>NC_080838.1:19201370-19518203 GCF_030435755.1 Ochotona princeps | reverse complement strand
ACAGTTGAAATGGTGGTATACAATGATGATTCTCACAAAAAGTTCATTGAACCTGGATTATGAGGAGTTGGAGAGGGAGGTTATCGAACTAGAACTATCTCTCATCTGAGTTTCTCAATTACCACTGTTATTTATGGGGAGGTAGGTTTATGTCTCTCTGTTACACACTCTCAGCTTAAAATAGGAATAGATTAAACTGGAATGGGAAAAAATAGTCATTACTAGGTATATAAGAGCTTTAAAACTAAATAACATATGAAAATTATATTCAATAAAATAAAAAATAACCTTGAACAAGTCATTAAACCTCATTGCCCCACTCTATCTGCATCTGAAAATGAAAGAGTTTAACTCTGACCTCAAAAGTCCTTTACAAAAGGTATAACACTTAAATTATGCCATTAAATTTCAGTATCATGTATAGCAATTTGCAGAAATACTTTCATTTTCTTTGGTTGCAAATCCATACTTCAGTGAAATTTTGTAACAGATTTCACTGTTTAATACATTAATCTCTGGGAAAGGAAACAGTGTAACATATAAGACTCAACTATAATGATTAAATCAAATAATACAGCTTTGAGTATTTAAGAGCATATTAGCAAAACACTAAAATTCATATATGTGTATATGTGTAAATCTAAATGTTGACGATGTTAACATAGTTGATTAGGATGAGAAGGGTCAAGAAATAGGGAGAAGTTGGTGAAGCCATTGTTTTCAACTTTTTTTTTTTTTTTTTTTTTGCTTTTCATATGTGTGGGAAGTGAGCAGATAAGGGGAGAAGCCACACCACACCTGCCAACCATATCAGTACCAGGGATAGGGAATGGTCACCCGATATCATCCCAGGGTCCCAGATCTGGAGCATGCTCCAAGCGTTCTGTTCAAGTGGTTTTGATAGGTCTGAACGGTTATTGATCTTGTGGATCCAAGGATGAGGAAACCCTTCTAAGGTCCACTGGCTGAGGTATTTGACCACTTTGTTCTGCCATCCTTTCTCTGTTACTGTCCTCTGTAGATCACAATGAACTACAATATCTGCCATGTGCATCTTGGCATGTGGCCTACTGCTTCATCTAAGCTGCTGATAAGGCCTAGTTCTAACACATGAAATCCACGTTCAGAACACAGATCCTGTGATTCTCTCCATGGTTAGAATTCTTGAGTTCAGCAGTTCAGTTGCTGGGATCCCCTAAGAAACGTTTTCTGACGTGATCCCAGACCTGAATCTGAGTATTCTTACCAATATGGGATCTGGCTCAGTTTGTCACCCATTTCAGCCTGCTCATAAACTGTTAGTTGCAATTGCTGTGTAAATTCTATCTCCAGCCCCATCTCTTACATAAACCAGTGAATGCTGGCCCTGCCCAATCCTGCCAACCACACCCTCAGCCCTCACACACAAGGGGGTAGGAGACTACAGCCTGATTGGAACAACCCCCAATAGACCTCACTACCCCCTCAACCCTGATTCCCATGCTTGCCAGTATGTGCAGCAAAGTTGTCTAGTCTGTCACACATTCTATTCAGCTCTTGGAAACATCAATGGGCCCTGAAACTTAGGGCAACTCTACCGACTCAACTATACAGCCGACACTCATCATGGTGGGTGCAACTATCAGTGTAGCCAAGCACGTCCCCAGGCCTACTTCTCATGCTCACCATTGGGAATGACAGCTTTTCAGAGCACTGCCCAGTTTTTCCCCTAGAAGCACTCCCAGTCCCAGATCTTGTGCTGTCCAAGTGGTTCTCCACTGTAGTTTAACAGGATTTCTCCCCAAGATCTGTAGACTCAGAACTTGCCTGCTGATGCTATGGCAAAGCCCAAGCAACCTGCACGTTGGCTAATGCATGCACCAGTATACAGATAGTAGTCCAACTAGGCTCTCCCTCTAACCCAGTTCACATACAGGTCAACTGGTATTGTAGCTCTGCTTAGCCTGCTCTCCCCCCAGTCAAGTAGTCCTGGTCATATGTAAGAGTAGTGGCCCAGTAAGGGATCACTCTGCACCCACTCTACCATGATCAAACCACCCACCCACCAAGGTCTTATCTGTGCTGGTGGATGTTGTTGTCTGGTGTGGGCTACCTCATATTGTCATTAGACAGTAGGTGCTGCATCAGGGCCTGAACAAGATTACCTCAGCTCTAGCTCATGCTGGTGGCTGCTGCCAAGCCCATACCAGCCAAGCTCCAGTTCCCATTCTTAATGTGAACTGCCTGGTGTTGTGGCCTAACCTGACCTGTATTGCACCCCATCCTGGTTCTGAGATCTGCCAATGGGTTTTATGAACTGGCTCAGGCTAGCCTGTTCCCAGACCTGACCCATATTTATACCAGTGGGTACCATAATGTGGCATGGTCTGGGCTGCTCCCAGCCTTGGTTCTTACACTCACATACAGTGACTGTGTCCTGAAAGAAGAGTTCCCCAAGCTCCTCTATCAGATTTTCTCTTAGTTGCTGATGTCTTACAACTGGTGGGTTGTTGGCCCAGACTGGCTTAATCTACCTTTTGTCCTGGCAGGAATAGTAGCCTTGACCAATCAGCCCACATCCATTCCAGTTCTCATTGCTAAGTGCTATAGCCCAACCATTCCTGGTCCATATCCAAACAAAACTCTTCCGTGGCTCAGCAGGTACCAAGAACTATCCCAGGCCATGCTACACCCACCATGGCTCTCAACAGCACGGTGGGTTCTGGAATCTGGTCCAGTGTGGCACACCCAGTCCCGATCCACATCCATATAAAGGGACACTGCAGTCATGTCCAACCCAGATCACCATGTCCATTCTGTCTCTCCCACTCACAAGTGGGAACCACAACCCAGCTTTGGCATCCTCTTAGTTCTCCCACCAGGTCTATTCTAAGCCACAGATCTTGTGCATACCATTAGTTGCTCTGTCTCTGCTTGACATAGTCCATCCTCTGCCTTGAGCTTTGCCACTGGATGCTCTAATCTGGCTGGTGCAGGCCAGCCCCAATCCCAACTCTAGCTGGTGGTTGTTGTAACATAGTCCTGCCAAATTTGTTCCCATCTCTGACTCATGCAAACTGGTAGGTGTGATAGCCCACATGCCCATCAGCTAAGGTTGACCCTATCATGATTGGTCCACCCTCTCCTCCTGCAACCAAGCCACACACTTGCTGATAGGTGGAACTATCTTGACTGGTCTGATCAGCATCCAGGCCTGAATCACTTGCTCATCAGGGGGAGCTGCATCCCACCAAAGTAGTTTCCTAAGTTTCCCAAACAGGCCAGTTCTCTCAGACCCAGATCATGGATGCTCGACCATTAATCATCTTAGTCCTTATATAAGCTGGTAGATGCTGCAACCAGGCCCACCCCACACCCTATTATTGGATGTGCCTATGGGTGCTACAGTCTGGACCAGCCAAGCCTGCTCCCTACCCCAGTACCCATGAATATCAGAGTGTTCCATGGTCATGCCTCACTCAGTCCATCACTATTTCTAGCTCTTATGCAATGCAACAGAAATTTCAGTTCCACAGGGTTGAGCCTACATACCCCCACAGATTCTGCCTCCAGACCTGATTTTCTCACATACTTGCTACTTGCTAGTGTTATAGTCCAGCCTAACATTATCTGTCCCCTGTTCTTTCACTGGTAGACAGTGGGATCCATTCCTTGCAGGTATGTCCTCAGTACTAGCTTTAGTGTGCACTGGTGAGTGGTTTTTGGTGGTGATGCATGCCAACTAGCCAAACTCAAGTCTCCCAAGTGGGCTGGTGCATTTGTCTGACACATCAAGGTCTTCCAGCTTCTCCCCTCCAAACCGCTCTCTCTCAGTCCCTCACTTATCTGCAAGTGCAGTGGGCTTGTCAATGAAATTCCCCTGGAACTCATTCCTACTTGCAACATACTCCCTCACTTGTCCTCCATTTCATACATTCCTCTGCCCCATTCCTTTATCAATCCAATGTTCCTGTTCATGGGAACACATGGGTTCCCCAGCCCGGCCTTTCAAACCCCAGTTATACAGCGACTTGGTTTGCTGACCTGGAGTTCTGATCATTCTCGAGGGTCCCAAGCTCCTGGTACGTGTCCTGGTTTGGGACCTTACCCCTCCACACACCCAAGACTCAGACCCATTCTAAGTCCCCAAACCCAAATCCACCAGCACAACAAGACAGCATGCTAACCTAGGACTCTCCTCTCCTGTATTGCCACCCCACCCAGGACCAAGCACATGGGGAACTCTCCAGACACTGTGCCTGCCTGGACATGAGCTCCTTGGTCACCACACACTCTCCACAGGTACCATCCCCCAAAACCCCCAGCAAGCCCACAACTCCAAACCCCCAGGAGCTCTAATGTATTTATGTTTAGATTTTGTAATTTAGAACTTACAAAATTATATAATATCCAGTAAAATTTATCTTTTAATGCTCATAATTAGCTTAATCAGAACTCTCCCCTTACAACAGTTGAATAATTACAGAATAGGTTGCTGGAATGGAGCATGGTGATGGAAAGGAGTATGAGGCAGGAATGTCCTAGAATGGAGGGAGATATCTGAGTTCCTAACTGTGAAGTTCATTCACATTTGTTTGAAGAGAGTATATGTTTGCCAAGAAATCAATACACACCTACACTTATCCATTATTAATATTGTTGTAAACTACTCAACATGTATACCATATAATTACATTATAATTTAATTTGTTTCTAATATAGTAGTTAAAATATCCTCCACACATAAAATATGTAAATTATCTGGATTTACAAAAAGCTAAATATTCATACAAAATTATATTTTTTCAAATTATGCTAAGGATTAAAATTCAAGTTTGTATACAGAAAGGTAATTTTTTATAAGTTATCAAGATCATGTTTAAAAATTTCAGTATACATAATTTTAGTTTTCTTCTAATGCAATGAGATTAATTAATAATTAATAATTCTGCCAATGTTAACAACCTTGTTTATAGAATCATTCTAATGATTCCATAAAGGTACTATTTGATGTATTTGCTACATTTTTCTCTCCTTTGTTTTTGAAACATTTATAGCTATTTATCTATTCAGCCAGCATATGTGATTTCAGGATAATCTGTATGAACTGGAAAGCACTACATGTTTCTCATTTAACTCCATGTTGTCAAAAACCTGAAGATAACTCATGTATCATCTTTCAATTTCCTGAAGAGAAGTAACATTCATTACTTTGGCACTAGTCGCCTAGAATTTCCTGTGTCAACAGTAATTAGAATTTCACTCTTCAGCTTACTCCTGTAGTGCATCAACTGTCTAAAGGATCCAGGCTGTATGGTAAATGTGTTCTGGAGTGTGTGAAGGGAAACCAATCTGAGTCAAACCATTTAGTGCTGTCCATGGGAAGGTCTAGATAAAGATGCAGAAATGTATATATGAAGCCACTCATTAATGTAGTCTATGACTATGTCATTATGTAATACAGGCTGTTAAGAACTGTGTGCGAAAAACACTGTGTCCAGGGTTTCCTCATTAATCAGTGCTTAAAATGATGAAGAGAAAATCAAACCCAAATAATAAGAGAGGAAAGGGAGAAAAGTTGGAATCCTTAGAAGCCATGAAAAGACCTATGCAGTACACATAATTGTTTAATTCTCCCAACTTCAGAGGTTTACTCTGCTTAATTGAAATATTGAAGGCTATAGAATGGAATTGCACACCACAATGTACCTTCTTATAATGATGGACATATAGAAATCATCAGAAGAAGACAAAGTCTATAGCTTATGAAACTTAATCAGGAATAATAAGATAATAAACTGAGATTGAACTTTTAGAACTGTCAAGTGGAGTTGTGTTCTAAAATGTTAATGTACAGAATAGACAGTAGACATTTTGTGATAGAATTCTGGATGAGAAAGACTAACATTTGATTCTTCCCACAAAAATAGTTCTTGAAAACCTATAGTTACAGAATACAGAAAACTTGGTGAAGAAAGCAAAATGCAAAGGCGTTGCAATTTAGAAGAAAACTTTTATAGCAAGACATTCAAAATGCTACCTCATCTCCAAGACTGGGCAAGTCATATTGCTGAGGTATCTGAGAAATCCTACTCCATCAAGGATTCTATTTTTATTTAAAAAAAAAAGGAAAACTGAAAACAACATAAAAATGAACAAGCAATTCCTGACTTGTGGTGATAAAGTAGATGATTCTGAAAATTGTTCAAAAACAATACCAGCTAAGGTTAATAAGCTTGCTGGAAGGTTGGGAGTTAGGAAGCCAGCCAATTTTACGAAAGTATACTGTGAATGCTATACTAGCCAATTCTCCCGTGTTTTTTGTATTTTTTACTGACAACAGAGTGTGAACAATAGGTGCCAGCTTCCACCATCTCCCTGAAAACTTTCTTGCAACGATTTTTTCTTTCAGTTTATGTCTTGATTTTATACTCAAAACCATTGTGCCAATTATGATTATATTGAACAGTATGGTAAGTAGTAGTAGAGGGATCATTTGCATTTTGGAACTTCAATACACATGAAACATTAGCAACTGTTAAGGATACAGGCTTTGGAACAGTTGGGCTTAAATCATGTTTCTGTCACTTATTGTCTTTAAAATTTAATTTCTTACCTCAGAATTAATATAATTTTAAGTAGACTATGGGATTTTTCTTAGAACTAAAAATATTTATAAATCTGCTTAAATTTTACCTGATATATCACAAACTAGAGGTAAAAAAATCATGTCAATAAAGGCCTAAATTAAACATTAATATTACTCATACACACATAAAATATTGAATGATTTAATTGGCCACATAGTTATATAATGGTTAAATAATTATAAAATTGGTTAAATAATTATATAATGGTACTCATCAAACTGTTATATAAACATATATCCATAAGTGAAGCGAAAAATATGTTAGATGTCTCATATGGCTATTGCTGATACTAATATGCTTAACAACAACTGCTTTCAGGGTGATTGTCAAAATGCAACTGTATGTATGGGCGTATGAAATTGTTTGAACCATTGTCAGGTATCTACTACTATCTACTACTCAGTTATAAACTAGTTTAGAGACATTGAAGACTGAGATAAGCCTATTGTTTGCGCTTAACAAGAAACTTAGTAATAGTGCTTGTGCATTTGAATTTGATCTTTCACAATTAATATTTTTCTGAAGGTTTCTCATCTCTTTTTTATTTTTGTGTACTGATCTCAAATAAGGATTATCATAAAGCACAGAATGCTAGAGTGGTTTGGTTAGATTTGACTTAGTTATGTATATAGGTCCAGCAGGAATTTGAATTAACTGCCAGTTTTCCCTGATATTACATTGCATGCCATGAGCCTGGAGCATTGAGAAGCCCACAAACTCAAAGAATTTATTTCTGTCTGTCTGGAAGTTTTCATAAGAAATATGGAATTCTTTAAATATCTCTATTTGTTTGCCCTCCAGAGGACAAAATAACAAAACGTAAGATCTCTAGATTTTAACCTATAGAATTAAGCCCAGAGTCTACATAATTAACTGGATTCCTCTAACACATCTTTACATTTACTGAAGTGTCTAGATTGCTTGGAATTTATCTTCCCTACCCTCCTAGAAAAGAAAGCCTGTGAGCCAAGTATGAGAGAGCCTTTCCAGGACGATTTTAGTATTGCAGAGCTAAATATTACTGTTTTAAAGTGGTCCATAACTCCTGGTTCCATGAACATTGTTTTTGCAGCATAACCATGGTTGAAAAGTTTTATTTATAACACCATTCTTACAGAATATCTGTAAGCTTTTTTTGTCATGAAAAGGATGAGGATTCAGTAAGATTTCGATGTTGGAAGTTCAGGAAGAATCAGTTATTCTATTTATTTTCAGTGTATCAAAGTAAAGATTACTAAATTGTTTTGACTTGTAAATAACTTAAAAAAAAAGGATTCGATTCTATGTATTAAAAACACCACACTAAAAAGCATCACCAATATTCCAGATAAATAATCTCAATATAATTCCCACAGCATTTTACTCCGTTGTCATTCTGCTCGATCTTGGGTTATTCATCCACTTGCATCAAAGTATTTCAAAATTAAAATGATTCCTGGAAATGTTGGATCAGTCCAGTGGTGCAAGTTAACTAAGCAATGTCTTCTCAAAATCATAAACACGGCCCAGCACAGGGACCTAGGGGCTAAATCCTCTCCTTGAACGCACTGGGATCTCGTATGAGAGCCGGTTCTATCCCGGCAGCCCGCTTTCCATCCAGCTTACTGTGGCTTGGGAAAGCAGTCCAGGATGTCCTAAAGCCCTGCACCACGTGAGAGATCTGTAGGAGGTTCCTGGTTCCTGACTTCAGATCGCCCAGCTCCAGCCAACGTGGTCACTTGGGGAGTGAATCATCAGACGGATGATCTTGCTATGTGTGTCTCCTTCTCTCTGTGTATCTGACTTTGCAAGGCAAATAAAATAAATCTTAAAAAAAAAAAATCTAAACCCATGGGCCTTTTTTTGTAAGAGCCAATCATTTGAAGTCCCTACAGTACTTCTCTACAGAACTCTGAAACTATCTTTCTTTAAGGTAAACAATCCTCCCATGGAAGGGCCATCAAACAAGCATGACGGTAAATGAAGAGCCATCTAAGGTGATGCAAGATTAATTGCTGGTTGTGCATAGCTTATTTCCATATCAGGTAATATCAGCAAGCAAGGCAGTAAAATATTCACTCAATACACAGTGTATGGTTATCCCGGAAGCGTTCTAGTCATTATATCCCTGAGGATAAAAAAGAGGAAATTTCAAAAAGGAAACCAACAATGAAGCTTAAAGATCAGTATACTTAAGTGAAAGTGTTTTTGAAATCCATACATCTGAGGGAAATTCAGAAAGTTAATCGGAGTGTTATACCTTAAAAAAAATTGCACGTTCACAGGGTAAAATTTTCATTACAAATCAAGCTTGTCTTTTAATTCAATTTTCTATGACCTTTTTAAAGGACTCATATACAAATTACACTATAAATGTGTATTAAGTATAATATTAGGGAAAATACATACACCAGAAACTCTGTAGAGATTTCCCATTCTCATAAAGTAAATGATTTTTGAAATATATCTACATATACAGACTTAGGAAAGAAGGGGATATTTTCTGACCTGTTTTTGTTGTTGTTGTTCTGTAGATCTAATAATTTGATTATTTCTCATCATCTTCCCTTCTATAAAAAGAAAGCAGGTGTTACTTTCCAGACTCCATTTGAAAAATCTCAAAGAAAAAAAAATTTTTAATGTTTTACATTTTCACTGTTGCTTTTTGGAAATGTGAGCCAAAACCTGTCAGAAATCAGTGTACCTGACATGAGAGACAGTCAAAGTGGAAATAGAGCGCTTTAAAGGAGCACAAAGGCAGCACAATTATAAAGAACGTTACCTCTTATATACATTAGGAAATGTTGGTCTTTTTCCTCTAAGTCTAGATAAAAAAGAATGTTAGCAGTTCAGCATAAAACACAGGAAATTAATCTGATGAGACTCTGGTATTTAGGCAGAGTGCATTGAATTAAAGAGTAACCTTTTCCACAGCAGCGGAAGTCACTAATAAGAAACTAAAAAAGAAATTCCATCCCAATTTAGCGAATGCTATTAATATTCTAACCTATTCAGTTTTTTTTTTCAGAAACAAGTTTTATAACCAAGAAATCTCAAATTCATTGTCCAAACACAGCCCTCATTACGCTCCTTCATGTTTCTTGCATCCAATCAACACGTCACTTTGACAGTAGTACTTCCATGAGTCTTTGAATTCACATAACTTTCTAGCAGTTCGGAGACACTATTTATATATTTACTTAAAGTTTTAATTAGCATTTAAAAGACTTGATGATTCATATATGCAATTTTAAGAACACAATGACAATCCCCTTTTCCTTTCCTTCTTGCCTACCCTCTCATCCTCTATTCTTTCCTCTCTCACTCTTTTTAAAACTTTGTATATAACGTTTTAGATTTACAATATAGCAAAAGGCTTAATACTGTAACAAATAGGAAGTTTGGCAAATAAAAAGCAAAAAGAAAGCAGTTTAGTGGAACTATAGATCGTAACTGTACGTGATGATTGGTTACAATAATGGCCATTTCTCCCATACACAATCTATTATAAAGTAAATCAGATCATTATGACAGATCATCAAAAGGTAGTGTTAATATTAATTTGCAATAGGAGCACATGTTAAGCCTAATGATACGAGGTCCATATTAGATGTTTGAGAACCTCGGTTCTATTGTTAGTCCTGGCATCTGACTCAAATTTCTGTCCAAAGTTGTTTCTGGGAGGAAAGAATTATAGTTCAGTTGAGTTTTTAACTCCCATGGTGCAGCATTGACCTTTACTGACATTTAGTTAGAGACACACTGATGTGAACTCTGACCCTTTCTAAACTTAATCAATTTGTATGTATTCATCATTCATATTCTCAAATGAATACTCAAATTAGTGCAAGACCCAGTTATAATTTCAACTATAATGAATATACAGCAGTAATCCAAATAAAAGCCCTTTAGTATCCTCAAGAATATGAATGATCAGATTCTTGGTAACTACTGAAAACTCAACAGACGCTTACAACTTCTTCCTTGATTAGCAAAAGCTGAAACAAACAATTGGATCGCTCTATCACCACTGCTTCTAGAACCAAGTCAACACTTGCATTAACAATAATAGCTTTTGATCAAAATAATTTATACATTTTGGAGGTGGATAACTGATGCAGAGGGCTCAATCAAAAGGGAAACAAGGCTGCACAAGTGAGAACTCTGTATTACACGAGTCACCATTATAAACACATTTAATAACAATTTCCAAGTACATCTATGTGTCCTTAAAAACATCCATGGCCCAAACTCAAAGCCTATTTTTAGAATATAAAATTTCTATGCATATACATGTAAACTTAAAATGATGTTGGTAACCATTCTTTTGCATTTATCTGATTTGCAAATTGGTTTCCTATGCAGGAAGTAGCTTATGCACAACATCAGGCTAAAGTTCCAAATATATATAAAGATCTCAGTAACTGTCCAAAGCCAACCTACAAAGTTATCTTCACAATAACAAGCTTGAAAGAATGATGATGCAAATAAGTTGAAAAAATTTAAATTTTTACTTATCTTAAACATCATAATGAATAATCATTATTTGATCTGAATAGTAAATTTTGATATTTTATAATGAACAGACACAATTAGAATAATGTGTGTGCATTTACTACATTTATCACTAACAAATACAGTAAAAATAGCACTACCTTTTCAAAAATCAAATGTAGCTTTACTTATCAAAGCGTATCCCAATTTTAGAGTATCTTCTAACACTGTGGGCTATTTTTCATAAATTTATTTTCTCTTACGACATCTAAAATAATAACATTCTAACTTTATTAATCTCTTGGAAATTTAGAAATATTCACAATAGAGTTCTAATAATTTACGGCATTTCATGGCCTGGAGTTTTAATTCTAACAAAAGATACTAAAGCATTCAAAACACAACATACGACAAAGCCTTTTGGAATTACATAGACACACACATATAAACTACTTATGGCTTTAAATTTATAACTTTAGACATATATGTCCAACCCCTTCTCATACCAATAAAGAAAGTCTTTTGTACAAGAAGAAAAATAACAAACAATGTAAAACACAATATCATAGAAATGGGGGAAAATGAAACATAAATATCATAGTCAATCTATTGTCACTTGAGTATTTAGTATGAAAACCAGCCCAGCAGCAGCAAACGCTTAATTTTTCTAGCTATCAAGTAACTTAACTGAACTTTTCAATTGATCTGACATTTTTAAAAAGTACTGAAAAATACCTATATATGCACAGAAAATAAACATGGCAATAGAGTAAACAAGTACCAAACTTTTAACGCAATTCTTGATGAGGAAATCAGTGAGAAACCACAAACATATTGGTGGGAGCAATGAAAAAGATCCATATTAACTAGTCAGAAATTCTGAAGTGATCTTGGATAAATAAATGGAAATTCATCTTCTTTGAGAGAACAGAGATGGAAATAGACAGTATCCCCACCAGGAAAAATTCATGTTGTATTATTGCTTATGGAAAAAGTCATCTTCATCACAATCAGTTATCCTCACTTTGGAGTAGGAACATTGATCAAAGAAAAGAAAGGTGAAGCTAGCAAAATGTCCATTGATCTTTTGCTGTCCATTTCTTTTTCATTGAATCATAATTGATCTTTTTCATTTTTCATTTTTTGTGGTACAATTCCATATGTACAGGGATTTTCCCCTTAAGCCCCCACAATCTTATCCCCATCTTATCACATTAGTGTGCTACCATTATACTACTTAAGTTTATCATGACATTATAGATACAGACAACGTAAAATAAAATCCTGCAACTTATTGTCAAGATATATCTTAACAATGCTTGCTTCAGCAGCACAGATAGTAAAACCGGATTGACATAGAGAAGACGAGCAAGGTCCCTAAAAAAACGTACATTTTTCTAATGAAGGCTTCCTTTGAGCTGGGTATTTACACAGCAGTTCAACACCTGCTTTTGAATCCCAAGCCAGAGCATCTTGGTTCAGGTCCCAGATTTTCCATTTGCTGACCGGTTTAGCTGCAACTGATGGCTCAAGTCATGCATGATTGTACTTGGAGCCCTGACATTCATGTGGGACTACTAGATTGAATTTCAGGCCCTTGTTTCCCTTGGTGGCTTTGCATATTTAGAGAGAAAACTGGTAGGTAACAGCTGTCCCTCTGTCTTTCAAACAGACATGAAAATTTTCTTTCAAAAAGAAGTCCTGTGGGGCCATTATTACAGTATACCTCTAGAGCTAAGACCCAGAATGCTGCCATTCCATGTGGATGCCAGTGTGGGTCTCAGCTGCTCTTTTTCTGATGCAACTCTCTGTTAATGCACAGAGGAAGGAAACAAAAGTTGCAGCAAGTGCTTTGGGCCCTGCAAGCTTACGGGAAACCTGAATGAAGCACCTGGATGCTGGCTTTGGTCTTGAGTGGTGTTGGGTATTGTAGCTATTTGGAAAATTAACCAATGGATGGAAGCTATCCGTCTGCATTTGCATGAATGTCTCTCTCATTCTAACTGTGAATTTCAGAATAAATAAAGCAAATAAATATTTTGTTAAAAAAGGAACCTGACATTAAAATATCTTCAAATTCATATTAGTATAATTTTTTGTTGTTGTTGTTTTCAATTTTGTTGGTGGATAAATTTGAACCGTAGAATGACAGAGAAAGGTTCATAATCTGCTGTTTCATGCTTCAAGTACCTGAAGCAGCCAGACCCTGGCCAGGCTGAAGCCAGGAAGATGTTTGCAAGAAGTCAAATACTTGAGCCATCATTGACTGCCTGCCAGGTGCATTAGCAGGAAGCAGGATTGGAAGCAGTGGTGAACTTGATCCCAGGCATTAAAGTTCAGTATGTGGGCATCCCAGGGAGTAATCTTCCATGCTACGTCAAGCTCCTTCCCAGGAAATCATACTTTAAAGTGCACATTTTCTGAATTGATATGGAACCTGTGTACTTTATAGGTAAAAGATTTTGGAAAAAAGATATATTTTTACTAAAATCACACTGTCATGGTGATGATGATTGCTGTATTATTTATTTTGAGAGATAACTGAGTAGAAAAGAAAGGCAAGATAAAAGTAGGAAGCAGTTATCATTCTCATAGTCATTAAGAGTAGGGAAAAACTGAGGCTTTCTCCAACGTCCACGCAGCTGCTAAGTGTTTAAATCAGGGATTCAAATATTAGGTGTTTTGAACTGTGAAAGTCCCTTAGATTTTTGAAGAAATATAATAAGAAAGGATAGAAGCATTTTTTCCTACTTTATATTTAATTCTAGCTGATAATGATATTTGACATGTGGGAAGAATAATCATGGTTTATGAAATTTTATTTGGATCATAATTATATTAGAAAGGTAAGAATCACTTGATATCTAATTACTGTAATTCACGTAATTTCTGTAACTTTAGGAATTACTTTGCAGCAATTACTCTTCCCCATTAACTCTCTTGCTTCAACAAAGCTACCAATTTCAAAACTGGAAATAACACATTTAAAATATATTATACATGCAGATGTATGATAATGTATTTTGCTCCTTATTTTTGATAATGTATAAAAACACTGTAAAATAATGACAATCAAATAAAAATTTGCCACATTTTACTAGTGTAATAAAAGAAACCCCATGAAATGTATACATACCAACATTTCATCTATTAAATTGCATAGAATTGAAATAGTGTCTAAAGGCCATTCTACAAGCAACCCAAATTACCATAAATACATATTAATATGCATCGGGTTGATAAAATGAGGCAGATTTGCATTCCATACATAAAACTGACATTCCATATTTCCGTGATAAATCATGAAAGGAAAGAAGCATACTCAGGCATGTGAGCACTGCATATATTTTCTTGGCTGGTAAAAGCTTTATCTGTGTATATGATTCATTTTTGTGCTTATTTGCAAGATATTTAGCATTTTACCATAAAGTTATTATGATAGGTATAGCTTGCAACAGTTGTACTGAAAAAATACTATGATTTCACAACCCCACAAAATATGAATCATACAGTTTTTTAAAATTCTCACATCCTCGTATTTTGTAGATTGTGTTAAAACTTACCAATCTATCCAAAATTAAAGAAAAAATATTTGTGCTTAATTTTAAAATATTAAACTGACCACATTAGCATAGGACATGAATTTTTCATATTATAAAAAATATGCATGGCATAAAGTAGTGATTTACACATTTCATAGAGTTAGCTCTTACATAACAAATCATTCTGTATAAATCTCAGCTAGCAAAGAAAATATAATTGTAATCAGTGTGTGTGTGAATGTATGAGATACCTCATGGGAAATTCCTTAACTGAGCTTCTTTTGTTTAACCAGCAATATCCCTGAAAAATTTCCTGAAATATTTCCACTTGTCACTTCTTACAAAGCTCCTCCTGACCTGTAGTGACATGATTACTTCCTCTTAACTCATCTCTGTACTCCACCTAAGGATTGCTCACATGTGTTCTCTATATAGTAATTACACTGATATGCTTTTAAGGCAAGTGAAATCATGCCACTGCTACATAAACTCCTGCAGGATCTAGGCTCTCAGCTGGAACAAAAGGCTAAAACCATTTAGTGGTTTTTAAATTCTTTTTTCACCTAGCCTTTCATTATTCTTTACATGTCATCTAACCTCCTTTTGAATGCCCAAACACAATCCTTTGCTTTCTTCTTATTTCTTTGCCTTGAATTCCCGTAAGTTATCATAAGACCTTTATAAAGACTGTGTCGATTGATGGAGCCTTCTAACTAAACATTTATGAATGTGTTATCATCTCACATTCCCATTGTGATCACCTTATGTTATTACGCAGCTTCAAACTCCTGTCACTACCATTTTCCTTTTAGTGTATTATTTATTTCAATAATGCTGATTATCTTGTAAATCCTGCTTGATTAATTCATAACTAGAGTTTTATCTATCAACTCCAAAATAATCTCCATAAACAAATTATTTTATCTGTTTTGCTGAAGGATCTATTTTAAGATCTTGGAACAATCCTTAGCAGACATCAAGAAATATTTTAAGAGAATGAGTTATTTCGATTTATGAGTAAGAAAAAAATTTACATATATAAACACAAATTTAATTCTAGGATGGACAAGAAAAGCAAAAAAAAAGAAATTTAAGATGCTATTGGTTTAAAAGGAAAAATAATATATTGATTTGGACAATTAAAATGTTTTATAGAAAATTATACATGAGATTTGCCTTTAGGATTAGTAAAATGTTGGCAGCTGGCTCTGTGCAGGCTTTGTAGGAATTAATGGAAGGAAGAAATAAGGATGACACTGATTATTGCTTGCTTTCCCTATTTCATTACTGTGTACTACAATGGGAATAAGAAGATTGATAACATGACCACTGATTTCATATCACATGCTGCTAGTGCAACTTATGTGTGTATTCTAACAATTGCTCAATAGTAACATTAAGTGAAAAAACAAGGAACGCTTAAATATTTTCTCTAGGGCCCAGCGGCATGGCCTAGCGGCTAAAGTCCCCGCCTTGAATGCCCCGGGATCCCATATGAGCACCGGTTCTAATCCCGGCAGCTCCACTTCCCATCCAGCTCCCTGCTTGTGGCCTGGGAAAACAGTCAAGGATGGGCAAAAGCTTTGGGACCCTGCACCCCTGTGGGAGACCTGGAGGAGGTTCCAGGTTCCCTGCTTCGGATCGGCGCACATCGGCACGTTGCAGCTCACTTGGGGAGTGAATCATCGGACGGAAGATCTTCCTCTCTGTCTCTCCTCCTCTCTGTATATCTGATTTTGTAATAAAAATAAAATCTTTAAAAAATTTTTCTCTGAAAAAGTCAGAAGGCTTTTCTGAAAATGATTAAAAGTCTAGAAATTATTTTTATTCAATAGTCTTAAACAAAGTTTACTTATATAGAAACCTGAGGGCACTACCAAGGAAAGAAAATGCGAATCTCCAAATAGGGCCTCAGTGAACTCTACTGCAGCTGGGTTTAGACATTTTATTTATGTAATGGTTCAGTTTGGAAACAGTGTTAATATGATTTCGGATTCTGATCTTCCCTCTGGAAAATGAAAACTATCATTAGTCAGCACTAAAGTTCAGGCCAACTTAAATTAAACTTCACATTTTATACATTAGTTAATCTTGACGTTCTATAGATTATCCACCATCTCATATACACACCCAAGTTCTCTCCAGAATTAAGAGGGAAAAAATGAAGGAATCAGAATCTCTAATGTGATATCCAAAAGACACACAATAAATGAACTGTACCCTACAACACACATTCTGAAAAAAAAAAAAAATCCTACCCTGCTTTAGGAAAGTGGCATTTACAGGTTCCAGTTCTATTGCCTGCAGTAGTTTTCAGTTCCATTTAATTCCACTTGGCCTTTCCAGCAAAGCTAGACCTGTGTATGTGTTTTTAACTCCCAGAAACACTATAGGAAAGGCACAGAAGCCATCTATTCCCTTTCAGTTTTTACTGTGGTTAAGCTATTTCCTCTCAAGTGTATATTTGATAAATTCTGAAAGAGTAAACACCCTCTCAGAAAGCAAGGACACACTTTGCTTCAAATCGTAGCCTTGAAACTGACAAAATTTTCTCAATCAGCAACTTCTGTACTTTATCAACACAGCATGTATCAACATGAACGTACTAAAGATGCAGCATTTTTCAGTTAAAGTAGGGGTGAAGACCATGTGCTGATGGAATATACTCATTATTATGGTATTTATAATACTTTTAAAGTATAAATAAATAAGTCAGGGCACAATTACCAGGATAAACAAAACTCAATGTAAATGTCAACAATAGTAGAGGATCATAAACACTGGCTCCTGACTTCTGTGCCTTTTGGAATCACCTAGTAAACAGCTATTAACTTATGACAGCTATCTGTTTATTATTTGGAAATTTATACACAACCAAAACTAAAACATACATGGAAATTGGCAAAGTATTTTAAAATATATGAAGACATAGATTAAAATAATATTGATATCAGGAGAAAAGTTAAAACCATCTTCTTTCACCTCATTGTTTTTCACTGAAGACATCAAAAGCTGGAACCATTAAATTACTCCCAGAAGAGCCACAATCACAACCCATGTTTCCCCTTTTAAACAAGTGTTCTCTTTCCATTCAATTGAAAAACCCAGTGGTTGCCTTCCTATGTGTGATGAATAAAAAAATCATTGAAGTAGAATTTCATAAAACTATAATTCTTTTCTAGACTTTTACACATCACTGTAATCATTATTAAATCTATAGTCATCTTTAGATGTTTCCATGCTAGAGTAGAAATAGAAGATGTTTGTTCAATGTTGAATGCTTCATATTGGGAGGAATATGAGCTATATTGTAATAATTATTTAGTCTCTCAGCAACAGCCATAAATCCATCATTATACTATTTAAGTGACATTGTAGGTATAGTGAATGGTTTAAATTACAGCATTCTAGTATAAAGATATATTTAATAGTTTCATTGGGAGTCCATCTTTCATTCAGAAGCAGAGATGTAGACTGAAATGCATCTCCACTTCATCATAAATTTGCCTCCATTATACAGATCTGCTAGATAAATATATGTATATACACGTACATAAACTAAACTTCTATTTTGCAGGAAGGTTGCCTTATACCAGAGAGAGCATATGAATCATTGGCTTTCAATGTTTTTCCATTATGCCATAGATTTAGTATCTTTAGAATATTCGTATTCTGTAAAAATCCAAAAGACCTAAAATGATAAATAAGGAGGTGCATCAGGTTCACCTTTTCACTCTCAACCTGACTTTCCCCACTGCATCCTACCATAGGTAAACACTGTTAGTTACATCTTCCTAACTTCATGGATGGTGACCAAGATATAAATTTTAGCAGTGATGTTTTTCTGTACTTCCCCAAAAGGTTGTCACATATAATTTCCAAGTAGCTTTGTTTTTTTATCTAATGAAATATCTTGAGCTTTCAAATATCAATTTAGAATATTCCTTTTTTCTGCTTTACAATGACTTTTTTACATTTTTCAGCCTTTATTACAAGAACTATTTCCATTACTTTTTTTCAGTTACAAAAATATTTCAGGGAATTATTTTCTATCTATGCTATTCTGTCTTTACAGGAAAGTGTATAAGACAAATTCCCAAATGTGAGAATTGTTAGAAATAGTATAAAAACAATTATTTGCTTCTTTTCCAGAATTCCTTCTGTTGGTGGAAAATCATTGTGCCCTACCATCTTAGGGTCTTTCTTTCCTTGGCCTTATCAAGAAATAGTTTTTCATCCCTTTGAATCTTGCTTGTTGGAAGATGAAAAATATCATCATGCTTTATTTTTAATTCACATTTCTCTTATAGATAAGGTTGGATATTTTATGCTATTTTATGGTAAAGTTAAACTCATTTTCCTGTTATTTATCTGTCCATTATTACACATTTTCGGTATATGTGTGTTATTTACATGTCTTGGTCAAGTTGTAATGTAATATTAAAAAATCTCAGACTACGAAGCTTATTAAGAAGATAGTAACCTTGTTGAAAAAAAAGTGAAAACTGAGAAATCCAGTATTAAGCTTCCCAAAGTTCAGTATCTAATGAGGATGGCTTTTTGTTTCCAACATGGTGTTTTGGATAAGGTTACCTTTGGAGGGAAGCAACACTGTTCCACAAATGGCAAAAGGAAAAAGGGACAAAAACAGGAAATCTATAACATATATATATATATATCTATGTTAACCCATTCATGATGGAAGAGTCCTCATGACCCAAATACCTTCCAAAATTCCCAATTTTTTTGGCATTGTTGCATTGGGGTTTAAATAGTCAACAGGTGAATTTTCAAGGATATATACAACATTTAGCATTCTATTCTTGGCTTCAAAAATTTATTTTCCTGTATTTGAAAATACCTTTCTTTTTAAATTGTTATTATTATTATTTTAAATATTGTTTAAACTATTGTTTAAATTATCATATATGTTTTTGTAGGTAAAAGGATTCTCGTCTCCCTGACATCACTCCCCCATTATTGTCTCCCATATTGTGACAATATTATAATCCTTCAGCAACACTCACATGTCCAACACTGTTCATGGCATTGTAGGTACAGGCAAAGGAGGAAAACCTAGTATAATATTGCCAAGATAAAATTAATAGTTTCAGTGGGAGTCCTCCTTCTAATATTTATTGTATAAAATGTATTTATTACCTTTTAATCACCCCCCACAAAGTCATATATTATTTCAATCTATGAGCCTCAAGCCCCTTCTAAACATACAATGGTAAGTCTATGAAATTGGACAAGTTATGTACTTCCAAACTACACTGTTAAGGCAGCCGCAGGGCATATATTTTTATTGCAACAAGGAGAATTAAAAGAATACAAAATAATAGACCTGCAATTAGCTTGAAACTCAACAGTACATACAACATTAAATCTATAGACTTAAGAGTAATTATCTTTGATTCCTTGTTCTCCCTTCTGGTTGCCTTATGGTGGATGTTCAGCTTTCCAGACTTCTGATGATCCTACCACATGGCTTTGCTAAGCAAAACCCATGCTGCTCTCAAAGGTTGAAGCCATTTGAATATTTTGCTCCTGTAATATCAAAGAACCCCAAGTGACTCTACACATGAATGTTCTCTTGGATTTCTCTGCTTGCATGATTTCACTAAGCAAGGCCTGGTCCAGACCCTAGAGTAACTTAAAATTGCTAGCTGTTCTCTGCCTGTTTTGCAGGATTCTTGGAATAGCTTTTCAATCTTTTTTTCTTTTTTAAATCTAAACAATGCCTCCATGGTTGCACTCTGTAGACAAGAACATTAGTGCTGGTATAATGGCATAGAAATTAAAGGTGCCATTTGCAATGCTGGCAGCTGATTTGTGTGCCTCTTCAAGTCCAGCTTCTCCACTTTCAATACCATTCACTACTAATGTTTTGGGACAAGAAGTGGTTTATCACCAAAGTGCAGGAATACCAGCTGTCCACATGGAAAATCCAGAAGAACCTTACGGATTTTTGCTTTGTCCTGGCACAATACAGGGCATTGTGGTGTCAGGGGAGCAAACCAGGGGCATCAGGGGAGTGAACCATTTCCTTGTTGTCTCTCCTTCTCCTTTTTACTCTCCCGTTTCTCCTCCCTCTTCTTTTCTCTCTTCCTCTCGTATTTTCACTCTCTCTCTTTGCCTTCCACTCTCCTCCTTCTGTATCTTTTCACTCCCTATATCTCTGTAACTTGTCTTTCAAATAAAAATAAATAGATAGATAGATATTTAATAAAAATAAACTCTACACTACCTAAAGCAATTTCAATGTCATTCCTCAAAGGTATGGAAAAGATTACATAATTCATACAATTAAAAAAATAGACTTTGAATTGGCAAAGAAAGCATGATGAAGATCAAACAGCAAAGCTAAAAGCATCACATTAAAAAACTTGAAAATGTACTGTAGAGATACATCAGTCAAAGGAGCTTGACATTGACATAAAAAAATATGTACATCATCTAATAACATGGACCAGAGAAAGAAAAATAGACTCACGCGTATACAGTCAGTTGATTTTCTGCAAAGTTGCCAAAACCCACAATGAAAGATAATATTTTTTCTAGGGTTTTTTTTGTTGTTGTTTGCATGTTTGTTTGTTTTGAGGGGTTTCCGGAGCGCTCCCGATGGTCATTGCAAGGGAGGGTGGGAGTCCAGAGCCGGAGCCAGGCAAGTACCAGAGAAAGCTCCCCTCCCTGGTCCCGGAGGGCGTTATAATATTTTTCAATAGCTTTAGATCATACTTGATATGCATGTGTAGAAGAATAAAACTTGGCCTTCATATCACCATCTTTATGAAAATTGACTCAAACTCAATCAGAAACTTAGATATATGCAGGATACTACAAAACTCTTTGAAGAAAAAAACAGGGAGCAAATCCTGTAAAATTGGTCTGGACAACAATCTGTGGATATAAATTCAAAGCAAAAGTAATCAAAATAACAATAGCAAATGTGATAGCTTAAATATAAAAAAGAAGCAAAACAAGCAATCAATAAATGAAAAGAGAAACATGCAAAGACAATGTAGTTGTAATTCATGAATTTGATATAGGGTTAACATTCAAAATACACAAGGTACAAAACAATAACAACAAATCATTAAAAAATAGACAAAACAGCTAAACACATTTCTCAGAAGAAGATAGAGTTGGCAATGAGTATGTGAAAAATATTTAATATCTCTGATTATTGGAAAAATACAGATCACAACCACAAAGAGTTTTTATATTGGCTGTTATCAAGAAAGAAAAAAGATACGTGTTTTTAAGAACCCAAAGAAAATAGAGCTCCTTGAACACTGTTGCTTGTATTACAAGACAGAGCATTTTAGAAGGCTGTTTGTTGTCCTTAAGTGAAAACAGAATCATCATGTTATGACAACCATACCACTCTGAGTGTATAATAAAAGAAATTGACTTCAGTATCCTAATATATCTGTACTCTTCATTCTTTGTAATGTTGCTCACAGTGACCAAGATTTGGGGGAAAATGGAATTGCGCATAAACAGATAATTAGATTTAAAAATCTGGCATGTATGCCTGACAAAATACCACTCAACCTTCAAAAAAACAGAATGTCATTTATCATGCCAGCAATAAACACATATAATATAATGCTAAGAAAATGTTATATGCAATAAATTTCATTAGAAGTAATAAGCCACAACAATCTTTTTAGCTGCCATTATTTGACAGTAGGTAGGCATAATGTGTGTTTCAAAATCTTAGAAGGTGCTTTTGGGCCCGGTGTGGAGGCCTAGCAGCTAAAGTCCTCGCCTTGAATGTACAGTAAAGCTTGTGTAGATGTATTATTTCATTTTTATTGAATTTCAGCATTTCATTTTATTCATTTTACCTTGAGTTTATGACTGAATTTGTGGGAATGCCCTAGAGAGATTTACCAGATGGAGAGATGATAGCATTGCACATTATTGCAATTCTAATTTTGATTTTTCTGAAATCTTAGCAAATCATTAAGTTTCAGTGATTTATCCATCAGTTAAATCATTGAACTCGGCCATTTTCTGCCGCCTTCCCAAGCTATAGACAGGAAGCTGGATAAGCAGCAGAGCAGCCAGGACAAAAATCAGTGCCCACATGGGTCCCAAGGCTTGCAAGAGAAGGATTGGCCAATTGAACCATTGCACTTGACCAGCATCAGACTTTTAAAGACTGGGGACGATATAAACATAAATGATGAGGGTTTGAGAAATTTATGTAACTTAAATTTTTGATAGATATCCCTTATAGCCCTCAGAAATAATTATTAAATATGCAGATACCTCCCTTACAATCAGCAGGACCAGGATAGTTGAAAGAAAACACTAAGATATTTAGAATATGTTTCAAAAGCAGAGGAGGGAATATACCAACTCCTTTGAATGCATTAATTTGGCTATATTCACCCTAAATTCTCCTCAGATCTCTTCTTCCTGTGAGCTGCCAGCGGTGTGCCACTGGAGGCCCTCTGTTGGCACAACACAAATGCCTTTAATTCTAGAGAGGGACCCAGTAACACAAAAAGTGATAAGACCCTGACCCTTGCTAAATGTGGGAAGAGGGTTTGCATGAGTTTTTCTAGAAATAACCTATGTGGCTGCCTGCCCATGATGCCAAGCCCTGGATATTCCCTACTGAAAGATATCCCTCCAACAAGACAATTTCAGAACCTGATCCAAGGAGACAATGGAAGGGAGGAGGCCAGCTCACTCTCAACACCGGTTGATATGGGGGGATATCAAGTGATTGGTGAATAAGACACATTAGCTGTCCCTGAACTCTCCAATTAAATAAATCTCATAGATTAGGGTCACAGAAAAATCCCCCACCTAAGAATGTTTGTGGAAGATTTTAAGTATACTCAGAGTATAACTCTGTAAAGAACAGGTGATTTGTAAATAGCAGATTCTTGACTGCCCTTGATATTACAAAAAGCTACAGACTTGCAATGGGACCTGAGAGCACCCTGACAACATCTTAAAGGTGGTAACATAGTACTTCATCAAAGAACACAAGGGGATCCCAAAGCAGAGCAGGCAGATAAGAGGAGCTTTGCCCTCCTGGTACTAGTGAAATCTTCATGGACTTCCCAAGTGTTTTTGGTGCAGAAGCAATAGACACTTTACCAGATTATCAGAAGGGACACCCAGGGCCATGTTCAAATGTCCAAGGAGAACACTGGGAATTTGCCCTGGAAGTCTGAGAACTCTGGGTTTAGCCATTTCATACGTGATCTTGCACATGAAACTGAAGCAGCCCAGGATCCTCTGTAGGCTCTGGTGCCACACCTGATTAGCACGTAAGAGCCCCGGTTGGTTCTCATAATGAAAGGAAAACTTGTGTTTCCTATTGGACATGCAAGATCAGCTTTTTCTGTCCTAAGCTTTAGCTTGAGTACCCTTTCTTCTCTTGCAGTGACCATGTGGATCTCTCAGGAGTTCTAGCTTAACTCAGATGAAGACCACTGTTTTATGTATGGCACAGATAGAGATTATTCCAGAAGTTTAAAACATCCAGGGAAATATTGAATGGTCTATAACTGCTCAGACCATATCATTGGCCAGGCTAACCTATAGAGCTATTTGCCAATCTCTCTCTTACGTTTCTGCTAGACTCCACTAAGGTAGGACACCTTTACTGCTCTCATATGTTTCTCATTTGCTAACTTATTGGGGATTTCTCTTCTCATCTACCTAAGATTCCTCCATTCTCCAATGTCTGTGTTTCATACTCTCTACGTTTCATTTACTCTGTTCATGACACCCACATCCATGATTTCACCTCTTAAAACACTGAATCGCCCTCAAATTATTAAGGTTATGGAACAGAAGTATGTGCAGAGAATATTATTTGCTCAAAATCCGCTAAATAGGGCCCAGCGTGGTGGACTAGGCTATAGTCCTCACCTTGAATGCTTCATGATCCCATATGGGCACCAGATCCCCTGGCAGCCCAGCTTTCTTTCCAGCTCCCTGCTGATGGCCTGTGAAAACAGTGAAGGACAGCCCAAATCCTTGAGAACCTGCCCTAGTGTGGGAGACGTGGAATTAGCTCCTGGCTCCTGGTTTCAGATCAGTTCAGCTCCGGCCATTGGGGTCACTTGGGAAGTGAATCACCAAACAGAAGATCTTCCTCTCTGTCTCTCCTCCTCTCAGTATATCTGACTTTCCAATAAAATACATAAAGTTTTAAAAGTCCAGGAAATACATGACTTTAAAATATTAGCATTTAAAAGTATTATTTTTATTGCTATATAATAGTTTCCCATAGACACCAAAATGGTTTTGTCTTAGGAAATTTGCAGATAATATGAAAAGGCATTTCTATAACATAGGAAATCCTGGCCTAATTCTGTTCACCTTTTTGGAAGTTTGCAAATTAATGTTTTCATTAATGGTATTTCATGAAAATAAAAATTGACAATTTATGAGCTACACTAATAACAAAACAAATTAAGATACCCTATATTAGTCTATTTTACGTATGTTATATTCAAGCCTCAAATTTCTCTAAGACATGTAAAAACTTATTGACTAACTTGTTGGAAATTAAGAGGCTCTAGAGAAACTTATGTAAATTTTATGATGCAGAAATTATAAATGATTTGTACTTGTATCCAATGTAACTGACAAAGATGTATATAACTGAACTAGGAATATAGATTGTGGTATTCGGCTTCTGTGTATGCACTGCTGACAAAGTGTGAAGGAAAACTGTACTGATAGAAGAAGCAGACTCAATCAGCACTTCCTGAGACAAGAAAAGGAAGAAAGAGGAAACATCTAACTTGGTTTCTACTTAAACATGGAGCAATTTGGCCTTAGTCACCCAGTTACACTGTTTACATTATCCATAAAAGCTAACACTTTTTCTATTCTCCTCAATTTGTTTCTATACGCAAGAGTTAAATTACATCCTAGCAGTTTTTACTTAAGAATATAAATGGCAGAAATGACTGAAAACTTCTTAAACATAATGCCATTTTTTGAGATATTATATATCTACTTTGAAATGCCCTTGATTATAACCATGTCCTTTACAATTATTATTGCTCATAGTACTTTAGAAAAAAACTTATAGGTGCTATTGATCAATCATGATTTTTACTGAACATGATTGATATTCTCTTTTGTTGAGGACATCTCAAGTGCATCAGAATTTAGTGTATGGAATGCTATGAGCTATGAGCCATAATTTACTTTTTTATTCTGATAGTCATAAAAGTCACAATAGATTTGTGTCATAAAGCTATTTTCAATGAACACATTGAAATTATTTTGTTTTAATTTCAATACTTGAGTATTCTGAAAAGTGTTACATCTACTACTAAGGTATACTGTACTATAGACAGAGAGGAAGATCTTCTGTCCGATGTTTCACTCCCCAAGTGAGCCGCAACGGCCGGTGCGCGCCGATCCGAAGCCGGGAACGTGGAACCTCTTCCGGGTCTCCCACATGGGTTCAGGGTCCCAAAGCTTTGGGCCGTCCTTGACTGCTTTCCCAGGCCACAAGCAGGGAGCTGGATGGGAAGTAGAGCTACTGGGATATGAACTGGCGCCCATATGGGATCCCGGGATGTTCAAGGAGAGAACTTTAGCCGCTAGGCCACCACGCCGGGCCCAAGAGCAAGTAAAATTTAAAAGCCAGTTATAACACTCTGCATTTGTGATCACTGCTAAATGCTTATGTGCAATTTAAATTCTGTAATAATGAGAAAAAGGGCTAATGGTGAACGCCCAAGTTTGCCCCATCAGTGTTACTCATAAATCATAAGAGCCCAAAAGAGTTATAATTCACTTGGCTTATAACCACTCCAAAAAGGGCACAAAGTTTTGTCTATGTGGATGGGTAAATTAAAGTAAATGGCTTCCTTTTCTTTATAGGCAAAGTGCTAAAAAGGAGAAAAGTAATTAAAAGATAAAGAGAGAAATAGGGAGTTTTAACAGAAGAATTCATGTTGAAAATGCTGAAGGTCCAGATGTATATGAAAACCAGATTGGAATAGTATCACAAACTAAAGACATTATTTAAAAAAGTACATGTCACTGTCTCTCCTGGTATATCCTGCAGTTAACATAGAAAAAACAATGCATAACTTAACTAATTCAGGAATAAGAGAAGCAGAACAAGAATGCTGACAAAGAAACAAGACATGAGAACATAACCCCAAACTGGAATCCACGGTAAAAGCAGGACAAGTTTGGAATTGGATAAGCTGTACATTTGACAAATCAGTGGAAGCACCAATGCTGATAAATACAAAAAGCCATTAAACAGTAAAGGAATAGAAAGTTAAATCGCAGTAGTGGAGAGTGGCATATTCAAATTGCTGTTTATCATGTTCCAACACTGGTGTAGGTTCAGGTGACATTATACGTACTTTGTTTATGACATTCACAACTTGTGAATTCTGTTATCATGGCTCACACATTACTAAAAGAACTAATTGTATCTACTTATGATATTGTATGAATGAGAAGACAATTATAATAGATGATGATCCTGGTGTATATTTTTGTATTTTATTTTATAAATCAAAATATTAATAATATGTTTCAACATGTATGAATATATTTGTCTAATACGATCTTATTAAGCAGACCCGTTAAATAGAAATGTACTGGAAATATATACTACGAATTCTTTAAACAGTGAGAGCAGATTTGAGCGGTTTTTTAACCACTCAAGATGCTAAAAGTCACATGACAACAAGTGCAACTAGAAATTAATAAGACAATAAACCAGAAGAACAGAGTTGTAATGTTAGAATGGCTATTGACTCCAAATTTAGCCTATTTTCTCAAGAAAATGCATATTTTCTTTTATGAGTATAGACGTCTTTCAAAATAAATATTTTTTAAAAATGCAGAAAAACTTGAGCAATATTTTTAAGTAAAGAGCAAAAACAAAACAAACAATTCAAGCGCGAACATTTTTTGAGAGAAATTCTTTAATCTTTTTGGATCTCAAGTCCTTCATCTGCAAATGAAAATAATTGAGTTGTATTTCTAGTACAATTATTTTAAAAGAACTAATGGTATGTAGGAAATAAATGCAAAATGATCTTTTAAACTTTATTGTCTGAGTGAAAAATAAATAGAAATAAGGATAATTACAGGGCGGAGAAATATTTCCATCAATAAGATCATTAGGATGACTTTATAAAGGTTATCTTCTTTTGCAAGCCTAAACCCTATAAAGCATAAGAATTAATACAAAACAGTACATGTAATAAAAATGACAGGTCCTCAATATGTAATGAACTGATATTTCCTACATAACACTTGTATCACTTAAACAGTCTAATGCATGAGATAAGCGAAGGGTTTGGGAAGATGCCTTTGGTATCTCTTGCTCTCAGAAACATGAAACTATCTTAGGACAAAACAAAGGTCACTGATGTAGCAACTCATCTCTGGAGAAAACAGATAAAAAGACAATGAAGCAATACTACCAACAGCAGAGACTTGGATGAAATGGATGGATAAGCCACTAGTCTGAACCAAAAGAAATTTGCTGTAAAGGACTGAATCAAGCATTTATCTTTTACACAATTCATCAAAAGAATATAACACTTCTAAAAATATGATTACTGTCTATAAAACTCACAATAAAAACATTCATCTAATGGCTAAAGCTTTTTTTTCCAACTTTTAGTTCTTGGAATAATACATAATAAATTGTTATTTAATTTAATTGATTTATCTTTGCTTGTATGTGCTGCTGATAAATTTTGATGCTTTTATGCAGTTTATGTACAAGAAAATATGTGGTCTGTAAATCTGTTTACTTAAACTATACCCTTTGTAGTAACTGGAAATGGTGATGGAATGACAAATTCTTCCAAATGATATTATGAGCACGTTGGTGTCAAAAATGAACAAAGTTGAATATGACATGGCATGTTGTAAATTGTTGTCGATGTCATGTTGTGGCTTTTCATTGTACGGGATGCTATTCTGCCAGCTCTACTTTCAGACCACAGATGGTCTCCCCAAGAAACTGTTGAATTTATCTCGACAATAAGATGCTGGACACTCTGCATGGTACATGCCCGCAATGAAGGCATCATGACTGGATTTGAACTGTAATACTGCAACAAGGTGGAAGAATCCACCATGGGGGAAGGGAATGGGGAGGGGTTGGGGAAATCCCAGAGCCTATTAAAAATGTGTCATAAAATGAAATGAAACTAAAAAAAAATTAACAAAGTTGAATATGACATGGCATGACAACAAATTACATTTAGCAATGTAACACTTGTAACTTTTTAAGTGTTAATATCTAAAGATTATATTTTAAGTTTTCTGTGACATTTTGTTCAGACTTTGATGTGATTATTAGTTTTGAATGAATTAATGAAGTAAGGGAAATAATGTGCTACTTGTAAATCATTCTTTGTCATTACATAAGACTATATCATGTGACTTTAATATCAATTTATTATTTGACACATGTATATTTGTCTGAGACATTGTACTGAATGTAATTATTAACATTACTTGAATGAGAGTAATTCTGGAAGTATCCTCAGAAGATACTTTTGCCATTTAGTTTATTTTTTCCTGGTTATAAATTAAAAAATAGAACTATTGATTCTCATAAATATTATACAGAGTAGCTATTCAAAGGTAACCAGTAGATGTCTCTCTTAGACTCATTCAATCAATACAGTATATTGCTTGAGTTGGAACTTGCATTTTTTATTAGGGGCATTAAGAATACAATATTCATCAGGTGCATGTTCCTGGAGGTACCATGCATATATTTGAAGCAAACTACTAAATACCAAAAGCACCTACATTTTAAGGAAGAAAAAATAAACCACAATAGATTGTTGATGTTTTAATCTTTAGCAGTAACACTGATTCAAGAGAACACATTGAGATATCATAGCTCAGATTATGTGAAATTAATGTGCATTAAGTCAAAAATGTATAACTTGCATTTGTAAAAGCTAGATATATCAAGAAAATATAAAACATAAATGCCAAAAGTAGTTAGAAACACCTGTGCCACTCAGAAATTCGCATACGTATCAAATTGTACTTGTATACTTGTTATATATGCCTTCCGATAACTCAAGTTTACTAAATTCTGATTTATGGAATAATTGAAAAGAATAAGAACTGAAATGGTCTCAGTAATATGCATGTGCACCATTAGTTAGAATTTAAAAGCATCTGTTCAAGTGCTTCTCTGAAAGATGTCTTCGCTACTTTGTAAGTACATAGTAATTGCCTCACTCTCTCCCTTGACACTGGTATTGCCATAAACTGTTATCACATCCAACAAAGTTTTATATTGCAAACTGTTGAATCTTACAGTCTCTCTTTAAGTTTCATACCTTTTTATATGTCATCTTACTACTCTCATTTTTCAATGATTATGTAGCCTCCAACATGTTGTTGAATATTACTTTGTAGTCTAAAACATAAACAGGCATAAACATTTCGAGAAGTGTAAAATGGCAATCTTTGTTGACATAAACACTATATATGTATGTTTTCATCAATATTTATATCTGGGTTAGTTTATTCTATTTATTAGTCAGTTTGTTTTCTCCTAGACAGCCTCTTTTGTCAAGAAAATTCCATGTTTGTTTCATGATTAAAATTCGCTTTGTGCAGACTCATTATCTTATAATCATATTTCAAGTACATAAATGATACCTTTTAAATCAAAGGTTATTTGGTACTTCTAGAAAATATTAAATACATGTAAGTCAATTTCCCTTCTGTCATTTGTTGCTATCTAAGATATATATAATACAATATGAGGAATTTTAATCATGCATAACTTCCTTTTATATACAATTACAGAAAAACTTCTAACAAACCAGAATAGCCTTCATAATCAATGCTTGATTCAAATTAAATATAAATATTCACCAACTCTGCATATAGTTTAACCTCTGCACAGCATTAGAGTAAAATACACTATCATGATCAAAGGTCACCTTGCCACAAGCGACTGATCACTGATAACAGGTGGCATACTAACTTCATTCTAGACACTTCCCAGACCTCAAGGTGCACATTTCTTCCTGTGGGTAGCAAGTTAGGCCTCTTTCTGCGATGCTGGTCATCCACACAGACCTGGCCGCTCCACGTCTAACCTAACCATCTCCCCAGATTTTAGACTGGCCCGGCTGCAGACCTTGCGGCTATCTGGAAAGTGAATTACTGGATGAAAGATCTCCCTCTTTGTCTCTCCCTCTTTTTCTATGATTTTTCCTTTTGAATATAGAAAAATTAATCTTTTGGGGCCCGGCGGCATGGCCTAGCGGCTAAAGTCCTCGCCTTGAACGCCCCGGGATCCCATATGGGCGCCGGTTCTAATCCCAGCAGCTCCACTTCCCATCCAGCTCCCTGCTTGTGGCCTGGGAAAGCAGTTGAGGATGGCCCAATTGGGACACTGCACCCGCGTGGGAGACCCTGAAGAGGTTCCAGGTTCCCGGCTTCGGATCGGCGCGCACCGGCCCGTTGCGGCTCACTTGGGGAGTGAAACATCGGAGAAAGAAATCCTCTCTGTCTCTCCTCCTCTCTGTATATCCGGCTTTCCAATAATAATAAAATCTTTAAAAAAAAATTAATCTTTTAAAAAATAAAAGAATATACTCAAAACTTCTGATATCACGATGACTGCTCTATCAGTTATTTTGGTATATATCCTAATCATCATTATATGGGCATATAAAAGATGATAGTAGATAAATAAAGGTTTTATAGCTATGCAATTCTTTATTTTTTAGAAAAAAATATTGATATGCATTAATTCTGGAGGATGAGCATATTTTTACAACTTAACATTTGTCCTTCCCTTTTATTTTTTTTTTTTCAAAAATTATAGTACTAAAAAATTGCTATCACAGGTTGGGCTATATAAATCTTGCCAGAGAGAAATTTCCCCTCTCTCTGTTGCTCAGACTTTAAATTAAATAAATCTTTAAAAACTAGGTAAAGGCTTTTCTACTTTTTCTTTCCTACTTTTCTTCTCATTCCTTCTATGAAAGATGACAGGACGGTAGGATCTCTTTACTTTTTACACTTTGCCAGATACAATCTTCCGAGGCAAGTTGTCAGAACCAAAAGGTACATAATGACCACAGGCCAATGGTGCAAGATCCAGGAACATAGAAGTTCTAGGGCAGGAGATGAATATCTTTGCTCAGGAGATTGAACTGACCCTTCTTCCATCATTCTACCCAAACTCTGTGGATTCATTGTTACTCATTAATTTAAATGATGACAATTTCCTTCACTGAAACTATTGAGTCAGATGTCAGTCTCTCCCAGGAACAGCCTCACAGACACACAGACATAAACTTTCACCATCTGTCTGAAAACACCTTCACTCAATCTGGCATATGAAATTTAACATTGTGCCATATAAATTACTTTTGACAATGTCATTTTTTATCATTTTAATGCATAAGACTGATACTGGATCAGCACCTTTGAAAATATTGACAAGATTTCCAGCATGGCTAAGGGAAACCTGCACTACGCTATCCTGTGTTAGGCTGTGCTTTTCTATTTTTAATCCCATCAATAACTGTATTTGAGCGTCTGCACTGTAGCTAATATAATTCTATCGGGTCAAGTATTAAAACTAGTAAACTAAGTTCTTTCTTTCAGAAAGCTCAAATCTTAGTTATTTAACTGAGTCTCTCTTCAGATATTTCATTGCAATTTTTTTCTGGTCAATCCTGGGTCTCACTATTAGAAAAACTGGTCTGGTAAAACTAGAATTCACGCAATCTACCAAGTGAGTTGAAATAATATTTATCATTATAGTAAAGTAGTTAGAGCACGAAGTACTTGGCATTACCATTGAGGCAGCTGACTATAAAACCGAATCTGAAGCCTAATATTTTAATTTGTGAGACATTATAGCTCATTTTTTTTTATTTTAAACTATTATTGTTTCATGACACAGTTCCATAGGCTCTGGGATTTCCATTATTACCCCTTCCTCTTCCCCTCTTCCCCACCCATTGATTTCCACCATATTATTACAATATGAGGGATATCATCGTATCAATAGTATAGATCTTCATAAACAGTTATAAGTCCACCTTCACTGATAGACAATGGCAAAGAGTCCAATATCCTATCGTCAAGATATATTTCATAGTTTTATTGGGAGTGCATATTTGATCTGCAAGTAGGGATACAAGCTGCATTGTATCCTCACATCTACATATAATAGTCTCTATCACGCAGTTGCCATATAACCCCTTAAATGAGCAGCCACAGAACAAAATCAACAACATGGACAAAAGCAGAATTTTACAACTCCATGAAATTAAGTAAGATGCTACTGATTGACTAATCTGTCACTAAAGTAATGGAAAAGAACATCAAGAACATTCTCAAAGAAAATGATGCTACTGTGTAATTTATGAATCAGTGAGGAATTAAATATGAGAAAAAACTGTCTTAAAGAAATTGAAATAAAAACAAACATAAAATTTTGTGAGATATACTTTCCACTTATTTTTATTGGTGAGATGTGTCTCCTTTCGGCAATAGATACATGGGTTTTGCTTTTCCATTCAGTCCACTTATCTGATGTTTGATTGATTAGACTAATTAGAGTAAGCCATTTATGTTCAGGGTTAATATGAATAAATGGTAATTCAGTCTTGCCATTTTATCAGTGTGTTGTTCATTGTTGAATTTAGTCTTCTGTTGTCACTTACTGGGATGTTCTTCACATTTGCCTTTGGTTTTTGTAGGTCCTGTTGCTTTTGTCAAGAGAACATCTTTAAGTGATATTTGTAGGGCAGATCTTGAAGAGGCATACTTGAACATTTCTTTACTTTGGAAGAATTGTATTTCATTTTCAAAAATAAAGGAAAGATTTGCTGGATAAATCATTCTGGGCAACTATTTTTTTTTCCCTTTAGAATCTAATATGTCTCCCCATTATCTTCTGTGCCTCTCCTGTTTTTTGTTTCTCAGTTATTTCTCCATATTAAGATTTCTTTCATTATGTCAATAAATACAATTTAAACCCAGTTTCTCTTTCTGTGCCTTCTGGAACTCCCATGATTCTTAGATTTGGCCTTACAATTGTGTCTCTTAATCTTGAATACATTTTTTTGTTTGGGTCAACTCTATTTCCAGCTTTTTGATTGTTTCCCCATTGTGACAAGAAATATCTTCCAATTCTGAGATTCTTTCTTCTGCTTCATTCATTCTATTGCTGAGTCCTCCCACTGAATTTTTAGTTTGCTACGTTGTGTCCTTAATTTCTAATAATTCTGCTTGATTTTGTTTCAATGTTGTTTTCTTGTGTGACACATTTCTTAAATTCCTGCATGTGCTTCTCCTTGTTGATAAAAGACTTTATAAAATGTTTTGTTGTTGCTGATATATTTTTTTAAGTTTTTAATGCCCCATTTCCTGGATGCATTCCTCAGTTAACTCTGAGGGTGACAAAGGCTTTTGTTCCAATGCAGAGAAGTCTTCAGTAATATTCCTTGTGCTCCTGTCTCTTCATTATCCTTGGTCATTGTGCTTCTGGTAAGCAGATTTTTCTCTTTAGGGGAGCCTGAAAAAGTTAAGAGATCAGAGAACTTATTATGGTTCTGACCTTTATGGAAGAAAGAGGGAAAGAAGAAAATTTTCTGTTGAAAAGTCTTAGACTTTAGAAACCCTAGGAAAGATCCACAAAGAAAATGGACAGTATTGATGGGTGTCTCCTTAGAGCCACCCTGTCCTGTACATCTCCTCAAGCACATTCACTGGCTGTTTGTGAGCAACCTGTTGGATGCGTGGCTTTGGCATCCATGCAGTATTGACTGTGAGAGCACACTAGCTTGGGTGAGCATTCCATTTCACTCCTCATATTTAAAAATTTGAAAGGAAAATTTACTTGAGAGCTAAAATAAACCAAATTAAAGCCAGGTCAAATTTCACAGGATCATATTTGTGAATGAATTCAAATAATAATAAGGAATAATCAAAACTGAGAAATCAGGGAACTTTCAGGGACTGCTTTATGCATATTATGTGTGGTGTGTGTTTGTGTGCAATAAGTCAAGGAGAGAACCCACTGATTGAAATACCAAGATGCATGAAGCAGTAACTCTATCTATCTATCTATGTATCTATCTATCTATCCATCTATTTAACTGTATTAGAAAGACAGATTTACAAAAGAAAACACAGAGAGGAAGATCTTCCATCTGCTGATTCACTCTCCAAATAGTCAGGCTGGACCTGAACCAATCTGAATCCAGAAACCTCTACTTGGGTCTCCCTCAGGTGCAGGGTCCCAATGCTTTGGGCTCTCCTCCATTGTTTTTCCAGACAACAAGAAGAGACCTAGATGGGAGGTGGGGTATACAGGATTCGAACTGCAGCCCATATTGAATTCTGGCACAATAAAGGTGAGGATTTAGCCACTGTCTTATATTACCAAGCCCTAGAGTAGTAACTCCTTTGATAAAGTTCTACAAATATGAGCATGGTGTAATTTCAAGAAAGTACATGAATTTGGTAAGCTGGATTGTCAAACACACAAAAATCATCGCCTTAAGACAGAATGATAAAGATACCACAAGACACACTTTTTTTTTGTTTTATTTTATTTTGTAAGATGTATATTTTATTTATATGAATGGCAGAATTAGAGAGAAAGAGAAATTTTCTATCCACTGGTTCACTCCCAAAAGGCTGCAGTGGTGGGAATTATGTGAGGCTGAAACCAGTCTGTCCTCCCATATGGGTCCATGGACTCAAGCATCTGGGCCACCTCCAATAATTTCCCTGGCCATTACCGGGGAGCTGGATCACAAATGGGGCAGCTTAGTATAGAAATCCAGCACTTCTGGTGGTGGCTTAACCCACACAACACCCGACCTAAAGCACTTTTATTAGCACTTTATTGACTAAGTGGAAGAAAGAAATAGGAATGGTGAAAAATGCCAGTTTCTCTTTGGCCCAAAACAAAATCAACTAATATTAATCAAATCACTTAGATGAAAGGAATGCTTCAATGTTAAGGAGTAGGCTGTCCTACTGCTGAGGAGCTAACTATGCACTAAAGTCTAGTGGTTTATGTTCTACAGTTACATTTGAAGTACAGTGCTCCAATAACTGAATGGTTCATCAGACTGGATGAAAGGACAAGAAGTTGCCCAGGAATGTAAGATGATGAGAGGACTATGGCCTAGTAGAGGTTCTACTCAAGGCTACCATCCATTTTTTTTCTAACAATCACAAAAATATTGCCTAAGCACATGAATGTGGTTGAAATAGTTTTCTATGACAACTTTTTAAGCATATATAGCGTCAACAAGATGTTATGATAGAATCACTTCCTTCAGATACATAATCTAAACTTGTGCAGGCCACTGAAATGCTTCATGTACTTCTCCCTCAGTTTCATCTCAAGAGTTATCACTAGCTAAGAGAAATTAGACAAAAGCGACGTATCACCTATATCATGCCTCAGGTGTAATCCAAAAGGAAATGTACAAACTGGCAATTTTCCATGGACTCAGCCTCTCTGGTGATGGGCCACCATCCCCCCAGCACTCAGAATAATCTAATTCTCCCATGTGTAAGTGAATCCTGAGCATACCATCACAGACCATAATTTCAATGTGTCAAGGTGGCTCACAGATATTCCTCACCCATCATATTACTTGTGTTGTCATCAAAACACCTCAAATTAAACTTTCTAAAAATGTGGCAGAATTTGCAAATAGCTACAATTTTATATATATGTAATTTTAGCCGATCTTATTAAACAATACTTTATTTCTGCTGCTTTTTAAAGAATCAAATAGCATTCGGTATTTAAAGTTTAAACCCAAATCGATTATTCCTCAACAATTTAGTGCTGTGTGGCCTAGCAATTACTGTTATATTTTTAAAGACTAAAAACCTAAATTAGAACTTGAGCCATGCAATTATGCACAATGCTTAGCATAAGGACAGCTAATGGGCCTTTATCATTCTGCTGCTAACAGCTGTTTTTCTACTCAAATTCTCTCCCACAAGTTCAACCCACATCATCAACCAAAGCTCATACAGGAAGTCAGAGAAACACCATACAGCAGCACAGGATTTTTCTTCCTCTAATAAAATCTTAATCACTGCTGAAGCATCATTCAGAAGTGGTCATATGGTTCAAGTACATTTGAAGACTAAGGAAGAATGTTTCCTTTGGAGAAATAGATATGAAAAGAAACAATGAAATATAGACGCAGCAAAATGAGGAGATAAAATAAGAAGAAATGACCAGAGAATGCAGAGGAGATAAAGAAGATGTAACCAACACTTTAGAAATAAATAACCATCCGTATTTGATAATATATATATTGGCCATATTTACTCTTAATATGTGCTAAGGAAGGAAAGTAGTATGAGTAGAGCTGAAGTTTCTTTGGGTATCTTTTTTTTAAAAAGATTTGTTTATTTTTATTGCAAAGTCAGATATACAGAGAGGAAAAGAAACAGAGAAGAAGATCTTCTATCCGATGATTAACTCCCCAAGTGATTACAACGGCCAGAGCTGAGCCGATCCAAAGCCAAGATCCAGGAGACTCTTCCGGGCCTCCCACAAGCAGGGATGGGAAACAGGGCTACCAGGATTAGAATCAGTGACCATATGGGATCCAGGAGAGTTCAAGAGGAGGACTTTAGCCACTAGGCTATTCCTCCGGGCCCTCTCTGTGTATTTTTTTTTAATCACACTGGTCATCTTTGCTTCGTCAAAATAAATACAACTCATTGTTTTATAATATTACTATCTTTATTTCAACAAATTCACTTTTCCCCTACCCATAAGTATTCTTTTCAAGATCACTAATATCACACAACTACCATTATTACAATAAGTATTGACAAACACTCTTTGGCTTTCTTCTTCTTTAGCTTGTGTTCAGTCAATATTTCACATTAGCATATGTTTTAGGTAGAGTTTGATCAAATTCTATGACATGTAATAAATGAATAGATTTATCAGTCAAGAGCTGGCATGGTTGTAGTGTTGCTTTGCCAACCATAGATGCATAGGATATATCTAACAGCATTTAACATTCTTATCTTTCTTTCAATATGTTTCCAAGTTTTTTTCTTTCTTGGATTCATTCATTCATTTCTCACTATAGTTACTGGTATTTTTCATCAAATTATTCATCCTTTCAAATTTTGCCTTTTTGTCAAAATTATATATTAAGGTAAAACTTTTTAAATTACTCCCAACCATTTTGTAAAATAAAATAAACAAAAGTCACAGAAAAGGCAGAAACAGAAGAATAAAACTAAAAAGAGACCACATGAGACCCTGTAATCTTTGAATAATGATGAGGCTTGCCAAACTACCAATTGAAATGGAACAGAGCTCCAGAGTAAAAATAAACTACACACACACACACACACACACACACACGCACACACACAGACGCACACACGCACACGCGCACACGCACACACGCACACACACGCACACACACGCACGCACACGCGCACACACGCACGCACACACGCACGCGCACACACACGCACACACGCACACACACACGCGCACACACACACATGCACACGCACACACACACGCACACACACACACACACACACAGAGTGACCCATGGAATTACAGAACAGAATGGACAATTCCTTCACTCACAGCAGTGTTTTATTTAGAAGGAACCTCAGTAGCTATAATTGAGAATGATTAATGCAATTAGGATTATTCCTTCCATGTCAGAAGTAAGGGCAATGCAAAAATATCTGAGGAGACTTTGAGGATCAAATACTATGTTTAAGTGTATATTTTTGAAAATTTCAGAATTATGTATCCTGACATGTATTATTTAGAGCTACTGTTCACACAGTGACATAACACTAATTACGGAGCGAAGCTGAGTTACGTGGAGACACGGACATCAGGATTGGATACTGTGGGAGCATGTGACACATGACACATACTTCAAAAACACATTTTGCATGAAAAAAAAATGTTTTCCATGAAAATGGAAAGTTTGAGAATGCATCCAGCTAAACTCTCCAAAGAGAAAATAAAATGCCCTCGATTATTTAAATATGAGATATTTTAGAAAATAAAAACCTCAGTGTTAGTATTCTCCAAAAAAAGCAAATAAGAAAATCAGTTACATATTTTGATTTGAGAAAACACAATAGTACAGCAAAAAAATTAAAGCTTTAATTTAATATATACAAATGAGATTAAAAAAGAGTTTGCAGTGTAATGCAAACACTGAAGGATCAGCTAAAATTGGAAATATCAAAGCTAAATATTATCTGCTCAGACAACTCGAAGGCCTCCCAGGTGTCAGGGCACACTGTGTGTGGGAATGCGTGAGAGTGAGGAAGCCAAAGAATAAACAAATGAAAGATGCAAAACAGTAAGAAAAAAATCTAAGATGGAAAATAAAACCGTGCAAAAGTATTAAAGAAATTAAAAAGCTAAGGAAAGAGAAATGGGAATCATATTAAGAATCGGATAGAGGTAAAAGGCAAATAGATTTGAAAGTTACAGAAAATAAAAAACAAACTCTGATCTGGTTCTAGTAACATGGATCAGGTTCACATGGAAACACACACACACAGTGAAACAACAGTTCCTCAGACATTGGAATCTGCACAAAAGATGTAAAAAGAAAAAAAAGCAACCTGGAAGAGCCTGGAGAACGGCGTGAGAGCAGATGACGTTGGGAAAGATCTGAAGCCTGAGCAAGATTCCTCAAGACATCCTAAACTACACAGGCTTCGTGGCGCCCCAAGGGAGAGCTGAATGACATCGATTTCTGGGAGAAGGTACTGAAAAGGAAAGAACTGCCCACGGAGAAATTAACATTAGCAAAGTTGGTAGATATTCATTGAAGGCTTTAGTATCACACATGTGTGTGAGGACATCACCTCAGCATGGCAGAAATAAACTCTCAGAAAACTTGGAGAATAATCTGTGGTCTCACAAAGATTCAGAAGGTAAAACGTGGAATATTTATTATTATTGGAAAATAATTATCCTATACAAAGGGTTACTCTAAAATCACTAGTTCTTCAACAGAGAAAAAATAGATGCAAACATGTAACACCAATAGAGAAATGTTAAAGGACTTTTATAGAAAATCAAATTAATGCCACACCATTTGAACATAAAATTCACAGTGTCTGACTTTTGAATAAATGTGGTAAGCAAAAGAGAAATATTATTTCTAAACAGCATAAAATAATGAAATCCGAAACAATTGAGATGTTAGAATATTTGAAAAATGGCATTAAAAGCATTAGTTTGACTGGTTTGTTGCTGTTGCTCAAAACTATGAAGAAAGAAATGATGAACACTTCTAAATTCTCTTGCTGGAGATGAAAAGCATAATGTTTAGGACGAAAATATAACATAATGTGATTAGTGAAGACTATTCATTCCAGAAGAAAATAAGAGAATTTAAACCTAGATAGAAACTTTGCAACATTTCGCTAAAAACACAAAAGCCCCTATAAAAAACTATAATGGAAAGCATTCTTAATATTAGAGACACATACACACACACATGCACATTTTTATTGAAATGTAAATATTTGCTGTAAATTAAGTTGAGATGTTAATTATCTCTGTAGTCTTGGGAAAAATCATAGTTTAGGTATTAGTTTAGAAGTCTCCAGAAGCTCCATGTCTTACAGTGTTTAGAGGTAAAGGGGACATTAGGAGGTAGGCACTAATAAAAGCCTTAAAGTGGTTGGGGTTCATGCCTTTGAGAGGTAGCTCTTCCGAGGCAATTGTTATAAAAGCCTGAATCTAGGCCTAGGGTGCCTTGTCTGTGTAGCAGTGTACCACTGGAATTTATGGCATTTGTTAGAGGCCAAACCAACAAAAGCTGCCTGATTTTGGACCTAAACCACCAAACTGCACTAAATGTATTCTCTTATAAAGTTAATTTCTTCTGTTTTATTTTTTCAATGTGAATGAGAAATTATTTAATACAGGAAGAGATCATGATTTAGAGACAATGTGCACCTTAAAAATTTTTAAAACTTCTTTAAAATAAGCATTAATAAGCATCATATTTTTAAATTAGTGATTATATTGTAAATCTCTGAAGCATTCTGGCATCATATTTTAATTATGCTTTTGGAAATGTTTATCTAAAATGAATTTCACAAAAGTCAATTTTTATGGTATTCTGTTGGTAAATACCTCGTGCTTCCTTCATTACTTACATGGTACTAAATGTAGTTTTCTGGAATGTAACACATCATTGAAGAATTTTAATTTCAATGTAGCTTATTGTGGTCAATCAGTATCGTTAATATATCATGATTGCTGCTATATCATATAAAAGTGTCTGAATTTCAAAGTTCACATGATAACAACTATTTACATAACCTTTACTAAGCTAAGAAAATAAAACAGTTCTGCTGAGTCTGCAGGTGCTTCAGAGATCACTTGTCATCTTGCATTTTCCAGTTTTCGTATTTATAGATTTTAGTGCATCAATTTCAATGTTTCTCTATGATTATTTTATTACCTTCAGTTTTTTTTTTTTAATGCTAACTGTGTTTATTTGCTTCTACTAAAGCTCAAAGAGGCCCACATCTGCTCATGCTTTATACTGGAGTTTTGTGAACTTCTTTTCAGGATTTTCTTCTTTCTGATTGCATTCTCTCAGTTTTATATCTTATTGGGTTGTATTAGATATGGGCAGATTTTAGAAACTGTTCATTGGAAAGTTATAGATAGACATTTGGGGCCTTATGGCTTTGATCTTTCATCATTTCCCTTTACCCGACACATCCCCCATTCCCCATTATATCTGCAAAGAAATTGTATCACCGCATTTCTTTGTGTCAAGTTTTTCTAGTTCCTTTTTCGTGAACAAAGTCTCAATGAGAAGGTTTTCATGCATATCTTTACGTAGGATTAGAAAGCCTCGTTTACACACCTGCAACAGCCTTGTGGCTTGTCTCTTGTCTTCCTGAGTGGATTAGAAGCTTAGGCCTTACCCTTTCAAGCTGAAACACAGGGTAAAAATCACTATATGCTGCGTGCCATTAGCTCTCTCATCATGTTGGCTTTCATTATTCTCTTTACTTTGGGAGTCTTTCCTTTCGTCCTTTGGTGTTTGATTAAATCTTATTTTTGAAGATGTGTTTCATCCGTGATCTCATGTTCACAACAGAAGGCAGACCATGCGAGTCAAGTCATTGCTGTTTTTAATAAGAAAAAGCAGTGTCGCCGCATCAGGGTCTGCTGTTGAAAAGACGCAGCAGCTGGCCTTCACTGTCTCCCGGCCTTCTTATCTGCGATTCTCATAACAGGACTTCCTGCTCTGCATGTGTCAGTTGGACCTTGCTTTCTGTCCCAAAGCAGCCAGATAAACCTAACGTCACCTCTATGTGTGAGAGCACTCTAATTTCACCTGATATTCTTAGACATTAAAATTACGTTCTGAATTTATAGTTCCTAGAATAAGTTTTTTCTAATAGCAGGTTAGGGAGCTGATTTTACAACTCAATATAAGAAAAAAATATTATCTTCAAGTATTCTGTTCTTGAAGTGATACATGTTGTGTTATAGAAAAGGAGGGCAATCCTAATGTACTCACATTTATAACATTAACACAGAAAGGATTTGTTGGAAAACCAAGTACAGATGACAGGAAAAAGATAAAAATATTAGGAAAACTATTGAATTTTGACAACTCTTGATTTGTTACCATCTCGCTGAGGTTATAAAGTTCAAAATCAGTCATCGTTATCGACAGGGAAAGTTTCATGTAAAATATGCTAGATTGCATTCAAAGTCACTAGTTAGTAAACAGTAGAACCTTTCCAATACCTACCTCAGATTGTTGCTGCCTTTTATTTTTGAGTCTAGAGTAAATGTCAATACGTGCCCTAAAATAGTTTTTGCGGGGCTTTTAATTTTATGTTTCAAGATTACTGTGTTTAATAAAAGCAAAACTTGTGTTGCAAGCAGTATGAATGCACTAGCTGTCATAAAATAATAACAATAATAATAATAACAACAGAAGGGGCTAGCAGCAACAAAGAGTAGCTAAGCCTCTGTCTGTGGTACTTGCACACTATATGGTTGCCGGTTTGTGTCATGGCTGCTGTACTTTCAATCCAGCTCCCTGCTTGCCACCTGTGAAGGCAACAGAGGATGGCTCAAGGCCTATGACCTCTGCATCCATGGTTGAGGCCCAGAACAAATTCCTGGCTGCTCACTTTGGATCAGCTCCAGTATCTGCAGCCACTTGGGGAGTGAAACAACAGATGAAAATCTTTCTCTTGTCTCTCTTTCTCTCTCTCCCTCTCTCCCTCTCTCTCTCTCTGCTCTCTGTGTGGCTCTGACTTTCACATAAAAATGTATATTTATTATAAAAAAAGATAACAGGACTTTTCTGATTCTCTAGAGTCAGCTCCTATTAAGTATCAATTTTACTTAAACTGAGTCTTTGCTTCACTTTACACATGGAAATACAACATGTAAGATTTTTGCCAGATCTGTTTAAATGTTGCACCTGTTTTCCAATGAGTGTTCCCAGCCCATCAACTCTGAATAGGTTACCTATGCTTCCACTTGCAATTACACTACTTGCTCTTTCTACTTCCTTACTGTCACACGCTTTGTCTAATTTAGCTGTGCTTTCTCAGGTATATTTTTTCTACTGTCACTGTTCTATTGTTGGACCAATCCAGACGTTATTTTGTACCTTAAGATCTCTTTAACACTGAAAATACAAATAGTAAGATGGTGTTGTGGTATTGCCAATAAAGTTATTGTGTACAACACAGAAATCTGAGCTTTACTCCATTTCTGATACTGCTCCTTGTTCATGAGCCTGGAGCAGCGATGGGAGATGCCCCAAGTGCTTGGGCCCTTGCAACCATGCGGGAGACGCAGGAGAAGCTCCTGGCTCTTCGCTTTGCTCTGGCACAGAGGATGGAACATGGATTTTCCTCTCCCTTGCGATCTTTTTCTCTCTCTCTGCCTTTCAAATAAAATGCATATTTTAAAATAATGGTGATATCAGTCTTCCTCTTGAATATTTACAGCATGATTCTTCATGTGCCAATGTTCTCATGCTCCTCACCTGCTCCTTTTCCTTAATTTCATTTCCTGGCTTAACTTTCCTATGTGTCTTTTTGATGTTGAAATTTTATGTAATTTTGTCAACAGAAACCTAATAGAGTTCTAAATAACTCTTTGTACAACTGAAGATCATACAAAACCTTCAGAAATATTTACTTTTTAGAAATGTATTTATTTTTATTAGGAAGATTTACAGAGAGAAGGGAAAAAGCTTCCATTTGCTGGTTCATTGTCCAAATAGCCATAATGGTTAGAGCGGAGCCATTTTGAAGCCAGAAACATCTTCTGGGTTCCAAGGCTCTTGGTCATCCTCTAAAGTGTTCCCTGGCCTCAGGCAGAGAGCTGAATGGGGAAGTGAGGGAGCCAGGACACTAACCAATGCCTATATGGAATCCTGGTGCTTGCAAGGCAAGGCTTTAACTGAGTGATCCTACTGGCCCTCTACCTACTGTTTTGCTAAACCTCAAATTAATCAAAATGTTATATGTATGCTTTATTACTACCAATATGTTGCTTAATTATTACCAATATGATAGCTTCTTTTTGAACAATATTCAGTGAAATTTCTTCCAATTCAAGGAATCTCAGCTGTGGTCTGTTATGTATTTTCATGATTACAATCAAAAGCTTTTTGCTTGTGCTGTAGAGAAAACTTTGTAAGGATTAATTCATTCTCTTTATGCAAACTAAATAGATAATTCAAAGAGAAAAAGAAGATACAGTCATTCTATACATACATTCAGTGAATGAACAAGAATCTGGATTTTACTTCATCTGTGCTATTTTATTCAGTACATTGAAAACTGTTTCTCATTTTTCTCATATAATTTTTAATATATGTTTGTTCAAATGACTCATACATGCAATAGTAGATTTTAATGCTAAAAATATGCTGCTCAGTCTTGGCTGCTGCTTTCAGCATGCCTGAATCCTGATGCAGCCTAAATACTACTGACAATTACTTGTTAGATTACAAAGGCCCCTTGAGACCAATGCCAATGTTTTTACTCTAATATTGCTTTTTTTTTCCAAAGGAAAATTACGGCTCTTAAATATGTAGCTAGAGAGGGGAGAAATGCTATAATCAGTGGAAGGGATTCAATTAAGCAGTGAGTAATAATACTATTCACTGAAATGAAAACGATTTGTACCTGCATGCTTTAATTTGGTTATATAAAATATCTTTTAATGAATTACACAATAATTATAGCAGTGGTATTCTTAATTTTTAAATGCCAGTTTTATAATCATGAACCAATGTAATCGCATTCTTTTTAAACAATAATTAACATCAAATATTTGCACAATGCCAAAACTAAATGCTTTTTTTCTCAACTAGTGATCATCTTGTGATGGCAAGATGTTGACTTGTAGCATGATTAAATGTATGTTTTCCACAAAATCTTAAATAAGTACTTATTTTTACTAACAGCATTATCATTTGAAATCATTTTCCACTTTTTCTATTACTGGAGCATGTTACAAAAATACCATCATCATTTTATTCCATCTTCTAATTTTTACTGTTTCTAAAATGACTAAAATAATTTATTTTTATATTAATTTTCTTAGTAAATAACCCTTAATTGTCTAATTCTTATAACTTTTCCTACTCTAGGGTCAATGAATAACTAAAAGACAAATGCACATGTTTTTAGTTTTCTGCCTTTAAGTCAACCTGCATTGTCTAGAGGCTGACAACTTTGCCCAAAGCTTCTGCAAGGTAGTAAGATTAACTACAGACACCATAGCATCAGGAAGACCCAAGCTTCCCCACAGAGAGATTCACTCCAATACGTGTGTGTGTGTGTGTGTGTGTAGTATGGAAAAAGCCTTGGGAGTAGAAGCACAACAGCAAGCTGTACATGCGCTAAACCAGGAACGAACTCATTTCTGGCTCATTGCATTGCACTGGACACACGGGGAAAACAGTACCAATGTGGCATTGTACGGTTTCCACCAAAAATAGGTATAGATTGCCCCAGACCAAGCAGCCAACAGATCTAGAACTCCACCAATGCCAAATTGGCTGCCATTCTCTAAAGTGTTGCAAAGGCTGTGAGATTGGAGGGACGATAGTGGGCTGTGCATGTGCTAAGGCGTAAGCAAACTCACTTCCAGCACAGTGCATTGCATTGATCCCACAGGGAAGACAGTACCAACTTTGGTATTGTATGTGTCCCATCCAAAGTAGATCTAGGTGACCCTCAGACCTAATAGCCAGCAGGTTTTAGCAAGATCAATATCAACAACAAACCAGATATTTAGGACACCTGGTGTCTCCCTAAGCCTGGAAACTGCTCAAAACCATAGTGGGAGAAAGGTTGTACGGGCAATGGTGCAGTTAAGCATGGGATCACAGACGCGGAGAGTGTTGAGCCAGGAGGTGGGCCTACAAAGACCATGGTGGAAGCTAACACAAGAGCCCAGCTCTGAAGCTCGCTGAAGGGAGTGGTACAAGTGATTTTAAACAAGGAACTGGATACCAGCACAATAAGAAAAAACGAACTGCACCATGTGGGCAACACAACTTCAAAACCTGCCCCAAGAAGAGTCTGCTTATCAGAAATGCAACGATCAAGAGCAAAAAAAGAGACAAAGGCACATGGAATATTACTCAAGACTCCTCTGCAAAGGAGTAAAAGCCTTTGTCAACCTCAGAGTCAACTGAGGAATTCATTGAGAAAATGGGGGATAAAGAACTTTAAAAACTTTCTATTAAGTTCCTATCAAAAACAAAAGCACAGACAAGAACTTATGGAATGTCACAGAGAAAATAGCAATACTGAAATTAAATCAAGCAGAATTATTAGAAATAAAGGACATATTGCAGCAAATTAAAAATTAGTGGAAATAAATAAGATTAGTAGAATAAATGAGGCATGAAAAAGGAACTCAGAATTGGAAGATACTTCTTGCAAAACCGGGGTAACAATCAAAAAGCTGGAAATAGAACTGACTCAAGTCAAATAAAAACAGTATTCAAGAATTAAGAGACACAATTAAAAAATTAAATATAAAAACCGTGGGAGTTCCAGAGACACAGACAGAGAAGCTGGATTTAAAATGTATTCAAAGAAATGTTAAATGATAACGTTCCTAATATGGAGAACAAATTGGGAAACAGAATACCAGAGGGACACAAAACTCCCAATAGGATTGGCCAAAAGCAGCCATTAACACAATCCATGATTATCAAGCTCTCTTCAGTGGAACAGAAGGAAAAGATCCTGAAATATGCACATGCAAAAGATCAATTCACATATAACGGAATGCCAATAAGACTCACAGCTGACCTCCCACAGGAAACTGCACAGGCCAGAAGAGACTGGAATAACATATTCCAAATTCTAAAAGGGGAAAAAATGGCCCAGAATAACTTATCCAGCAAAGCTTTTCATTGTATTTGAAAATGAAATAAATTCTTCCACAGTAAAGAAAAGCTCAAAAAGTATGTTTCTTCCAGACCTGCCGTATAAATAACAATGTTTTCTTGACAGAGAAAAGAAATAGCATCTACCAACCAAAGACAAATGTGGAGAATATCCCAGTAAAATAACAGAAGACTGGACCCGGCGGTGTGGCCTAGCAGCTAAAGTCCTCACCTTGAAAGCCCCGGGATCTCATATGGGCGCCGATTCTAATCCCGGCAGCTCCACTTCCCATCCAGCTCCCTGCTTGTGCCCTGGGACAGCAGTCGAGGATGGCCCAATACATTGGGACACTGCACCCGCGTAAGAGACCCTGAAGAGGTTCCAGGTTCCCGGCTTCGGATTGGCGCGCATCGGCCCGTTGAGGCTCACTTGGGGAGTGAATCATCGGACGGAAGATCTTCCTCTCTGTCTCTCCTCCTCTGTGTATATCTGGCTGTAATAAAAATGAATAAATCTTTAAAAAAAATTTAAAAAATAACAGAAGACTAAATCAAACAATGAACAACACACTGATAAAATGATAGGACCAAACTACCACCTACTAAGCCTGATCATAAATGGCTTAAATGCATCAATCAAACATCATAGATTAGTGGACTAGATTAAGAAGCAAAACCCATGTATGTGTTGCCTACAGGAGACACATCTAACCAACAAAGATTAGTGAAAATTATATCTCATGGATTTTGATGTCCTTGTCTTCATTTTCATTTCATCAAAACAGTTTTTTTTCTCATATTAAAATCTGCACTGCCTCATAAATTGTACAGCAGCATCATTTTCTTCGAGAAGGTTCTCAATGTTCTTTTTCATTTCTTCAGCGACAGATTAGTCAATCAGTAGCATGCTATTTAATTTCATGTAGTTGTAAGTTTCTGCTTTTCTTCATGTTGTTGATTTTGTCCAGTGGCTGTTCATTTAAGGGGATGTTTGGCAACTGTGTAATAGAGACTATTATATGCAGATATGAGGATACAATGCAGCACGTATTTCTACTTCCAGATTAAAGATGAACTCCCAATAAAACCATTAAATGTATTTGGAAAATAGGATGCTGCATTCTCTGCCATTGTCCATGCCTGAAATAATAGCATACAGTTAACCAGCAGAATAATGAGCTTATGACTGTTTAGGAAAAACTAAACTATACTACTGTAATATTATAGGGTAATCATGAGGAAGGGGGATTTGCAGAGAGCTAAGGAAATCCCAGAGCCTTTGGAATTGTATCATAAAATTCTAATAAAATAAAAATTTAAAAAGAATGTTGATTTATTCTCACAGCTTCAACTACCTTGGTCAGGTCTTGCCAGAGAACAATTTTGCTTTGTTGACAAGAAGTGAATTCAGAATAGTCATCTTTTGAAAGAAAATAGACATAGTTATTCTTTTACAATTAGAACCAAGAAAATAGTTGATAATGAAACAAATATAATAAAAAAATCAATACCCTAACATCTATATTGAAAAGTCTATATTACTTCATATTACGTACTAATTGAAAATGCCACTAAAGATAAATCACTCTAGCATTTATTCTCACTAACAATTCCCGAAAAGGCATCATTGCTTTCATGATGAATATTCAATATCAATTAGACAGGTTGTCTGTAAACTATCCCACTGTATCTGAACTATAAAGGTCTGAGTAACTCACCAATCTAGACTTCAATAGCATTTACATTCTAAACACTTATAAAATTTCAATTTGGAAAAATTAATTCTAAACACTTATAAAATTTCAATTTGGAAAAATCATCCCTAAGTTATTTTATCTACAAAATGTTCCTTCATCATAAGAATGATCTTAAAAGCATTCATATAAATACATATATGATGAAGTAGTGTAATTTAGAGGGTAGAATGGGCTGAAATGCTTGCTTGAGGTTTTCATTGCATGTGTTTTAGCATCTTTTGCAGCTTCAATATATTTGACTTTCCTAAACATAAAATTCCAGATATCTTGGGGTATCATCTGTTTGAGAAATAATTAACAGCATTTTGAGTCACTGGGGAAATTAATAAAAAACCATTTTTGAATGAATGAAAATAAAACCAAAAATATCAATCCTCCAGAGATTGAAGGGGCTGTTGATTTCATATCTCGCATGTAGGTTGCTTATATCACAGAGAACGCATTATATTGGTCTTTTTGGGATTGACTTATTTCACTGAGCATAATGGGTTATAGGTGGAATGATTTGGTTACAAATGTTAAAATTTCATTCTTTTTAATAGCTGAGAAGTATCCCATGGAATAGTAGATGTATCATAGTGTTTTGTTCTGTTCTGCTCTGTTTTGTTTTGCATTGTTTCCATTCCTCTTTGGACTGACATCTGTGTTGTTTCCATGATTTCACTATTTTAAATTACGATGCTAATGTAGGTAGTACTACCATGGATTGCTACAATAGATTTGCTGTTTCAGATTTCCTATTGTAGATTCTGCTGTTTGCCAATGTCCATGCCGAAAATATCAGGATATACATAAATAGCAGAATTATGGACTCATAACTGATTATGTAGGACTATACTATTATAGTAATGACATGTGGGGAATCAGTGAGGAGGGCAGGACACATGGATTTGGTAAGAGTAGAAGCGAAATCCTGGAGCCTATAGAAAATGTAACATGCAGAGAACCCTTCTCCACTGCTGGTAGGAATGCAGGTTGGTGCAGCCTCTATGGCAATCAGTATGGAGAACACTCAAACAACTGAAAATCACCATACCATACGACCCAGCAATAGCACTCCTAGGAATATATTCAAAACACCTGTTACACGAGAAACCTACATGCACCCCTCTGTTCCTAGCAGCACAATCAATAATCACAAAAACATGGAAGCAGTCAAAATGTGCTTCAACAGAAGACTGGATAATAAAGTTATGGTTTATTTATTTATTCCATGGAATACTACTCAGATATTTAAAAAAAATGAAATGCAGTTCTTTGTGTCCAAATGGGCCCAACTGGAAACCATAATGCTAAGGGAAATGAGTCAATCCCAAAAGTTTAGCTACCACATGTTTGCCTTAATTTAAGATGAAATGATGTCAATATGAAAAATAGTACCTGTAAAAGGTAATATTACTTCAACCTCAAACAGCCAATCTCGCATGCAATAAGATATGGTGAAGTAACCAATGAACCAACAATCAATGTGAGTCAGACTGCTTATGATCAACATCAAAGAATTGTAAAACCTAATATACTTTTAATACCCTATGTTATTCCATAATGGGGTGGGAGAGCAGAGAAATCTTCCATCTCCCTAGAATGTATGAGAAAGATGTGAAGTATGGCCTATCAGGATCATAACTGGTAACTCAAGGACAACAGACTCGAATCAGCATTAGACAATAGTAAAACTACAAAGGCACATAGAGGAACTCAAGAGCAATCCTGACAACCTCTAAACAGGAGGTCATGTGCACAGAGCAGGGGGGATCCCAGAGTGGAGCAGGTGGACAGGAGGAGGCTTGTATCCCAACCCTGAAGACTCGCAGATCCTCACCAAGGACTACAAGTATGGGCACCGAGGACTACATCCCTACTGCCAAGGAGACCACGGGGAACTGGAATGCCTTCGGAGGCCGAGAACTCTGAGGCCACGCAGCCCCATCTGGATCTACCACATGGGATGGAAGAAGTCCAAATCCTTCCTTGTAGGATCCAAGGTCATCAGGACAACAGCCAGGAGCCCTGAGTGGTCTGCAGAAACAGAAGAAAAGTAAACTTCCTTCGGGACTAGGGAGAGGAGCTTTCGCTGATCCTTGCTTGGTTCCAACTTTGGATCCCCGCCCTCTCTTGTAATGACCACCAGGATCACTCCAGAAACCCCTTAAAACAAACAAACAGACAAAAAATCTAGAATAGACAGAGAACAACAAGGAAAGCTTAGAATCAGACAGAAAACAGTCAGTGTGGATTCACTTATACCTTACTAGGTGGGACACAAAGATTAATTACTCCTCATTAGGGCACTGAAGATTTCTCGACACACCACTACTAAAACTGTTCTGTACCTAAATTGTTGACATACGTCTTGTTAGAGTTATAAGCCAGTCTAGACTACCCAATACTACTCAATACTATGTCAATTAATTCCACAGCGTTATAAATTGTTGCTGATGTTATGTTGGGGCTTTTCATTGATTGGGATGATACTCTGTCAGCTCTACCTTCAGACCAGAGAAGGTCTCCCCAATAAGCTGTTGAACTTGCCTGGACAATAAGATGCTGGACTCTATGCTTGGTATATGCTTGCAATGAAAGAATCTCATGTGAACTTGAACTGTGGTAATGCAACAAGGTGGAGGAATCCACCATGGGGGGAGGGTATGGGGAGGAGTTGGGAGGAATCCCAGTGCCTATGAAACTGTGTCACATAATGCAATGTAATTAATAAAAAAAAAGAAAATGTAACATGGAATCATAAATTAGATATATATATATATTTTTTAAAAAGCAGTTTTGTAGCACACCATCTTGTAATTACTATATGACTTCTAAAGAAATTTTTCTTTATATTCTGAGTTCTAAATATCAATATTTTGGGCTATTATAAGAAAACAAGCAGGGAAGGTTAAATTTTATAAGCCACAAAAATATTTAAGAGATTTCATTAAGTACAGCTCCATTTCAATGATTATGGGATATTTCATTATCTTTTACTCTATCTAGTGAATTTCTATACCTTTAAAAATATTTTAACCTTTTTTTAATAAAAGAAAAGATTTATTTATTTATTTGTATTAGAAAGGCAGATACAGAGAGAGAAGGAAAAACAGAGAGAAAGGTCTTCCATCTGTTGATTCACTCCCCAAGTGGCTGCAATAGTCAGAGCTGATCCATTCCAAAGCCAAGAGCATAAGCTTTCTCCTGGCAACCCAATCCAATGTACATCCCCAAGTCAATCCTCCACTGCTTTCACAGGCCACAAACAGGGAGCCGGATGGGAAGTGGATCAGTCAGGACATGAATTGGCATTAATATGAAATCCCAGCTGATGTAAGGTAAGGGTTTTAGCCACTAGGCTATCTCTCTGGACCCAAGTATTTTAAGCTTTAGTGTTCTGTAGATCACAATTCAATCCATGACTTTCGGCTATTCAGTTAACCACCCAATATAAGCAAATAGCATCAGCATTTGACTTCTAACAAATTTAATATATATTATAGGTATGAGGCATTTCTTTTGTATAATATTATAATTGTAAGTACCTTGGTTTTTACCCCAGGTACTTTCTTCCATAGAGTTCAAAGTTCAAGGTATGAATACAACATAGAAACGAGAATAGGATTTATTTGTTAAACGGAGCAAAGATACAACCATGTGTAAGCAGAGGTGACTGTATATGAACAAATATTCATTCTGCGGGGCTCTGAGCTCCCTAAGAGGAGAGTGTGAGAAGCTAGAAGCATGGCCCAGAAGCCAAAAGTCAAGACTGACCCCATGTTAACAGTCCTGCTTTCTGTGAGGCAGAGGGTGGTGACCTCACTCAGTTAACATACGCAGCAGGGGTTTGTAAGTGTCCAGTTTGCTAGGAATTCCTCAGAGCCTTCACACACAGCTTAATTTGCATGTGGCCAACAGGCATCTTCTGTTATCTTGCTCTGAATGAAACACACAGATGTTAATGGGAAAGTGGGGACAGACGAGCCACCAAATGTTACCTGTTGGAAAACAATGTTGCACAGAATTACACAAAATTGCAGCTTTGTGATTTCATGTGTAACTTCTGCGTCTCTCATAGAAATACTACATGAAAAATGAGAAATAATGATGTTGGAAATCTATGGATCTATAAATTTGTGATTACTTTAGTTCCGTCTGATAAAATGATAACAACTCCTCAAAGCCAGTTGGAACACGGGATATAAATACACAACAGATTAATAATAATATAGTAACTAATATTATTATTATTACAAAATCTTATAAAACATGAACTAATTATCATATTACAATGATACATGCCCAACAAATCTGCTAAAAACTATTTCAATTACCCTAAAATTCACCACAGTTACCATTTTATTTCAATAATTTACCACTGCACTGCCTCAGTTTTTCCTTAGTGTTTTACATTAGAGAAAATATGACCTGTGCTCTATAGAATCTGAGAAAATTGAAGATAAATTTAATTTCAGCCCAAAAGAAGAATGTGAAAAGTGAAGGCTCAATTTAATATTGATGCGGAATTGCCCAATGTCCTTTATAGTCCTAAATTGTCTTTCAAACATGTAAGATTGAAAGGAGGTTTGGGTATGGTCTCTGATTTGTGGTATTTATTCTGAACTGCCTGGGATTCTATTTGTTTTCCTGCCCAGTACTGACACAGGGTTGATGGCTTTAAGTTTTTGTCATTGTCCCTACCGGATTCTTTCCTTATCAGCTCTTAGCAGATTGTGACCATTTAAGAAAAAAACAACTTCTTTACTGCTTTATCAACCTTATTTTCATAGCTTCTTATTTTTTAGTGTCAAAAAGTATTATGCACGTTAAAAAGTGCAGTCATCCATGCCAGGCAATTGTAAGCGAAATTGTGTTTTAAGTGATACAGCAAACAAAATTGACCTCAGTAAGCCTCATGACTTGTCAGAAATATGGCCATTCCTCCAATCCAGGTTTTATTTACAGAACACAATAGCTAAACTTAAAGAAAATGGACTGTTTTAAGAAGAGAAGGTCATAGCTATTTCTTAAATACAATGCCAACTGTGCCCTTTCAGCAAATGATAGATGGCCACTTATTTGGACACAACTACTAGTCTAGTATTCTTTGGTGTTCCATAAAGGTGATTTGAATGTTTAGCCCCTTGAACATCAACAGTGCATTACTAAGGAAATTGTTAAAAATTCTAATTCTCAGACCCTACCCTCGAGAACTACAGATTCAGGGTACAGTGCAGCAACTGGCTTGGCTTTGAACAGCTGCCCGGTGATTCTCAGGCACAGCCCCATTTGAGAACTGCCAAACTAAAGTGCAAGCTGTAATACAAGCAAGATACATCCATGCTTTTCGTTGCTCCTAAAATCATGCAGGACTTGAAAATAATGGGAATATAAACAGTCATTGGATAAAGTGATTTGCACAAATTTAGAATGCCAGCCTCTGAGGGGCCAGCAAGGTGTCTCAACAGGCTAACTTTTTGCTTTGCTCAGGATTTATTTAGCTACTGGAATATTTTATGGATATCACACAGGCAAAGAGAGTATTGCAAATTTTAGTTCTTGAAATTCTTCGCTTTCTGGCTTTTGATTTTACTTCTAATTTGTTTTTGCTGTTTGCTGTTTCACTTAATTTATGCCCTTCTCACATAGTGAGCTTTCCACACATTAAGTTTGTGTTGATGGGGATCAAATTTGCAAGGCATCATTCTCATTCATTTTTTTAAACAGTAATCTGATGGACCTAAAGCTATCCATGCAATTAGTCAGACAGTGATCTTCTATTTGCAGTTTCATCCCTAAATGTTTGTAAATGCTGAAACTATAAGACAGGGATTCAATCCAGTTCTCCCCTTGAGTGATGGGAACCCTAGTTCTTGAGCCATCACTATCTAGGTATTAGGGTATGCAATATCTGGAAGCTGGAATCGAGAATGTAGTGGGGACTGGAAATATGGGAACTCCCCACATGGCCACAGTGGTCAGAGCTGAGACAACGAGAGGGCAAACACCAGGAGTTTCCTTTGAATCCCCCTCATGGGTGCAGTGGCTAAAGGACTTGAACAATCTGCCTCTGCTTCCCCAGGCCACACGCATGGAGTTGGATGGGAAGTGGAACAGCTAATACAAGAACCTGAGCTCATATGGTATGCTGTCACAGCAAGGCAATGACACATTTGGGATATATTGTGTGTTATTCTCATTACCACAGCATATTAAAACAATATGCACTGATCAATATTAGAGAAAATGTGCACTATTGAGAGATTCCGAGGAAAATAGTGCAAAATCAGGTACATTTTATGAATATGACTGGAAAGTTGATTTCTACATGAAGGTTAATAGTCAAAAAGATTAAAAATCAAGACAAGGAAATTGGAAAAAATGGTCATTCCAGTCTTAAAATGAGCTGGGTAGGACTGAAAATGCAGTCAAGTATGGCTGGTGGATCTCAGCATCATTGAAAGTTATGATGAGCCTGGTCATGAGTCAAAAGCTATGACCGCAAAAGGCAGGATAATGGTTGAAAGTTAGAGATTATATTTCATTCCCATCACTATGAAAATAGAAAGCAAATATAAAGAAGGAAGCTTTGGTGTTCACAGAAAATCACTGGCAATTTAGTAAGACAATAGTACAGTAGATCACTGTTCCTGAAGAAAGAGTATTTAAAATAGTGTATTTTTCTTCACATTATGAACCAGTCAGTAAGCAAACTATTACTAATAACACAAGTATTTATTGTCCTCTGCAATATTTTTAATGAATGAACACACTCATTTAAAAAATGAGTACAAAGAATTACATTGAGTTGCCGTGTTCCACTGTGCAAAAACCTTGCTTCTGTATACTCTGTTTTACAACTCAAGGTATACATTATTTTTGATGGTGAAATTTAGAGAATAAATTATAATTTGCGTGCCAAACATGCAGAATATCTACAAAGCCATCTTTAAGGCGTGGCATAATTTTATAAGCCCTCTATCACTTACGACACTTGTTTTCTACCTGTAATCAACCATCCAACAAAATCTCAAAATAGTTATACTCATTTAATGCTTATATAATCTTTTTTTTTAAGATTTTATTATTATTGGAAAGTTGGATATACAGAGAGGAGGAGAGACAGAGAGGAAGATCTTCCATCCAATGATTCACTCCCCAAGTGAGCCGCAACGGCCGGTGCGCACCGATCCGAAGTCAGGAACCAGGAATCTCCTCCAGGTCTCCCACGCGGGTGCAGGGTCCCAATGCATTGGGCCGTCCTCAACTGCTTTCCCAGGCCACAAGCAGGGAGCTGGATGCGAAGTAGAGCTGCCGGGATTAGAACCGGCGCCCATATGGGATCCCAGGGCGTTCAAGGAGAGGACTTTAGCCGCTAGGCCACACCGCCGGGCCCAATGCTTATATAATCTTAATGTGCGTGAATATATATGTGTGTGTGTGTGTGTGTGTGTGTGTGTGTATTTGCTATTGGAAACTATGTTGTTTCTCATAAATGAATCATTCCTCGAAACCTTCGGACAGAACTCATGCTGAACTTGTAGTCTCCTGTCCAGCCCAATCGATTTTCAATGTGTCACCGTGATGATCACGTAGAACTACTGACTTGAATAAAATGTTTCTTCAATAGTGCGTAAAATCACAATGCCCTAAAAAAAAAAAAAAAAAAAAAAAAAAAACAAAAACACATCGAAAAGCTCTGTTTCAGTGGTGAGCACTAAGAGATATATAACTGTTATAAAATCAGCTTGGAAAATATCTGGTATCTTCTTCCATCAGTGTTATAAAAATGCTGCCATAATTGTTCAGATTAAATGAAGTAAATGTTTGTGTTACACAATCAGAAAATAATAATTTAATATCTTGCTGAATAGCTAGTGCATGTAAACCTCATCTTGTTTTGCTCCCTGTTTTAAATAAAATATTCACAACCTTAGCCCTGGCTTTTTAATTAGATAAAGATTTTCACAATCATCCATGTCCTTTAAAAAACCTTTTTCTTTTGAAATATTTTGAATATTTGATTCCTTAAATAAAGTAACCTAATCTATTTGAGGCCCAACTATGCTGGTGATTGTAAAACAATGCTTTATAATAACTCCACCCAAGACTTCAAACATCTGAATTCGCTATGGTTACTTGTGAAAAAACAAATTTGTAAAAATAAGACATCTGAACTGGTTGAGTTTCCGTTGGTCAGTATGTGTTTTGAGCCAAGTTTAACTAAAACCATCTGTTGATGACTCATTAACTCTTGGATCATCTAATTTATTCCTAACTTATGCAAAGGCAATGAAATGCTTTTGAAATTTCTGAACTGCCTTTTTTTTTCCTTTAAAATCCAAAACCATACAATGCAACAGGTACAAATTAGAGTTCAAGGGTTAATTTTTACCTGTTTTCATGTGAGCTTTATGATCTTTGGCTCACTTTCCAAATCGCTGCAAGATTCAGCTATGCACAAGGTTGAACCTAGGAATGCCCTTTAGGTTTGTCATGTGGAAGGAACTTGAACCATCATGAGCTGCACCCAAGTCTATAGAAGGAGAAAGCAATAGATAAAGGGATATTAGATGTGGCAAGAGGATATTCCAAGGGTGGTATAATCCACTATTCCACAACCTCCACCCAAATGCCAACCTTTCTAGGGACAGTACATACATTTGTGTTCCTTCAGAGCATATCCGAGGGGAGAAAATAATTCATTCAGTATAGAACAGGTTAAGAGTTAGCTACCTTAAGTGAAAAGACTTTTAACATTTCGTGGAATATTGAACTAAAAGATAAATTTATGTTGTATTTTTTAGATGCAGACTTATAAAGAATTTTATAAAAGATCATATAAGACATGTATTGTGAAAACGTTTGCATGGATTTCCAGACACTTGCCTGGCTGCATGACCTCCTTTCGCAGAAGGTCCTGGCTTTCATGTGTACTTCTGGCTCCACCTTAGCATAAACCTGACCAAGAGTTGTAAGGCATGTTCACAAGTACATGTTCACATGTACCTGTCCTATTTATGTTTATACTGCTCCCTCCAAAACACTATAGTGTTGTACGTGCAGGTATACAGCAACATGACTTAGACTGGAGAGCAACTACCACAACCATCAGCTCTCACCACTGAGACCCAGAAACAGTCAAAAATCAGAAGACTCTCTTTTGGTCCTGCTACTTCTGCCATTATTTCATTATTTACGAGAGAGAGAGAGAGAGACAGAGAGACACCTTCCAACATAACCAACAGTTAGGAAATTCATTACTATCACATTAGCCATATTCTACCCCACAAAAAAATACAAATCTTACAAGCTTCTTACCTGGGCCCTGTGTGGTAACCTAGTGGCTACAGTCCTTGCCTTGCATGTGCTGGGATCCCATTAGGGCACAGGTTTGTGTCCCAGCTGCCCCACTTCCCATCCAGCCTCCAGCCTGTGGCCTGGGAAAGCAGTCAAGGACAGTCCAAGGCCTTGGGACCCTACACCCACATGGGAGACTTGCAAGAGACTCCTGGCTCCTGGGTTTGGATCTGTGCAGCTCCAGCCATTGTGGCTATTTGGGCAGTGAATCATTAGATGGAAGATCTTTCTCTCTTTCTTTCCTCCTCTGTATATCTGACTTTCCAATTAAAAAAATAAATCTTTAAAACAAAAAAAGAGAAAGCTTCATACCTACAGATCAAAAAAAAAAGTCACCATTATGAAAAATAATAATGGATATTCAAAATAAAACAAAATCATGACTTTATAAATGAATGATAGGTCACCATTTACCAATGATAAACCTGCAACCTGAATGTAAACTATCTAAATTTCCCAATTAGCAGACATATTACATGGATTTAAAAGTGGCAATATAGGCCCACATGATAGCCTAACAGCTTAAGTCCTCACCTTTCACACACTGTGATACCATAAATCCTGAAATCTTAATTGCCATGTACATTTTATCTATTTTATTTTTTAAATTTGTATTATTTATATGAAAGACTGAGTTACAGAGAGAGAGGGAAAGAAACTTACAGTCAAGTAGTTCACTACCCAAATGATCGTATGATGGCTGGGTCTCAACCAGGCCAAAGCACAGAACTTCTTCCAAGTCCCCCGAGTGAGGAAAGAAGCCTGGAATTTGTACCATATACTACTGATTCATTAGCAGGGAATGGGAGCAGAAGTAGCGCAGGAGGTCTTGAACTTGTACCACGTAGTAGGCTGCAGATATGCTACAATACTGGTACTTGTTTAAAAAAATAAAGGTTTGGCAGTTCAAGAATGGCAAGTCCTGAATAATACAGCATACTAGCATACCTTGGTACCCGAAAAAATATGCATGAAACAGAAAGTAGAAGCCAGATGTCACTGGCTTTAGGCCCAGTGCATGCAGGTGGACAAATCATACTATCACAAACACACAAATCCCTTTCTTGGCTCTGCTTCCTCAGATATTGCAGTCAGTCTCGGACTGTTCTTGATAATATAGCAGTGAGAAGCTGCAGGCCTGCATTCCTATTGTGGCTTGCATATTATGGCATAAAAAGCTTTTCATTAAAAAATTCTAACTCGCCAAGTTAGCCAGTTTAAAGGATTAAAGAATGTGTCCTATTAAAGCACATAGTTTGAAAATGTGGATAAAGTGGATTCTGAAGGACAGGAAATTTGGTGGGTGACAGAAAAGGGGTGCCCTGCTGGAAATGCAGTTAATAGCCACACCATCATTCCACTGCATAGGACTGATTGCTTCATTTTGCCAATAAGATAGGACAGAAAATCTATGTGTTTCATTCAGATGTTTTATTCAAATGTACCTGGCAATGTTTAATGTGGCATCTGATTTCCTGTCAGATAATGTCTCATAAAAGATAGCGGAATTGCGCTGTGGCACTCTGTTTAAAACAACTTTTTCTGGTCCCTAAATGTACGATCATGGCAAGTGAGAAGAGGCTTCACACAACAGGAAGAATGAAATGAGGCACCCTGCCGCTGTCTTGTCACATCATAAAGCCACAGCTACAATGCTTGGAACAAAATCCCTGCATTTGACACAGGGGCTGAGCTGATTCTAGTACACACTACCCATTGCCATCACTGCAATCCCTGCATGGGCAGGAAAGAGCTAAAGTGAAGAGTTTGACAAGGTGTCTTTATTTTTCTATGATCACATCATTAGATGGAAGATCTTAAGAAATGAAATCAATTAATTTTGAAAGGTGAGAGACAGAGACTCCTGTTACGTGGTTCATTACACAAATGTGTACAGTGCTGTCGAGGCCGAAATGGGAAACTGGAAACACAAGCTGGGATTTCTACATGGAGGGTTAAGGGGAAACAGCAACTCAATCATTTGATTTGCTGATGCCTCTCAGATTGTACAGTAGCAGAAAGCTTACATCAAAGCTCAAAGCAGGAAATGAATACAGCTAGTCTGACACGGAACATGAGCATCTCTCAACCAGCTTAACTTATAATAAATACTCACTTCAACTATCACTTTCTTAATCACACCACTCATAGTATCCAGAGTTCAATTATGTCTCCTCCCAGAATGTGAAGATTCAACCTGTTATATTTCCATGCACAATGCCAAATAGACAAAAGTCAATGATAGATAAATCACCCTGTTGCTAAAAGCAGCATCTGAGTTTTCTAGCACGTGTCCTGCTTTAGCAAGACTGGTACACATGCAGTCTTCAGTCAGCTTTGCTGAATGACAGCATGTCCAACTCACGTTGAATTCCTGTTTTTCCCTTGGGAAAATTACTTTAGTGTCTCACTACACAAATGCATCTCCTATCTCTGAGTAAATACCTTATTTGAAGAGCTTCATCATTCATTTTCCAGTATATGTGATAATCTCCTGAATTCACTCATAGCAATCTGATTTTCCAAGATCTTTAATGAAAAAGGAGATCTCCATTTTGCTTTCTTTGCTTTGATCTTTTCTTTTTATGCTTGATCACAAACTTGCTACAATAAATTGCTGCTGGTTTTTTTTTTTTAGTTTATTTACAACATATAGTAATATTGTTCTTTTTTAAAGATTTATTTATCTTTATTGCAAAGTCAGATATATAAAGAGGAGGAGAGATGGAGAGGAAGATCTTCCATCTGATGATTCACTCCCCACGTGACTGCAATAGCCACAACAGCCGGTGTTGCGCCAATCCAAAGCCAGGAGCCAGGAGCTCTTCCTGGTCTCCCATGGATGCAGGATCTCAAGGCTTTGGACCTTCCTCGACTGCTTTCCCAGGCCACAAGCAGGGAACTGGATGGGAAGCAGAGCTGCCAGAATTAGAACTTGTACCCGCATGGGATTCTGGCTCACTCAAGGTGAGGACTTCGCTGCTAGACCATCGCACCGGGCCCAGTTTTATTGTTCTTATTGAAACACTCAGAAAAATGCACAAATTATATACTACATTGAGAAGTATCACAAAATGATAACATTTAAGTAAAACAAAAGCAAGGAAATATAATCATATCTTAATAACCTTAGAACCTCCACAATTTCTCTTCCCACCACTGCTTACTAAACATGCTCTTAGCCAAGTCTTACAGAAATGATCTTCTTATTTGCTTTATGTTTATTTTTGAAGGTTTTGCCACCAAGTCATTCACAATGAAACACTATGTTTCAGTTCCATTGTTTTGTTGCTGAACTTCCTGGAAAGAGGATTATAAAATATGATTCTTTGGACATTGCTTTACCCCACAACATCTTTTTAGATGCAACCATATAGTTGCAAATAGCTTCAATGTACTCTCATTTCATTTCTCTAGTGTGTGATGATGCAAAGGTAACCTCAAGGACCACTGCCAGAGTGATACTCACATTTGTATTTCTCGGTGTGTGTACATAGGAGAGTGTTCTGTGAATTCTGCAATACTTTTGGATTTAAACCTAGAAATAGCATTACTGCCTATATCTTCAAATTTAATATAAAATGAACTTATTTTCCATTATCTTCAGTAGACTATTTATGTTCTTGTCACATATTCTACCACTGACATTGTCGATCTTTAAAATTTATTCATGCTGATATCTCATCATTGTATTAAGTTGCATCACTTCTATTTATTTGGATAATACATATCTTGCTATATTCACTGGCCATATGGAGATACTGTTCAATCTTGCACATATCTTTCTTTTTTGTTGTTGTTTTTTAACATCCTTAAGGTTTTCTCACCTATACTTACTAAAAAATATATAAGCACACTCATCTTTCAATGACATATTACTACATGTTCATATTTGATTTTGTGTGTGATTTATATATTTATTTATTTATTTATTTAATGATACAGCTCCACAGGATATGAAATTTCCCCTTACTCATGTCCAACCCTCTCCCCTCACTGATTTTCTCTATACTATTACAGTAGTATAGTCCTTGAGAAAAGTCACAAGTCCATCATTCTGCTATTTAAGTGTATCCTGACATTGTAGGTCTGGACAATGGCAGAGAGTCTAGCATCCTACTATCAAGGTATTCATTAGGAGTCCATCTTTGATCTGGAAGCAGAGTGGCACACTGCCCTGCATCCTCACATCTTTATATGATAGTCTCTGTTATACTGTTTCTCTAAATGACTGTATGTACATGCATATTTACCTATATACCTATTCATATTGCACTTTGCATGGCTACCTTATATCAGAAAGAACATAGAGTATTTATCATTTTGGGATTAGCTTATTTCACTGAGCATAATGATCTCTAGTTGGGACCATTTTGTTTCAAATTATAGAATCTCATTCTTTTTAATGGCTGAGTAGTATTTCAATAGTTTCTTTACCCACCCTTCCTTTGATGGGAATCTGGGTTGTTTCTTTGTCTTTGTTTTGCAGATTGTACTGCTATAAAATATAGGAATACAGATCACTTTCTCATACGCAGGTTTCATTTTCTTTGGATATATTCCCAGAAGCTGAGTCATATAGCAAATCAACTTTCAGTTGTCTTATCACTCTCTGTATCGACTTCCATAGTGATTGTACTAGCCTACATTCCCACCAGCAGTGAAGGAGGGTACCTTTATGTCCACATCCACACCAGCAGGTGTTGTTAATAGAGTTCTGAATGTAGGCCAAGCTCACTGGAGTTAGGTGGAACCTCATGTGGTGTTTATTTGTATTTTTCTGATAGCTGGAGAGCCTGAGCATTTTTTTCATATTTCTGTTTGCCATTTGCATTTGTTATTTTGAAAAAAAATAAGTATTCATTTCTTTCATTTATTTTTTTCCCACAGGGTTGTTTATTTTTGCCATTGTTAACTGTCTGAAACTCTGTAAATCCTGGATATCAGTCTCCTATTGATTGTGTAGTGTGTTGATTCTTCATTTTGTTGATAATTTCCTTTGACATGCAGAAGTTTCTTAGCATAATGCTGGCCCATTTGTTTTATTCTGGTTTTGATTGCCTGTGCTTTTGGTGACTTTTCTAAAACAGTCTTTATCTATGCTTAAATATTTGAGAGAGCTTCCTGAGTTTTCCTCTAGTGATTTGGTCATCCATGATCTGAATTAGAGATTAAGGTCCTTGATCCATTTAGAGCTAGTTTCTGTATAAGGTAAGGGATGGTGGTCTTGCTTCTTACCTCTGCAGCGTGTTATAGTATTGTCCCCACAACATTCATTGAACAGACCAGACTTCTCTCCTGAATTACTTCCTGTTCTCCTGTCAAAGGCTAGTTGTCTGGACAGATGTGGACTCCTTATGTGGTTTCAAGTCTGCTCCACTGATCTTCCTCTCTCTTTCTGTGCCAGTACCAGACTGTTGTGATGATCAGTGCCATGTGGTATATCTTGAGTTTAGGAGTTGTGATTCCTCCAGCATGATTTTTATTCCTCAGGATAGCTTTGACTATTCATGGTCTTACTTCCAGATGAACTTTTATATCATCTTTTCTATTTCTGATAAGAATACCATTGAGATTTTTCATTGGAATTGCATTGAATCTGTATTTTACTTTTGGTAATATGGACATTTTGATGATGTTGATTCACTTTGTACTTTGGGGTATCACAAATATCTTCACCCCATTAGCAATGGCTTTTTCACTCTCTAAATGGCATTGCTGGGATTTTTACGAAATCACTTTTGAAACATAGTAGATTAAAGGCAGTATAGGATCAAGGAAAATATAACATTTTATGCTAGTTAACTACTTTGCAACAGCACAGATTCTAGTCACCCCTAAGAAGATACAAGTAGCATGTTGATTATTATGAATATTTTAGAAGCAGCTGTAGTTATATAAAATGTATTATTAGAGTTAAATGATTAAACACCCCTGCTAATAAATTTAAAGGAAGGTTATAAATATTATTAGGAATCCAGAATTCCTTGCAGCCCACCTTTAAAAGATTAACTTTTCTTCTTCCTAAGGAAAATTACAATTCTGAATTGTAAACAAAGTATAGTTTTGTGTTAGTTTTGAACATTATTTAATAAACAATCATACTTACATATCCTTTGTAATATGACTTTCCATTATATATGCGAATTCCATTGTATGTCAAATTGAATGCATTCAAATTTATAAACCCTATCTTTTATGAGCATTCTACAAAAACCCTATGGCCAAGAGTGACCATTTCCTAAAACACGACTTTTAGTGTATCTGTGTCCTACATTATGATATCTCAGTTTAATGTTGAAATAGTTTACAAGCAATGCAGACTTCAGGAGTCACAATTGATGGGCCAAATAGTTGGATTCTTGCCACTCATGAGCGAGATATTGATTATGTCACTGCCCCTGGTTCTGATCCTGCTCCAGTTCTGTCTGTTGCATTCATTTAGGAATTGAACCAGCAGCTGGTGGAATATTATGCCATCTTTTGTTTTTGTTTTATTTTAATTGTAATTATAATATATTCTAATGTCATACATATAATGTAAGCAGTTAAATATTAATTTTTCTTGATTCAAAACAGCAAAGTCAGACTTTTATGCTAAAATTCAATTCTAAGCTTAATAAAACAGTAGCATGCATTTATAAGAATTACTTCCCTATAACCCATTCACTCACTTCCTTAACAATCTTAATACTGTATTTGGCTTATGTTCATTCAGAATCATTTCATTTGAGAACGTAGAATTGGCCATTCCACTCAATTGGCTTCCTGGAGATAACAAAATGTGCAGTATCATTCAATATCCACTGAAAATATGAATCTCTAGTAAAGTGTCATTGATTTATCTGCAGTTTTGATTCCTTGGGGGAATTTCTCATTTTAATTTGTTAAATTTGTGAAAAACCATGCTTGCTTAATTTCTATTGCTGTATTTCCTTAGACAGTATTTATGAACTATTTAGTCATCTTTCTTTATAGCTCCATTGAATGAATTCATTATTAATGGATTTTGGAAAATATTTTAAGTACTTCCAAATTACAATGAAACTTACATTTTTATGACAAAACATCTAAAAATGTGTGTAGTGATATGAGCAGTGTCTACATAATATATAATGATTATTAATATCCACTATTTACACTGAATTAAAAATTGAGTGTACTATTTCTATGGGGAAACATTTTAGAGCCCATTTAAAAGGTAAGATAATTTCAGATTGAACTCAAAGCTTAAATAGATTTTGGCGTATTTCACCTCCTTGCAGAAATAGGAAAGACGTCTAGACTATTATTATTTAATCAGATATTGCACAGTTTGAGTAGAACTGTAATTTCTAAACCTGATGGAATTTTGTAAGCCCTTTAAGAAACAAAATATCAGGAGCAGCACGATGGCGTTGGAAGATAAATCTTTGAATTTGGCAATAGCAACTCGTCTAGGGGCTAGTTCTGGTCATGGCTGCTCTGCTTCGAATCCAGCTCCACACTAATGACCTGGGAAAAGCAGCTAAGGATTACTCAAGATCTTGAGCTTTGCATCCACATTGGAGATATCAAAGAGGCTTATCTCCTGGCTCCTGGCTCCTGGCTCCTAACTCCTAACTCATGGCTCCTTGCTTTGAACCAGCCCAACTTTGGAACAGCAGCCATTTGGGGTGTAAGCCAGCAGGTGGAAGACCTCTCTAAGTCTCTCCATCTCTCTATAATTCTTCGAAGTAAAATTAAAAATCACCATGATGTGACACAGAACTACTGAATCAGAATGCTTTAGACTAGAAGCTGACAACAGACTGCCTGCAGGGATTTTCTTTGTATTTGGGTTTGATTTGGTTTGTTTCGAATTTCCTTTTATAACAGGAATAATCAGACTAGGATCTGCTACTATAGATTATTTATTGAATTGTTTATGTATCACTGATAAATCTTGACAAGCATTCCCTTAAAAGAATATTAATATTCACTGCTTTATAATCTTACTCATTAAGGATTGCAATTTCAAAGCTGTAATTGATTCTTTCCTCCCACTTTTGCTTTCCTGATTTCCATCTAGCTTCCGAGACGTATTGATTCTATTTTCACAATGTTTCTCTCATCTGTCTTCCTCTTTACATTTCCAGTGTAGCTGCCCTAATGCAACACCTAATCTCTTGCTAACATTTTTCAGAAAGTCTATCCTTGCTGACTCCAGAGTCAATGTAATATAAGCCATTCTAAATTTTATTCTCAAAAACCATACATTGCTAGTCCTATCGCCTTCCTACCCCATGCTAAATATAACTTATTTGCATATAATATAAAACAATTGTTCCTAGGTTTACACTCAAACTTATGACTATCCTATCAGGTCCCAATGTGCTATTTAACCATTATCCCTTTCTCCACCTTCATGCAATTTTCTATCTCATTAACAAACTCTGTACTGTATCATTTAGCGTTTGGCAATTTTCTTATGACATTTTCATCTGATGCGTTCTTCCTCTGTTTCAAAGTAAAATGTAAATCCCTACTCTTTCATATCTTACTTGATTGCATATAGTTATAATGATCTTTCATCTTAACAATATCACTACCCTGTGTTTTAGAACTTTTACATGTAGCTTTTCTGTCCCCATTGTTTATAAGCTGTACAAAAGTAAAACCTGTAAATTATTCAGCTCTTTGCCTCTGAATGCCTGACATAATGAAGGTTTGCCCACAATGAAGGCTCAGTGATTTATGGAATAAATTGTTGGGTGCATGAATAAATAGTTAGACTGAGAATCATAAAACAATAGGAAAATGACTAACTAGGCATCACTGAAAGTTGCTTACCAGATTTTAGTGAGAGAAATTGAACGTAATACAGCTATAAACATATTGGTATTATCTAAGAGTTATTTCAATTTGATGATTCTCTCCAGGGCATCACCTCATCATGCACATACCCTGACAGAATTTACAGAAAGCTCTAGAAGAGAGTATATAAGGATTAAGAAACTAATATTTATGCATTTATTGAGTAATTTCTGAAAGTAAATTTTAAAAATGTATGAATATGTTTGTTGCCATTTCAGGAAAATGCAGTCCTTTGGCTCTGTATTCAGTATGTGGTTCTTCAAAACAGATGTCATTTACTGAGGAAAAATTCCTCTGTGAAATCATTAGAATCATTTGCTTCTTCTGGAGTTTGTTTACAGTTATCTTAGCCTCTGTTATACCTCTGGCCTTTAACGATAGTCACATTCTTACACTGTTCACATTTAAACAAGAAAAAAAATGTTGGTCTGCTTGTTATTTGGACAGCAAGAGTTTATTTTTAAAGCACTTAGGTTGGCTCAAATGTGGGAAGTCTGGAAATTCATATTTCGTTTTCTGAGAAAGAATGGTATTGCTGTCAAAATGGTTTAGAAGGACCTTTGGATAATATGGCATTTCTTCCAAAGTACATGAAATCCACTTGTATAGCATTTCTGAACATATTTTGTCTATTAGCTTAAATGGATAGATGACCTCTGTTGAGGTTCATAGAATTCATAGTCAACTGGTGATTAAATGATGGAAATGAATGAGTCATTTAATGTTCCTATCTTCTTGCAAGAGCTCCTCTTTGCTTTTCCTCTCCTACCTTGTAATACTGCTCATTCCCCTCAGACTTCCAGAAACTGCAAATGATTTGGGCCCATTCTTTTGTGATTCTTTAGTGTTATCTTTTCTTTTGGTGTTATGAATGTGTGGAGATATTGTAATATTTCTTAAAAAAATCCATTTGTTGCTGAGCAAACTGTGACTTCTGTTCCACTGTGAAACAAAAGAAAATCATCTAACAGTGTTTGTTTTCGCTCCATTTGAACGTGTTCCTGAAATTATTAAAAAGAAGAAATATGGCAGATGATGTGGTGCAGTGATTCACGTTGCTTCTTGGGATGCCTGCACACCACAAGTGAATGCATGAGGTGGAGTCCCATATGGAAGTCTTGGCTCTGGTTTCAATTTGGTGTAGCCTTGGCTATTGCTATTTGTGGAATGAAGCAGCAGTTGGAAAAAACTAAGTCTCTCTCTCTCTCTCTCTCTCTTTTTCCCTCTCCCTTTCAAATGAATAAAAATGAGTTAATGAATATTTTTAAAAAGAAAACCAGAAATAAAGATAACAATCCTTTCCAAAGAATAAAGTACATAATGTCTTTGTCATTCTACCTGCCACCACACAAATATCTAGCATGATTATATGTGATCATTTCCATATGCCTATGAACAAAGAAAAATTTAATACACAGACAGATGTGTCTTTGGCCAGCTTGAGTTATCTAAACCTCTATCAGACTGTTTAGGTTAGAAATTCACCTCTACCCTCTCAATCCTAACTTCCTGCTAATGTGTTGCATAATGGTTAGCAGAGACGGTTCAATTACCCTGGATCCTTGCCCTGCATATAAGAAAACAAGACTGTTTTTTTCTTGAGTTCCAACTTTGTCCTGTCCCTAACCTTCCACTGTGACCACTTTAGTAGTGAAAAAGTCGATTAGAGGTCCCTATCATTCTCTGTGTGTATCTGACTCTCCAATAAAGAATAAAAAATAATGTAATACACTAAAACAAAAATAATTTCAACAATGTTTACATTCTTTCTATAATATATATTTATTTTTATTGGAAAGACAGATCTACAGATGAGACACAGAGAAAGATTTTCATCTGCTAGTTCACTCCCCAAATGGCCCAAAACAGATAGAGCTAAGCTGACCAAAGTCAGCAGCCAGGAACTTCCTCTGGGTCTCCCACGTGGGTGTGGAGTTCCAAGGCTTTGGCCCATCTTCCTCTGCTTTCTCAGGCTACAAGCAGAAAGCTGAAGAGGAAGTACCATAGTCAGGACGTGCACCAGCACACATACCGGATCTTGGTACTTTAGGTGGAGGATTACCCAGTAGAGTCATTGTACCAGGCCCAGAATGTATTTGTAATGTTTCATATCAATATTTCTCCTTTGAGAAATAAGAGTCATCATGTATATTTTCTTGAGCATCTATGAAGATCTAACTGGAAGAGCTAAACATGTTTCTTTCACTGATTTTGTTGAACTAATCAATCACTAATAGCTTTGCTCCTGTCTTCTAAGTGTACCCTGAGTATACTAACATCATCCTACCTATTATCACATCTATTTAGAGCCTCAACCTTTGCAGCGGCTGAAATTATCTCCAGTCGTAGTCTCGGTGCCTGCATTTTTTTTCTTTCCACTTGTTTTACCCCAACTGGGTAGCAATTGCAAAAAGCATATCTAACCAACTAAATGGCCTATTTTATATTTGTATTTAGGTGGAGGCTCCCATCAACAGCGCTCATGACGTGGCACAGTATCATACAGTGACAACACAGAAATGCTTGTACTTCTCTCATGAAGTTATGCATTACATAACTCCTTGGATTAAGTAATTTAATGCAAACTTTAAAATTCTCCTTAGTTTTACTTTCCTAAACATAGCTCTATTAATGCAGTAACAGAGTTCTTAGTCTCTTTAACACCTCACTCTCTTTTTCCACATTAGGCTCTGTTTATTGAAATTATATCCATGACCTTGATACTCCAAGTACTATTCACAGACTGAAAGTATTAGGATAATTCCACAATTATTTGTAAATAAACATATTGTACTTCACAAGAGGCCCCTTGATCCAGAATATGAATTAAATAAACACATTCAGGTTGTTTGAATATTCTTTAAATTTTGAGGAATATTCTATTATGACATCATTGCATTTCAAAAAATATCTAATAGACAGGTTTTTAGACATAGTGCAAAATATATGACTTATGCATTTTGGATTTATTTCAAATGTCCTTTTTTTAAGAATGCATACCTTCAGGTTTTATTTCTTGTAATATGTCTACTTAATATATTTCTTATCATCTTTTTTGACTTTTTAAAAATATTATTATTATTATTATTATTATCATTATCATTTTATGACACAGTTTCATAAGCCCTGGGATTTCCTTTTCTTCCTCCCCAATTCCCTTCTGCCTCACTGGGTTCCCCTATATTATTACTGAAGTATAAATCTTCATAAACAGAAAAGAAGACTACTGCTTTGTCTTTCTCTTAGTTGAAATATTTTTTTTAAATTTTACTTCCTTTTATTATTATCATTTTGTGATACAGGTCCATAGACCCAGGGGATTTCCCTTATCCCTTCCCTAATTCCCTCCCCCCTCACTGAGTTCCCCTATATCATTACTATGGAATAATTCCTCCTACACAGTCCTATGTCCACCATTACAGGCATGGACAATGGCAAAGAGTTCAGCATCCTATTATCAAGACATAGTTAACTGTTTCATGGGGAGTCCATCTTTGTCTAGATGTAGAGATGCATACTGCATTGTATCCTCACATTTGTATACAATAGTCTCCATTACACAGTTATTATACATCCCCTTAAATGAAAAGCCATAAAACAAAATCAACAACAGGAAAAAAATAGAAATTTACAATGCCATAAAGTTAATAACATGCTATTAGAAATGTCTTTATTTCTTTTTTTTTGTTTGTTACTGATTCACATCCAGTGTGTTTTTATTTCCATTATTTTTTTTTTATTTTAATGTATTGTTGTTGACAATCTTTACATAGTTAATTGCGGTTAAAAAAAAAAGGTTCAGGGGGTATAGGGAAGTGGGTAATACTATTATGTCCATATTGTTTCCATCTTGTATCTGAGGTAAAGGGGGATATTGAGGGAGAAGCCCCACCCAGTTTCCCACCCACCCTAAGTCCCGGATGTGGGGCATGCTCCGAGATATTTGCTCAAGTGGTTTTAATAGTTCTCCAGTTATGAATCGCTGCCAGTTTCGCTCGATGAGGTCGTCCACTGATTGATATGGTCCATCATAAAGTCTCCGTTTGCCCCATATTTCGCTGCCAACATATAGCTGAGATGAATGATTGACCTGGTCTGTCTTCTGTCTTTTCTTGGTCTTTATTTCTAACAACATTCTGTTGGTGTTTTGTGGAGTTTTTGTTTTTGTTTTGGTTTTGAGCTTCAAGTGAAAACTCTGCCTCTTTGGTACAAATACCACACTGAGAAAGCTTCCCTTGGGGGAGAATGATCCTGCTAGATGCCATATGGTCGGAATAAAGAATTAATAATGGGCTATATCTCTTTCCTCAAATTCTAGGAAATGTATCCTTGTTTCCTTCAGGCTCACCACTGTAACCACAAAGTACAACACATTGACAAAAAAGTATATTAATAAGAGTTCAGGCTGAACTGTAGACAATTGAAATAGATTGACTGTGAGCATGATCTTCAGTTTTACAGCTTTAGTCATACCCTCCCGAGCTAGCACAAAGTTTATGAACAATTGGTAATACATCCTTCCATTCCATCCTTAGGCTATTCTGCAGTGTATATTACATATACCATGTACTTGTTCTGGCTTTGCTTATATCCCCTGTTTCTTACCACATTTTCTATTATCAGATTATAGCAACTGCAGCTTTAATCATCAAGAAGTAGAATATAATTTTTTGTTCCTCCTAATGAAAGTATATCATATTAATGTAGTTTTAAAAGTTTAATCATAGAAAAGCCAACTAGCTGTCATGTATCTTCTATGTTACTAACAGTTTTTGCAAAATAAAATAACTATGCCTCATTTGATTTCATGTAATTTAACTTCTAATACATCTGTGACAGCAGTTTGAGGAAGAAGCGCAGAAATAATTTTTAAATTGGTAGTTTTCTCGGCATCCATAAAAACTAATATTTTGAGTGTGTGTACAGATCTTCCTACCATTTTAGAGGAAAACCTGCATTAGGGTCTTGATTTACATTCTTGCTTAATTATAAAAACTGAATAATGAGGAGTATAAGCCACATGATTTGGAAGCAGAGGTTTCAACATCATATTAAGTAAAATCAAGTAAACATACAGTACTTATAAAGTGATGGCACAAGACAACAACAGAATATTTAGGAGACAGTAGGTGGGCCCAGTGTGGTAGCTTAGTGGCTAAAGTTATCACCTTGTCTGTGCCAAGAACCCATATGGATGCAAGTTCTTATCCCGGCGGCCGCAGTTCACATCCAGCTCCCTGCGAGTGATTTGGGAAGGCAATGGAGGATGGTCCAAAGCCTTGGGACCCTGTACCCGCGTGTGAGACCCCAAAGAGGATCCAGGCTCCTGGTTTCGGATTGGCACAGCATGGGCTGTTGCAACCACTTTGGGAGCAAAGGAATGGACGGAAGATCTTCCTTTCTTCCTCTCCTCTGCTCTGTAAATCTGACTTTCCAATGAAGATAAAATAAATCTTACAAAATAAAAAACGAGTTTGGATGCAGGGCTTGGATTAAAAGAGCCCTCAGCAGTGAGGCTATGACGTGGGATACCTGAGCTAGTTCGGATCCAATGTTGGGATCTCAGGCCAAGTCCATTGCTGCCACACAGTAAGCATGTCCTAGGTTTTTGGGCAACCAATGTGCCAAGTGGAGCAAGGCTATGCCTGCTGGCCACTCAGTGGCAAGCTCTAAGGTTTTTAGGGTTTGTAATTGCTGCCAAGGGACATCCATGGATGAGCCCAGTGTGAGTGTAGGTGAGGGATGAATCCTGTGTGACTCTCAGCGACAGGGTCACTGAACTTGCTGGCAAGTGTGGGGACTAAGACCTGGTGATTCGGAGGGGAGAGTCCATAAGATCTGTTTGGGTCCGACTAATTCACCAGCCTACATGGGATTCCTGAGATGAGCTGTTAATGCAGAACATCGCTGACTGCCACATGCCAGTCCACACAAAAGCTATGACAGAGGGCCTGTCTGGCAGGGCTGGTTCCCAGTTCCTGACTGAGTGTTGGAACAGGGGATGGGTCACATTAGGCCAGGTCTTGACACTAACCAGCACACAAGAGAACCAGATCCAGGGGTAGATTCTGTGGGGGAAGTGTGGGCCCAATCCTGTGGGAATACAAGTCCCATTGGCTAGCTCAAGAGTTGGGGTGGTAATGGGCTGAGCTAGGAGTGACCATGGAACCCAATGACTCTCACGGGTGCTGGGGCTGAAAACAGGCTGGGCAGGTCCAGGCTGCAGCACCTGAATGGGCATCCTGCCACAGGGTGTGAGGCGAGCAGGGCCGCAACATCCTCCAGCTCATACAAAGACCAAGATGGAGTGATAGGTATGCCGAGCAAGGACCTAGCCACTTTTGGAGAATGTAAGCTCTGGGTCAGAGAGTAGGCCGAGTGGGGAAACCTGCAAACTTGGGGAATCTTTTGGGCATCACAGATCCTGCTGCTGAGTAAGTCTTTCAGGCCTGAGTGTTGGGCAGCCTGAGCAGGGTAACTTCAACTGTTGGTTAATATGTGTGTTGCTTTTGGAGGAGAGTGACTGGGCAAAGCAGAGCCAACCTTACCTCACCAGCAAGAGCAGAAACCAGGATGGAGCACAGGTCAAGCTCAGCTAGGCTGTCACACCTACCAGGTTACATGAGACTTAGATGGGAGCAAATGGAGCAGGTCCAGGTTCCATCATCTGCCAGAGAGTGATGGGACTTAGGGTAGGCTGGCTTAGGCCAGGCTACAGCATCCAAAGGCAAAGGTCATGACAGGTGAGGGACTGGGCTAAGCTGCGTCGAAGCAACCACTGCCACATACAAGATCTATAGCTGGGGACAGACCTGGTTGGGGAGCAAAGGGAACACCCTGGATGGGTTGTAATTCCCACTGGTAAGCATGGTGCTGAAATGGGAGCCCCGTTCTGCCCTGGATATGGCTGTAATGTGCCTTGGCACAAGTGTGGGCCAGGGATGAATGTGCCGGAATGGGTTGGATCCTAGACCCACTGGTGCTCGTTAGGACCAGGGTAGGTGTAGGATGGGCTAGGCTAGGTTTTTGCCTCTGATGATCCAGGTGTGAGCTATGTCTGCATGTGGACCAGGATAGACTGGGCTGTAATACCCACCAATAATAACCAGAATGGGTTGAAGGCCAATCAGGAAAGGCCATTGTTCCTGCTTGGTCAGGAGGTAGAGTGAATAGGCCTGGCCTATGGACCTACACATGTGCACGCGATCTGTCATTGGTAGAGGTTCTGCTACAGAAGCCTGGGAGACTCCTCTGTTGGGACACAGCCCATGCAGGTGAGCGCAAGAACCATAATAGGGAGCAACCCAGACCAGGCTAGGGAACGGTACCCAGTGGCATACATTTGGCACAGGTTGGGGGCGAATTAGGCAGGGTCAGTTCACATCACTTGCTGGCAAATCTGAACACCAGAATGGAGTGTGGTTTGGACTGGGTTCAGTTGCAACACACACCAGTACACATGAGGCCTTGGACTGGGCGCTGGTTTGGTTGGGCTAGGCTGTAACCCTCACCAACCTGAGCTGGAATTGGGTTTGGCTGGGCCGGGGCAGGCTACAGCACCCACTGGCAAAAGCTGAGATGAGGCAGGCCATGCCAGACTGGGCCGTGGCATCCAACCAGCACATGCAAGACATGGGTGATGGGGAGGGGCAAAGTTGGTAGCAGGATATGGAGGGCTCCCCTGCTGGATCACCACTCCCACTGGAGAGCATAAGTTGGGATGGGGGCAGACTAGACCCAGCAGAGCTATAACATCTGTTGGCTTCATGTGAGCTGGACCAGGGAAAAGCCAGGCTGAGTTCTTACTGGTGCAAGCTTATTTCAGAGTGGGTGTGGGTTGGTTGAGCTCTACTGCAGCTAGTAGATGCTAACATGGGGAGCTAATACTGTTAAGCCAAAATGCAGAACCATGTGGAGAGTGCATGATCAGGGAGTGGGAGTGGTCCCAGGAGGGAAACAGTGGGCACCTCCCTCCTGGGATGCCACTCCATCTAGTGAGCGAGAGAAGCAGGACTTGGGTAGCCATGGCTAGACAGAGAGTGGCACCCCCCAGGAAGTGTGTGTGCTGGATGGTGGGCTGGTTGAGTTGAACTAGGTTTTAATGCCCATTAACATGTTGGAGAACTGAATAGGATGTGGGGCAGACTGGACCAATCTGCTATACATACTGACAAGCATGGAAATCAGAGCAGGGGACGGGCCTGATAAAGGTTATTTGGAGTCGCCTCAACTAGGCTGCAGCTCCCAAGGGTTTACATGGCCAAGTGTGTGGTGGACAGGATTGGGATAGGCTCCAACACCCATTGGATTGTGTAGAAGTTGGAGCTGGAGGCAGAACTAACCTAGCAATTGCAACCACCAGCATATGCATAGGCTGATAGGGATGATGGACTATTCTGGACACTGTACTGGCAAGCACACCCAAGAATCGGGTCTAGGATCACTTCAGACAAAGTTTCTTTGAGGGTTGCCTCCAAGCAAACTCCCAGACTCAGAACACCAACCATGATGAGAATTTCAGGTTCCATGGTCTGACTGTGGAGTGTCTGTGTCAAAGCTGAGCCTCCTCAGTGGCTCAGACAGAGCAGTGGACAGCATATCCAGGTGCACATGGAGGATTTGGCAGTACATTGGACCATGCAGAGGACACCTGATACCACAACAGAGGACAGAACAAATTGACCCCAATCAAGTATTGGCAGTGAATATCTGGGCAAGTGGATACGTTAAGGTGGACTATGTCAGTCAGCAGATTTCTGAAGAGATTTTATTGTGCTTGGAATGGCAAGATTGGCAGCAATTCAGAACTGTTGAACTACTGAAACCACCTGAGCAGTGTCCTTGGAGCATGTCCCACATTGAGGACCCTGGGATGTTTGTGAGGGCGGGTGTGGGAACAATGGTCTAACCCACTTTCCGGCACCCCTTGACCCTTTGTGCCCTAATCAACTATGTAAAAACCATCAATCAATCAATCAATAATGCAATAGGTAATGGCTTAATTAATTGGGTTCCTTACACCATGTGGGAAATACAGACTGAGATACAGCTTTGAGCATTGGCCAGGCCTAGCTGTAACTGCGGTTGGCATTTGAGAAGCGGATAATGAAAGAGCAATTTTTCTTTGCATCTGCCTTTCACATAAATAATATACATACATATATACACATGTACTTAAATATATTATTATTATTATAAAAGTGTCAGTATTTCATTGTGTGTTAATACTATAGGGGATTCTGACTGTCCAAACTCCACTTTTACAAAATATTTAAATGAGTCAACAGTTTATTTGCTGTTTTTAGGCATATAAAATCTTCTACAAATGTATCCTTAAACACCTTTAAGTGTAATGATGAGCTAGTGTTCAAAAGCTCCCAGTATTTTTCCTACTTTAATACCTGCCAAAAGCTAATAAATTTCCTAGAGGAGCTGTACAAGTTTCACAAAGAAACAAAACTGATGTAACCAAAGAGCTGAAAATGTGACAAATAAGAGGCTGAGCCAATAAATTGCTCAACTTGTACTCAACAGTGTATCAGCTGCATTACAAACTGCAAAATGTTTTTTCAATCAGGTAACTTGGATTACTCCAAAATTCTTTTCTGATAAGAAAAATACAAATATCCAGGACATTCAATTAAACAAAAACACAAGCAATGAAAGTACAAAATTATGCAGTATCATGAAATGTAATGTTCATTTCCTAAAGTATATCTTTTATTTGGATTATCAATCTTAACATGCCATTTTTTTTTATTCTCCAGATTGGTCTACTTAATAGGCTGCAGTATATACATTTGTCTTGTTATCTCATATTTAAAAAGAACAATAAATTGCACATGGTTCTTTTTCTTTAAATCTTGAAGCTATTAAATCTTAATAATATGTTTTTACAAATTCATTTGTATCTTTTTCTTAATCAACAAGTTGCTAAATAGAGAGCATTATAACATAACCACTTAAATCTTAATATAATCATGTAAGTTAAAGCAGGGTTCTTTTTTTCTGTAAGCTAAAAAGACTAAGACAAATTCACCAATGAAACTGTCACTTTGGCAGAAGAACAAGTTAAAGTTCACTGGATAAACACTTTTTAAAAAGAAATAGAAAATGTTCTGGCAAAATAAGTACGGAAACTTAAAATAAATGCCCACAGATTAAAATAAAAAACGGATTCACTTTGTTTTCCTCATAACAAGATAAAAAAGAATATACAATTTCATTTAGCCTTGAACTAAGAAATTATTATTATACAATTTATTTTTTCATAAATTGTATTATTTCTATATATTACCATTATATAAATATTAGAGATGAATTAAAACAATAGACCCAATTAGATTTTAGTATTACGTTAGGTCAAAAAGAGTTGTGGAAAGTTTATGTCTTAAGGATAACACAGGACAGAAAACCAGACACCTGTGACTTCCTGGCAAAAATCCAAGTTATAGCTCTTGAATCAAAGTCATCTTGTCAGTACAAATAGATACAGAACAAAATTGCATCCATGATATCTACGCCAAAAACTAGACACTGTAAAAGTAAAACAAAGAAAGAAAAAAGTTCCCAGAAGGTTAAAAGAAAAATCCCATCAAAGTGTTTTTAGCAGAGCAGCTGGTGTCCTCAAATGGTCATAGAAATCTCCAGCTAGATGCTCCCTGTAGGTTTGTTGTTGAGTTCAGCTGCCTCAGGATTGATGCCATCCATTCCCTAACTCCTTTGGCTAGACTTTGCACTGAAGGTAGTATTCCAGCCTCTGCCCAAAACTCTCACATGTTCAAGTTATGAGAAAATATTTGTGGAAAAAAGTTGCATATAGATTTTAATAACATTTGTACCAAAATGAACTTCTTTTTAAATTATAATTATACATTAACTCATACACTACAAAAGCATTCCTTGGAGAAGTCATTTGGTCTCACCATCCTGTACTTAAGAATGCCCCATATTCATCTCCCCGCTAGTGCAGAGCTTTTCCATGCACTGGGGAAGCACCTCTTAGATTCAGCCGGGCCCACCTCCTTCCACTGTAAGCACTTTGACACATAGGCAGTGAATATCAACTCAATTTAACTTATTCTAACTCTCTCTGCATTTCAAAGTTTAAATTGACCATTTTATCAAACAATCATTACTTTCTTGCACAAAGAAAAATGCTTCAGTTACTCTTCTTTTTATTAATTTATTTATAACAACTTGTAATAACGCTGTATAACCTATTTTATATAAAGTAAATACATTTAGATACAAGGTGGCCATCTATGTTCAGATGAATGGGAATAATACATATATGCTCTAAGACTAAATGAATAAACGTCTTTCCTTGCTTTCATAATTCCAAACAAGATTCATAGCAACACTGAATTCCTAAAACAGTGGTAAAAGCACCAACATATTAGCTTATCAAAGGTAAATTCATCATTTGATAACAATTGCTAATATTTGGCTTGTATTTTAAAACAACTACAAATTACTTCAAATTCCTATTGAAGTTCAATTTCCTGAATTTTAAAGATTCTTATTTTTATTATATCTGCATCCAGATAACTATTTAGATTCATCTGCTGCAGTAGCCTCGAAACTAACCATATCCTTGTGCCTCGATACAACTGTCTCTAAAAACTTTCTACTGTAAAAGAAATAAGAATACCTTTAAAGAATATTCTGTAAAAGACCAGATTCATAGTTTCAAGTAGTTATATCCACAGGATCATCTTATCTATTATAATTCATGTTTAAATTTCTGTTGATGGAGATAAAACTGAGTCCTAAAGCAAAGATTTTAGAAGTATAAAAGGGATTTATTTTTAAATTAAATTTAATTTATTTTTTAATTTATAATTTAATTTTGTAACCAAAACAGCATACAGTATGTTGTCAAAATGAGTACCATACAATCAAAGTATAAAATAAACATCCAGGAACACATTGTGCCAAAACATTTTGTTTTTGTTTTCTTTCTTTCAGGATAATTATAGACTTTCATTTGAAAGTGATTATGATCATAATGGTTTCAAGAAGATACGTGTTATTTGAAGTCACACAAAATGCAGTAAACCTGAACCGTATGGATTAGAATGGGGACACACTTGCAGAACTCCAAATGTTGCCAATGACAAGGGGAGGATTTCCAACAGTTTAAACGTTTACAGAACTAGCGGTGGAAACCGCTTTTCCTCTTTTTTAACTTCTTCTTACAGGGGGAAAAAAAAGCGGGAGGGGAGGGATAGCCAGAAAAATCTCAAAGCTTCAAAACATCATGGAAGTGAAGCTTTTGTTCTGACTCATGCTGGGACAGTCCAGACCACATAGTTTTTATAGTAGTGCTTTTCCAGAAGAAAAAAAGAATAATGAAACTGGCAAAAAAGAAGTAGCTCCCATTCCAATTATACCTTCTAAAGGAGAAAACATGTGGGTGCAAAAGTTGTACAGACACCAAGTTAGCCGCGAGTTGCATTCCGTTGTCTGAACCTGACAGGAAGCATTACACATGCGCACATCTGACAAGGCCATCCACTTCCCAGGTTTTTGCAAAAGAAGCCGATTCTTTACAATTCAGGAGGACACAGTTGCTTTCTCAATACAGCTGTGAAATTCTAACCAGACAGGTTTTGAGAAACTAAAATCACAATGAATTACTAATGGCAACTGCACATTTTTAAACTGAAAAATGTTTGGAATATGTGTGTGTGTTGGTGTTTTGCAAAGCCAGTTTCCCTTTTATTGTCTCCTCACCTCATACTTTCGTGTCAGTTAGTACAGAACTGTCTCAGGTTTCGGGATTCTAAACCCTAGTGCCAAATGCAATATGGTTTCAATAAAAATAAATCCCAATCTAAGCAGCAAAACAAGAAAAGACTATTTTGCTTGCTTTTATATCCCTTTTAAATACATATGTTTCCCAAATACTACATGTGTCCATCACTTGCTAAATATAATATTTATTATGTTGATACAATATATTCATATGCAAAAACAACTTTCAGTTATTAAAATATCAAATATCATCTTCCACTAAGAAATTCTGAGATAATAGCAGAGATTACAAATCGCCCTTCTGTAAAATAATCAACATAAACTTCCTGCCCATGAAACCAACAAAGACTTAAGTCTCTTCTTTGAAACTTGCTTACACAGAGATGCCATGACAAATTTACACTGTCAGCTTCTTGCAAAACAGTTCTATTTTAAATTAATTATTATTATGATAAGTTGTACAGCTGTTTTTTCAAAAAAAAAAAAAAGAGTTGCCAATGGACCACCCAACAAATAAGAAGAACATTAGCAAACCTCATGCAGCCATTTTCTCTAGACAGCTAAAGATTTACAGAACAGTAATAATTTCATCTACTTAAATGTTAGGCTTTGGAGCAAGTCACCTTTGCAAATACAGGGCTGTGCTCCTTTGAGAAACTCTGGAACACTCTGACACAAAAAAATATTCATAGTGCAGCCAGAGTATGTAAAATGGTTTGCAAACAATCTACTAATGGTAGAGTGAACCTTAGGATTCTACAGAGACATGTGTACTACCCACCTAAATCAATCCTTGTGAACTCTTGTAATAAACTAAGGAGCTTCCTAAGTATGTAGAACCTGCTTTTTCATGCAGTCTCAAGAAACTGATACATATTAATGTAACATTAAAATTAAAATGGCAGCAGGGGGTAGTATATAACCTAGTGACTTAAGACATAGGTTAAGACAATTCAGTCCCACAGCAGAATGATTCAATTTGCAGCTCCAGCTTCCGGTTCCAGTGTCTGATTCTAGGTTCCTACTAATACAGAGCCAGGGGGTAACAGTATGCCTCCAGTCTGTGCTCCTGCCTGCACGTGGGAGAGACCTGAAATGAGTTTCCAGCTTTTCACTTTCACCTGGACCCTGCATGCTACAGGCATTTAGGAATACAATCAGCATACAGAAGCACCTTGTTCTCTGGATCTCTTTCCTTGTCTCTTTGTGTCTCAACAAAGTCCTTTTTTTTTTTTTTTTTTTTTTTTTTTTCAATCCAAAAACACGTAAATCAGTCATTTAAATCAGAACACGGGCCCGGCACAATAGCATAGTGGTTAAAGTCCTCGCATTGCACACGCTGGGATCCCATATGGGCACTGATTCTAATCCCGGCAGCTCCCCTTCCCATCCAGTTCCCTGTCTGTGGCCTGGGAAAGCAGTCGAGGAAGGCCCAAAACCTTGGGACCATGAACCCAAATGGGAGACCCGGAAGAGCTCCTGGCTCCTGGCTTTGGATTGGCTCAGCTCCAGCCGTTGCAGTCACTTGGGGAGTGAATCATTAGATGAAAGATCATCCTCTCTGTCTCTCCTCCTCTCTGTATATCCGTCTTTCCAATAAAAATAAATAAAAATTCTTTAAAAATAATGAAATAATAAAATCAGAACATTAGAAACCTTTAGGGTGTCAGTACGTTGGTCCCATTAGCAGAGCAGAACATCCGCTATGGGCAAATGTTCCTGTCCGGAACTCACATATTCTTATCCGTAAAGCTGAAATATCTAAAATTTAACTAATTTGATCTGATTGCCTTTTCAAATACATTTCATTCATTAGTTGTTTCTTTTCCTCCAGAAGTCTTGTCACATCTTTACAACATGACAAAATGTCATTTCTGAACCCATCTTTTAGACACATTTAACCAGGCTTTTAAAGCAATTTAGAAAACTACTTTAACTGCCTAAATTGAGAACTTTAAAGTAAAAAAAAGAAAAAAGAAAGAAAGAAAAGAAAAATTCTAAATAAAGTAATTTGCAGGTTGGAATTATTTATAAAAGTTTTAGTATAAGACAAACTTTTCAGAAAGCTGATGTTAAATATGTATTCTAAAATTTGAAATATTGTGTCCAAAAAAAAATAACTAAAGCATGAAGCATGCTAGGAAACTGGGCAGTCGCTTGAAATCAAGTGAAAATCAAGCTTGAAAATTCAGTTTCATTCAAACTGAATACAGTAATTAATTAAAACAATGGAGCTTCTATTTTCTGCAGTATGGTAGCTAAAAAAACAAAAACAAAAAGCAAGTAGGTATCCCAGAGCTGTCAGAGGACCAGGCTTCTGCCTGCTCAGTGCAGGGTGTAATGTTTCTGAACGGTCTTGCGCCATCTTTTAAAGCCGAAATAAATCAGTTTCATCTGTTGGTTGTTTTATTTCTAACGTTTTTCTTCTTTTCTTTTCTTTCTCTTTTTTTTCCGCTCTGCCTCCTTTTAGGCCAAATTCCACAGAGCCATATGGCAGCTGAGAAAAGCAAAGCAATGAGCTGTGTTTTCAGATTGTAACAAAAGATTTGGTGTCACAAGGGCCCGTGAATGCATGAGACAGGGTCTTGTAAAGAAAGCTCTCCAGCCTTGTCGGTGAGGACTACAGCAGAGGGTGGTGGAGCTGCCACTACTTTCAGAAAAACACAGAGTTTTCGTAGCTTCTGTCCTTTGCCCTTACACGACCTTCCCCTGCTATGCCCTGGCCCTTGTTAGTGAGTCGGATGCCAAAATCCCATTAGCTATATTAATGCCATATGGTTGAATGTAGAAATGTGTGGCAGGCCAAAAGAACAAAAAACAAATACCAAGCGAGCATTATTTTATTCCATGTCTGAATCATACGATGCAAGCACCCCAATAAAGAAGATCGCAGGCACACTTTAGGAACTCAGAGCACACACACAACAAAAAAGAGGCTGAGAAAGACAGTCACGGTCTCTCCTCTGTTCCAGTTAACACCCATGTTCTCTGGTAGCAAAATTATTACACAGATATTCAAACCCAATAGTATAGTTCTCAATAGTGCATATTGACACAGAAGTTCCTGAACTCACCGATCGTTCATGCACACACACTCCTAATCTTTTATAGATTTACACTAAATAAAAATTCAAACATTTAAAAAAAACAAACCTGAAACTCTTTCAGACACGTAAAATGATTATATAAGATAAAGCAGGTATTTTGTGGAGAACCATTTGGAATAAGAAATCATGATATACATGAATAAATTGATCAAAAAGTTTTTAGGGAAGAAAATGAATCTGACTTATACTCTCTCATCATTATCTTATTTGGAACATTACATGCCCACTGGCAGTGGACGTTAGGGTTTCGAGATAGTTAGGCATTAATATTACCTATCCTCTCTAAGGTTAAAACTAGGAAGAGAGGAAAGGAGATCTAAGCTACAGTTTCCACTTCTAATTTCTCCTTTTTATTTCATCCCTGTAACATCTCTCCCTTGTCACCCGGACTTAGAAATGGAATATGCAAATGCAGGTCATTCTATTCATCCCAGGCATCTTTGGATTTTTTTCAGCAATGATTGGCTATTAAAATTCCTTCTTTAAAAAAAAACCAACTATTTTAAAGAGAGAGCAAATAAAAGAATTTTCCATCTGATGGTTCACTCTGTGAGACGTTTCCTGTGTGGGTAGCAGGGGAGCCAAGTGCTTGAGCCATCACCTGCTGCCACTGAGTGTGCGCATTAAAAGGAAACTGAAATTCCAAGCAGAGCAGCTGTCCAACCAGGCTCTCCAAACCAAAGTGTGGGTATGCTAAGCAGCATCATTACTACCACGAAAATGCCAGACCTTAGAATGATTATTTGAAGAAGTAGAAACCACTTAGATATCTAGGTAATAGAGGAACTAGTAGCACAAATGGAAGGGTTAGCAGAGAAACCATTATCTGCCATTAACAATGCATAGTGTAGACACGGCAGGAACTTGACAAATGGTGACGATGATCAGAATGACTTGTGTAAGTGCTTCAAAATGATGCTCCATCTTCCGTAATTTGGGTAGGTGGATAGGTATACTCTGGCACACAAACTATACGAAAGCAACTAAGTAACTGTCATAAAAGAAAGGTTTACCAAAGTGGATATAATGCTATCACAGGTGAAAACATATAGAAGCTAGAGTGATTAATTACAGACACCTCTGATAATGACGATGTGAAGACAGTGGATAATTATTTCCACATATAACCATCATAACGTATCACTAAACAAAAAGCTCAATGAAACATTGAGAAAGTTTACCCTGAAGGAAGTACTTTATTTGGCAGGAAATGTGAGTGTGGCTCACTTTTTGGCTGTATTTTCAAACTTGGTGTCTGGTGAAAGAGTGCCACTGTCTTACCAAGTCAAAAGAAATATGATTGAATTCTGGGAAGAAAAGAGGAAAGCCATAATACGATGATTATCCAAATTTTGAATATACATTCTGTCAAATGTCTGGTTGATCGATCCTTTCAAAGGCACAGGACCCATACAACCTAAAGTACAAGTTGACACACAGTAATGAAGCTTCTGCTTTTGAAAGTCATATCCTGGCTGTGGTACGGTAGCTTAGTGGCTAAAATCCTTGCTTTGCATGGGCCAGAATCCCATATGTGTGCTGGTTCATGTCCCGGCTGCTCCACTTCCCTTCCAGCTCCCTGTCTGTGGCCTCGGAAAGCAGGCGAGGATGGCCCAAAGTCTTGGGACCTGTACCCTTGTGGAAGACCCAAAAAAGCTCATGCATCCTGGCTTCAGATAAGCTCAGCTCTGGCCATTGCGGCCACTTGGGGAGTGAACCAGAAGAAGGAAAATCCTCCTCTCTGTCTCCTCCTCTCTGTATATCTGCCTTTCCAATAAAAATAAATAAATCTTTAAAAATAAAAAGTCATATGTTTATTGAGATATGAGTGCTTGCAACGGTACCTGAGCAAGTACCTCTTCTTGTACATATAGGGATAGGCTAAAACTTATTGACCTGAAGTCAGATGGAAAAATTATGTACTAACTGCACAATTGGAAATTTGCAGAAAAAAACACTGGAAAAATGAAGCCCAAATCTTAGTATACATTCTAACCAATTCCATGACTGAACTCTAAATACTATACATAAAGGTAAGCCACTTGATGGCCAGGATAAAACTGAGCTAAAGAAGTCTCAAAAACTGAATGATGCATCAATTTGATACTCTGTGGATAGGAGAATTTCATATTTTAAACTGACACATGTTAACTGCCTACTGGCACAAAAAACAAACAATATTCAAACGAATTTGTGGTTAAATGCTTGCGTCATGCAAGACTTCCTTTTGAACTCAAAATGATACTCTTGCCAAGATTTAGTAAAATGTGACTCATAGTTTGGTCAGAAAAAAGGGGAATTAATAAAAACAGACTCCAACAGAGATCAGATAATACACTTAGCCAATAAAGACTGCTGAGCCCTATTACACATATACTCAAGAATTACAGAGAAAAAAGGGCATAAAAATTAAAGGATAGTACATTATTACTGAGTGAACAAAAACTCTAAATAAAAACATATAGACTAATATTAAATGGAGAAATCAAGAACCAAAATTTAAATAACAGAAGGCTTATTATTATCAAGCGCAGATGCAACATGACAGAAGAAGCAATCAGCTATCTTGAGGGAGGCTAAATAAAAATCACTCTATGAAAAGTCTTGTCAACCTCTCATAAGATTGTGGAGGCAGTTCAGGGGCGGAGAGAACTTACAGACAGAAGAAACATCCAGGGCCCCTGACAGACCCTAAAAGCTAAATCCTCACCTTGCATTTGCCCAGATCCCATATGGATACCGGTTCTTGTCCCAGCTGTTCCACTGATCATCCAGCTCCATGACTGTGGCTTGGGAAAGCTAGAGAATGACCCAAAACCTTGGGACCTTCCACCTTCCACCTTCACATGGGAGACCCAGAAGGAGCTCCTGGCTTCTATCTTCAGATTGGCTCAGCTCCAACCATTGTGGCCACTTGGAGAGTGAACCAGTAGATGGAAGATCGTTGGATCTGTCTCTCCTTCTCTCTAGAGTATATCTGCCTTTCCAATAAAAAAAAAAATCTAAAGGGAAAATTCCAGGAAATGCTGCTAGGCAATATATATGAAGAAGCCTTAAGCCAGCCCAGCAACAGAAAAAAATGGAATTTTAAAATGTACCTGTGGTGAGCATTTCATGCTGAAGTTAGGATGTTCAGCCTCTGTTTTCATATCAGAGTCCCTGGTTCAAAACCCAGTCCAATTTTATAGGTATTATTTATTTATTTGAAAGACATTATTGTAGAAACACTAGGCGAGTCCGCAACAAAGAGAAAGTGAGACTTAGAGAAAGGGAGGGAGAGAAAGGAAGGAGAGAGTGGAGTGAGGGAGAGAGAAAGAGAGAAGGAGGAAGATACAGAGACAGAAAGAGAGGTCTTGCACCCATGATTCATTGTGAAGTGGCTGCAATGCTAATCCAGACCCAGCTGAAGCCAGGATCCAGAACATTCGCATGGATCATGGGAGACAGGAATGCAAGTACCCTGCTGCCTTCTCAGACGCATTCTCAGTGAGCGTGTGACCAGCTGCATACCAACCAGTACACATCTGTGATGTTGTTGCTCTAGACAGTATCTTAATTTACTGTGCCATATGCCAGCTCCCTAAGTCTGCTGATAACTCTACCTCCTGCTGATATTCACCTTGGAAGGCAACATATAATAATTCAAATTCTTGGGTCTGTGTCAGTCATGTAGCAATTATGGGCTGACTTCCTGTGGCACACATTTTGCCTGGATCAGTCACAGCTGCTTTGGGCCTTTGGGGAGCAAACCAGCAAAGCATGGAAGATATCCCTCTGTTTGTCTAACTCTATCTTTTAAAAAGTAAATAAATAAATAAATAATAGATGAGAAAATAAATGACAGAAGAGTTTAACAGATGCCTCAGCAAAGAAGAGAAGTAACCAATAAAGGGTATTCCTTCTCATATATCATCAGAGAATGTCAAATTAAAGCATTATGACACACCATCATACACATATAAAAATGGAAAAAAATCTGGAACAATAAGAATACAAAACATTAGCAAGGATGTGGGGAAATAGTAAGTTTTATATGTATTGATATTATAAACATTTTAATGTGTCGTTCCTTACAAAATAAAAAAAAAGAATATATGTTTTTAGATCATTGGATCCAGAAATAAGATTGTTCGGCATTTACACAAACTTATATCCAACCAAAAAATATACACATAATTTTTTTAAATTGGAAAGTCAGATATACAGAGAGGGGGAGAGAAAGAGAATATTCTCTGTCAGATGATTCACTCCCCAAGTGGCTGCGATGGCCAGAGCTGAGCCGATCCAAAGCCAGGAGCCAGGAGCCAGGAGCCTCTTCTGGGTCTCCCACACAGGTTCAGGGTCCCAAGGCTTTGCGTTGTCCTCAACTGCTTTCTCAGGCCACAAGCAGGGAGCTGGATGGGAAGTGGAGCCTCTGGGACATGAACTGGCGCCCATATGGGATCCTGGGGGTGCAAGCAAGGTAAGAACTTTAGCGGCTAGGCTACTGCGCCAGGCCTTACACATAGCTTTTTTTTGATGAGCTCTGTTTATCATTTCCAAAACTTGAAAGGAGCAACAATGTTATTTTAGTTGATGAGTCCATAAGTAAACTTACGGACATCAAAATAGTGAAGTATTATTCAGTGTGAAAAAGTGTGTGAGCACAGGCTGTAGTTGGGACACTGCGGGTTAAGGCACCAGCTGTGACTCCAGCATTCCAAATCATTAGCCTTCTCAGTAATACCTGCTGTGCTTCCCATCCAGCTCCATGCTGACATGCCTTGGAAGAGAAGGAAGGTGGGCCAAGTATTTGCACCAATGGTACCCCAAGGGACCAAAGGCAACTCAAGTGAGTTTTTTGGGCCTTGCCCAGCCCAAAACATTGTGGCCTTTTTACGAAGTGAAAGAGCAAATGGAAGACCTCTCTTTTTCCTCCACTGTCTTTCAAATAAATAAAAAATTCATTGAAAAAAGGGCAAAAATGAGGAACCTGAAATGTGGTACCAGGTGAAAAACACCAATTTGTTTGACTCCAACCAAATGGTGGCAGAAAAAAATCAAATTAAGGAGACAAAAAGCAAAAAAAGACAGACAGAAAGAACAGGGTGTGTGTGTGTGTGTGTGTGTGTGTGTGTGTGTGTGTAGGAAGAGTAGCAGGGATTGAGAGTAACAGGAGGGAACAACTACATGGAAAAAAGAAACTTTTAAGGGCAAGAAAAAAAGAAAAAAACAAAAGAAAATGTTAAAGGGAATGAAATGCTCTTTGTGATTTTAGGATGAGTAGATACTTGTCATAAAACATCTTTCCAAACCTTTAGAAAATATGACACTAGGAGGGAACCTTATGTAATTTGTTGATTACAAATGAGGCTGATGTCGTCATGAAGGTCCATGAAGTACACCTAACGAACCACACTTAAAGCAGAGCACGGCAGCGCTGAAGAAGTAAGATAATTGGAAAGTCTCTTGTTGCGGTATTATAGCCTAACGGCTAAATCCTCACCTCGCATGTGCCGGGATCCTATATCGGTGCCAGTTTATGTCCCAGCTGCTCCAGTTCCCATCCAGCTCCCTGTTTGTGGCCTGGGAAATCACTAGAGGATGTCCCAAATCTTGGGACCCTACACCCATGTGGGAGACCCAGAAGAGCTCTTGGCTCCTGGCTTTGATCCGCTTAGCTCTGGCCGTTGCAGCCACTTGGGGAGTGAATCAGCAGATGGAAGATCTTTCTCTCTGTTTATCTGATACAAAGATCTGCAATGTGGCCTATGTTTATCAGGTACAAATGAAGTGTGTTTTACTGAGTGCCAGGTAGAAACATCTGTAGGCTAGGTGCTGGAGTCATGTGAAGACTCAGGCAAGAGACAGAGTCGGATTCTGATCATTGCCGCAGATTCAGCTGGTCTCCAGCGGGAGCTGACATGTCTACACACAGCCCATCCATGTGGTTATCTGGCCACTACATAACATATTAGTTATGCTGCAATATCAACAATTCATGAGATTCAGGCAGAATCTGTTTCTTCTTTTATGATTTAGGAATGTGAACAACACAGTGTTATTCTTCCACAGTTGAGCCCTGCTTTGCTTTAAAAAAGAAACATACTAACTTCTCAGCCATTCCCCTAAGCTATAAAATACATTTCAGACAAGAGTTTGCTGTCGCTGTCATTGGAGATGATCTCCACAACACAAAATTTTAATATATGAGAAAATAAATCCTGGCTTGATTTAAACATTGTAGTCAAATTACTACAGCATACAAATAATCTGCTATAGACACACACTGTAGGTTTTTTGTTTTCAAGGGCTAATACATCTTATCTTTCATACTAGACTAGAGCAGAGAATGCTTCTATTGTGTTACTCACCCTGGTCATACTGATAATTTTAAGAAAAATTTTAGAAAGAAAAAAGGAGATTAAAATCAAGGTAAAAAAAGTGAGAACTTTAGAAATTAATTTCACCATGATTTACTTTGGAGTTCCATGGTATGTTATGTTCTGACTGCTCAAACTAGGACAGAGCTCACAGACATTATTTGATCTTGAGAAATAAAGGTAGGTTGGCCCATACAGTGCTCAAGAAATTATATTGTGTATGTGCGTGTAAGCAAACATTATTTAAAAAACTGAAATGGAAAGAATAAAAAAAAATGTCATAAGGGCATTCCTGGAATAATTTACCCACAAGGCAGAGAAAACACAAAGCGGGACAGTTATGGCATTACTCATGTTATATTCACCAGAAATAAAATCAACTGTTATTGCTATTGTTAGATGTAGTACTTAAAGTGGTTCTGCTATGATGTCATGCTCTGGGCAGCATAATATATACACTAATGTTTCTACTTTCGTGCAATGATGGAAAAAATAACAGTGCCTTAGAAAAAAATATAAATAAGTTTTTCTCCCCCTGCAACATGTGTGATTACTTCACCCCCTGAGGAATGGATGTAATAAATACAGAATTTACAGCAACACTTCAGATAATTAAACCTTTTCCGGACTACTGAGTAGCGAAAGAATTGTGGATTACCCAAACTACGCTTTCTTTTATTCACTATTAGTCTCAAAAGATTGTGATGATATGGGTTGACTATGTTTATGGTGTCCTTTAGAAAAAAATAATTTCATATTTTTAAAAGGGTAGTATTCTTTTAACAAGCTAACCAAACCTGTAGGAAAGAAATAAAACTTCATAAAACTGGAATAAATATCTTCAGACTATTGCATTACTCGAAACACCATTTCAAATGGCACATTCCTTTTTGTCTCAACCTCACATAACTGCAAATCGTTATTGAATTTAAGCTGTCTCAAGGGTAAAGGTATAAAGCTCAACATTTCTGTTAGATTTACTTGAGCTCAAAGAGCATCTGGATTTGTTGGCCATTGCATGCCCTCTTAAACTCTCCAGTGACTGAGCCCAGTTGCAGCAGAAAAATTCAACAATCAGGGTTTCCTTTTCAGTGTCAAAACATCTGTTTACATGGCTTAACTCTGAATCAATATGAATATTATATCATCTTCTGAAGCAGTGGCAGGACAGAGTAGCTTTTGTTGCTAGCAAGATTTATTCTACTAGAGTATTTCAAGAAAGAACTATCGCATTTATACTAATTCTGTGCTCTGAAGCCATTTTGTTGGCTGACAATAGCCATTCAGAAATAGATTTCAAAACAATATTTTTAAATGTTTTAGGAACAGTATTTTTAATATTTACTTTGGATCTATAGTGAACACTACTATTTATTTAGGAACTAGTTGAAGGGGTAGCTATCCTATTTCATTTTCTTACTGAATCACTAAAAAGAAATACACAGAAATTGTCAGTGGTGATATTTTTGCCTAAATTATAATGACTAGATAATATCTATGTCCCTGTCCAATATTATAGTAAATATGTACCGATTTTGCATATTAACATATCAATAATGCTGTAACACTTTACAAAGACAAGTGTGTTACTATTAACATGTCTTTATACTGGTTGTGTTCAGCAAATTCATATGCAGAGTGAAAACATGTTATTATAAGACATACAAGTTAGAAATTAATAACTCTCATCACTCAAACATGGTGCATTAAAATACTGATATAAAGAGGAGAATAAAATATTGATGTTAAAAAGAAGTGATAGCATATGCTTTTTATCTGCTCTCATCTGATACATAATACCTCTTGCCATATTTTGTAAATTCAGGATTGAGCTGTTTCAAAAGTGATACAGGTGACAGAAAGTAGGTAAGGAAGTATTAGGAAGCGGGCCAGCGTGGTAGCTTAGTGGCTAAATCTCTCACCTTGCACAAGCCGGGATACCATATACGCACCAGTTCTAATGGCCCCACTTCCCATTCAGCTCTTTTCTTGAGGCCTGGAAAGGCAGTGGAGGACATCCCAAAGTGTTGCTACCCTGCACCCTCATGGGAGACTCAGGAGAGGCTCCTGGCTTTGGATCAGTGCAACTCCAGCCGTTGTGCCTGTTGGGGAGTGAATCAACAGATGGAAGATCTTCCTTTCTGTCTCTCCTCTTCTCTGTATGTCTGACTTTACAATAAAAATAAATAAATCTTTAAAAAAAGAAAGTGTTGGAAAGTACTCACTTACTTTTCTTTTACTACTATAGGATTATAGCATTAGTAATTTCCAGGTTCAAAATATATCTACACATATAAACTACCAGTGTCAACCTCATATTCTTGAGGTAGAAACATTTCACATGGCCTAGCTAGAATAAAAATACAGTAATGCACATGACAGGGTATGCTTTTCTCTTCATTTTTCATATTACACAGGATCCATATTTATATAGATAGAAAAATATAATTTAAAAGATGAAGCAATTTGATCCTCAGAAAATTTTAGTTTCCTTGGAAATTCACTAACACTGGGAATATCTGGCCTAAAACTTCTTTGTGCTGAGTGCAAAAATTACCATGATTGGTCATCGCGGATCTTTGGTTATCTTTTGGCATACTAAAATGTCATAAGTTATTTGGCCTGAGCTATGTTTTCCCTTCTGAGTGTTTCCCTGTATAAAATCAAAGATGATACTTTTATGGAAATCCGTCATGAGTAAATGCAGGTGGAGCCTTTCAGTCCAGCTTATGTTTCTGCAATAAAACGCTGGACCACATTTAAGCCACAGTGTCATCTTTCCTACCTTTGTGACTTCAGTCCTTGCTCTCGTGTGAGTCAAGAGAAACACATGCCATTCTCTCCTGTCAACCATCTTGAAAGCTTCTGTTTCCTAGCTGACATGGGGAGTATATTTCTGCCCATCCCAGCCTCTTATAGCAGTGATAAGGGAGTAGGACTCAGAGCACAAAAAGTACTACACATAAAAATTCTTGTTGTACGATTCAATAAGGCCTCTCTTACCCTCACAATTGATTTGCTAGGTAACCAAACCTGTGTGTGTGTGTGTGTGTGTATGGTGTATATATACATATGTATTCAGCACAGTATTGTCTGAGAACTTTGCCTAAAACTGAAAGTAAAATTTATATAATCCTGTTGCAAAAATATGACCATATTTATTACTGAATTAAAAGAGAATTGCAGGTAATCCAGAGAAGGTAACTTGTTCAAAAGAATAGACATGAGTTCTTATCATTTCAATGATAATGGTAATGAAGACAGACATCTGTAAAATTAATGGGAAAAAGGACTAAGCCAAGTGTACAACTGGAAAAAGCTGCTGGCTTCATTCCTTTGGGGATTTCACTGAGTCTTCAGTAGATAACCCTCTGTAGGCAGATGGAAAGTAAATTTACATTCACTGGCCAGAGTACTAATATTTCTTGTATTCAAATCCTGTGACAGATGTAAAAGTACCAGAAATTGAATTAAAATGCTACAGGAGTAATTGTGTTCACAGTATTTTTTCTATTTATTTACTTGGAAGACAGGGAGAAGGCTGCAGAAACAGACACAGAGATGATAATGTTCCGTCAACAGGCTCATGCCCATCAATACCCAGCAGTGGGCCAGATTAATGCCAGGAGTTCAGAAATCAAGTTAGTCCTCCTATGTTGGGGTACCCAAGAAATGGAGTCATGATCTGCTCGGCCCAGAGTATATATTAGCAGCAAGCTGGAATCAGAAACAGGGATTAGATTTGAAACCATAAACTCTAATTTGGAACATGTGCCTCCATTCTGGCATCTTAAGCAACAAGCCATAAGTTCATCCCGCTTTTACAATCAGTTTATAAAAAACCGAATTGACACACTGAGAGTTATGGGTTTTGAAATTATATATATAATTATTTGGGATACAACAGCTTTTTGTTTAAGGGGTACATGCATACCAATCAATGGACCTGGAAGGCTTATATATTGTTTAGTATAGTTTCAGAAATTTTGAGTAAGACTTTTGGTCCATATGTATTCTACAGAATACTCTAAGTTTCCTCTAAATTGTATACTGCCTATCTATTCTGGCAATGCTCATGTCACTATGCACACATTCAGAAAATTAGTATGAATGGTGAACATTTCTGGCTCTCATAATACCCCATAACTCAGAGACACTATAAAGGGGAAGGAAGGAAAAGAACTGTGGAGTAAGACATTGCCACATTATGTGTTTAAGGAAAATGTAATATAACATGCCCAAAATTCTCCACTTTGGGATCAGAAAGTCAATCATCTGCAAACATCATCACAGAGAACACAGTAGGTAGTTAGATGGAAAGAATAAAAAAATGAAAGTCAGGAAACAAGTTTTCTATGTCCATAGTCTTTTTATGAACTCTGAATTCTCAGTACTTTGGTCTGTCCATATTGAGTGTCATGTAGAAAATCAATCCTTGTTATGGGAAACCAAGTGGTAGGAAATTTTACAGGTGATTAGGGCTCTGGACTAACCCATGCTGCGTAAGTGAGCTATTCCGTGTACGCTTCTGCCATAGAAGTCACGTGTTCCCTGACATATAAGGTGTTGCCTCACTCTGCATCAAGACCCTGCTATCAAGAATCCCACCAACAGGTGGCACCTCTTATCTCAAGCTAGACCAGTGAGGGATAATGAAACTTACCCCCTCTGAATTATTAATACCAGAACATAGGTGAAGATATGAAAATAATCAGTGACCTTTTGCTAGTGTGAAAAACTTTCAACCTCATAAAGTATTGATGCCAGTGTTGTGACATAGTGGGTTAAAGCGCTGCCTGTTCTCCCTGCACCCCCACATGAATACCAGTTCATGTCCCTATTGTCAGCTTTAACCAAGCTGCCTGCTAATGTGTACAAAAACAACAGAACATGGTCAGAATAGTATGTCCCTGCTCTTGCATGGAAGACCCAGAGCAAGTTTTCAGTTTTTGAACAAACTGTGCCCTGGCTATTGCACCCAATTAAAAAATGAACAGGCAGTTCGAATATTGACTAGTTTCTCTCCATTTAACTAGACCTTTCAAGTAAGTAGTTAAATCTTGTTGTTTTTTTTTTTTTTAAGGAAATGACCATAGTTTGCTGATATGACTTTGACATTTTCATCTGCGAGTAGTGAAGAACTAATTTAGTGAGATTATTACAGTAAAAAAATGAAAGCAAATTATGATTTTTGGAATCATTTTTATAACTATAATGAATTAGTATGGAAAGTCAACTATACTTTTAAATATAAATATGTAAATCTGTGTACATGAACTTGCTATTTTTCTCATAGTGCTGTTGTTGAAATTAAGGTAAACACAGTTACTCAGAAATAGCCAAATTATTCCTTTGGTTTACAAGTCTTTTGCTTGCCTAAAGCAACTTTGCTTAAATACATTTAATTTAAATATTGATGATCTAGGTAAAAAAGTAAATTCTGACATCATAAACACATTAATCCCAGGCGGCCATTAGAAATCGATGCCTAATATATTTAAGATTAGCCACTTGAGATACAGATTCCAACCAACAGAATGGCAAAGCAGTAGTCTTGTTTTCACTATTTGTGTTAGGCAGGCAAGAGGGAGGTGTTACTCTGCAGTGACATGCAACTGAAGTTCATTGTCAGAGTTCGTAACAACTGTTTTCGGAGAGCCAGGGAGAAAATGAGATGGTACAATTCACAAGGGCTTAAGTTTCTGTTGAGAAATAAATATACTTTCCTTCGATGTATTGCTCCTCTTCTGCACCCTAATTTCATAAACCATGGTCAAAATTGCAAGTTTGGCATCTCAAGTCCTTTGGCTATTACAATTTTTCAAAGCCAGTAACAGATTCATTTCTGCTAAAATTCCATTACTCTAAGCTATTTCTCTCAAGGATTGTAACAATTCCTGTGAAAACACATCAGCAGCTTTCAGGATAATCTTACTCCATCTACCTGGGAGAAGGCCCACTTCTGGTAAAGCCTGAACATGGACGTGACAGGAATAGGAAACTCTGTTTCAGGACCTGCAGCGTGTGCTGAAAGGCCCTTGCAAACTGATGTGGATTTTTCAATTTTCTGGTTTTGTTTGCTTTAATCCCAGCATTATTTTTGGTTCTGTGTTGATTTCAACAATAAATTTAAAAGGCTACAACATTCTAAAAAATTACAAGAAAGTTGTCCTTCAATTACGTATTGAACCTGTAAGATGACATAAGCAAACCGGTTTGGAAATATTCTGAAATTGCTATAATAAAATAAATTCTATTCAGTAAAATGCTTACTCCTTTATTCAGTTGTACTCAGAAACAACTATAAACACACATGCACACTCATATTCACAAGCCAAGACTGTAATTACTGAAACTAACAAGACAAAATTTCACATTTATCTAAAATCATGTCTTAGAAGAAGAACAGGAAAAAATAAATAAAAAATAAGATACAGGAAGAGGGCAAAAAAGAAGGAAGAAAGAATGAGTTAGCACACATGAAGTCAGCAGAAATTTACTCTTAGGATCTACAATAGCTTCGTGAAGTTTTTTAAAACTTTATTTGAAAAAGAAGGTTAATTTAAAGGAATGTTATTAATTTAATTTAAATGGGAAAAAAACTTGCGAAAGATATCTATCCCTTAATATAGCCAAATTAAGGGGTATTAATTATCTCATTATAAGGAATATAAACAAATTGCCCAAGATACAGAGCTGGGAAATGACACAAATAGGTCAGTGACAAAAATAAAATAAAATAAAACCAGAAATGAAGAAAAAGAAAAAACAAAAACAAAATATATAGGAAGTTGGCATTAAATATCATGCTAAAGGAAAGACACATCGATTTTCTAAAATAATCTAAAATATGTTAGAGCAAGTGAATGTGCAATTCTTTCTGGATTATAAGCAACTAATTCATAATGAAGTTCCTATCACTACTGCGAAGACCACACAGCCGTAGATATGTACGTATATGAGGAAGTGTTTAGTTTCTTTCTGTTAGCTCCTTTTACCATCTCCTTATTCATCCTTTCTGCTCATGTCCATCTTTTCTTTCTCCTCCTCATCGTAATTCCATCAACTATCACTGCTTCTTATTAAAGTGCTTCTACCACTGCTTCTGACCACACTGGGTGAGCATGTGTCCAACATGATTTCTACAGCGACTATGCATTATAACATGTAATCCCATTCATAAGCAAACTGCTGAGACTCAGTTGGCAGAGCAGGCTAATTCCGAAGCTGTAACTACATCCTGTGTGTTATTTGACAATATTTTACAACTGTGGTGAACTGCTGTGGTGGAGTTAAAACACAGGATACTGAGCACCACGAGAACTTCATTAGCACTGCTCCAAATTTCTGCCCCAGTGTTCCCACCTAAAGCCACACATCAAGAAAGCACAGATGGTGAGAAGTCAAGAAGTCACATAAAGCCTTTGATTAATTCCAAGCAAATTTGCATGCAAGTTTCAGAAAAAAAATGAAGTAGGAATCAATATATCCATCCTGGATCAAGACTGTCCATCTGCTTGGTGGAATCTTTCCCAGGGTTGCTATAGTCAAAGATTTTTCTACAGACAATTTTCCTTCCCTCTTTCCTCCATAGGGGTCAGAAGCATATGAAGGTCTCCGATCTCTTCACTTCTTCTGCTCCCCATTATTCCTCAGATGATTTTCCCCAATAAACTATTTACATATCCAAAACTATACATGATCTGCTCTTCAGAGGACCCAGATTAATGCAAGAAATTCCAGAAAAGAGGAAGTAAAATGGTATCTGGCAATAAGCAGCTTATTGACTGGCAGATGAAAAGATGCCATCCAAAGGCTGGACTTGCAGCATGGCATGTAAAGCCACTACTTGCAATACTGGCATCCAATACACAGGCTGATTCATGTCCCAGCTGTGTCTCCCATTACCTGCTAATAGCCTGTGAAAAGCAGAAGATTCCCCAAGTGCTTGTATCCTTACCGTATAAGGCTACTGGTGTGGGAGACCCAGATGAAGCTCCCAGCTCCTGGCTTCAGCCTGGCCTAGCCCTGGCTATTCCACCCAGCGAAGGAGTAAACCAGCTCTTGGAAGATATTTTCTCCCTCTCTATTTCTTCCTTCCTCTCTGTCATTCTTATTTGCAAATAAATTAATAAATCTTACACAAAGAAGGATGTGATCCTGAAGAATAGGGCAAGCACAGTGAGTTCTGGCACACAGAATTCTGAATATGAAGTTCTTCACCAAAGAAGGCCTAGGCAGTATCTCTGAAGAGAAATATCTTTACAGATTAAATGATTAAATCTTTCCAAAACTATGATGGCCTCAATGCTAAGCATACATAAACTTGTTTAAAAAAAACTTGAATTAATTCTCTCCTGAAGAATAACATGCATTATGGAATTTGGGCCCAAAGACCAGCTTTGAGAACCAGAGTGCCAAAGTGAGTTACAAATAGGGCCTTATACTAGTGCAAAGGCAAGGTTTCAATTAAGTACCCAAAAGTGAAGCTAGCAGGGTTTAGGTGCCCAGCTAAAGCGTGTGTGCCATGCTGAAGTCAAGGTCTCCCATGGGCCGGCCACTGTGATGTGGGATGAAAATTTCCAAAGCCCCTGGAGGACTTTCTGTTAAAGGCACAAGCCATCAGAATCCACAGCTGTTCACTTTCCCTTTCTGGAAGCTGTTGAAAAGGCTGGGTCAGATGAGATATAATTCTCCCAGGAGCTGCTATGAATGAACACAGGATTGCATCTCAAAAATACAAGCCTAAATTAATACCATCAGCTGAGCAGAACTTAAAAAGTGGTAATATAAACACAATGAAATACTATTTTGTCACGAAAAATAACAAAATCAAGTCGGCTGGAGCAAACCGGATTGAAACAGTGGACCTCATGGGTGAAATGAGCCAAATCCAGAAAGGCAAATTAGCAGAAGTTTTCTCTCATACGTAGGAGCTAAAAGAAAACAACAAGCCCTCAAACTGAGCACAAATGGGTGTTGCTAGAGTGAAAGGAATGATGGGAAGGATGGAAGATAGGGAGATAGAGGAAATGCAGAATTTAATAAGGAGGGTGAAATTCATTAATCCTGACATATAACAATACAAATTGCTAAACTGGGGGAAACTAGATGCAGTATAAACGAAAACTTCTGTTTGTACTGCCTCAGAATTTTTGGTTCTAAATTTAAAACAGTTCTGAAATACTTTGTTTAAAAATGAACTGATGTTCACTAGTTTATATCCCCTGTCTACTTCAGATGTAGCTTCCTTCTCACAGCCTGGGCAAAGCAGCAGAAGAGGCCCCAGAATTTGGGCGTCTGCCAGCCACTTGGCAGCTGCGAATGAAGCTTCTTACTCCTGGCTTTGACCTGACTCAGCCACAACAATCGCGACAATCTAGGGAGTGAATCAATGGATGGAGGATCTCTCTCCCTCTCCTTCTCTCTGTAACTCTTTTAAACAATAAGAGAACAAATTATTAAAAATGAACTCAAAAAAGCTTTTTCAAAAAAATATATCTTGCAAAAAAATTAAATAAAAGTAAAAGACACATTTCGCTCCACAGTATCAGGGAATGATCTATGTGAGTGAGGGTTTTTGTTTTTTCCAAATTTGTAGAAGCAGGCTTACCGTTAGGGAAATAAATGGTGATAGCCTCCCTGAATAACTGTGACTTAGCACTAACACAAGGGCAAATTCAAAGGGACAGATTGCAGTAGTTATAAAGAATAAAGGACAAGCCTAGTGACAAGTTAAAATGCCACAAAAATTTAACTCTGCATTACTGCCTGTCAGTAAAAAAAAGAAAAAAAAAGTCGTTTCTAACAAGCTTCACATAGACTGTGTGATCTTGCCCACTCCCATTGACCTGTCTGAAGCTATTTGCATTTGAGGGAGGAGAGAATTCCCTAAGCTGTAGGCTAATGTCATTGTGTTCCTGCTTAAAGTAGTTTTGAAGTGTTCTATAGCATTCTGTAGGAGTACTTTTTTTTTTTATTAGACTGATTCTATTTTTATTTGAAAGTGTTATATAGAGAAGGAGAGACACAGAACTTTCATCCTCTGGGTCACTGCCCAAATGACTGCAACAACCAGCGTTGAGCTGTTCTGAAGCCAGGAGTCAGGGCTTCTTCCAGATCTCCCTATGCAAGGGTGCAAGGACCCAAGGACTTGAGTCATTCTCTACTGTTTTCCCAGGTCATAAGCAGGAAACTGGTTTGGAAGTGGAGCAACAGGGAGTAGAACTGGTGATCATATGGAATGCTGACCCTGCAAGCCTAAGCTCAGCCTACTCTTCCATGGTCTTAGCTCCAGAAATACTGTTTTTAAATGACAACAAAGTTTTCATACAGAAAACTCCCACAGTTCCCATAAACAACAGCTATCAAATTTCCATGTACACTTCTTCCCAGTTTTGAGATATCTGATTGGTTGAAGGAGGATAAATCCAATCAGTGATTTTGAGTCATTTGTTCACATATTTATATTTTCAAGCGTCTGAGTACCACATACAACATTCCTGGCGTTGTACGTATGTTTGTGCATATGTGTATTATCTGTGTGATATTGAGTCATTTAGAAGATGAGCAAGATGAAGTCTATGCATGCAAAATTTGCAATTTCAGAAACATGAGAGAGAAAATCTTTTTTTTTATTTTAACTGTGTCATGTAAGTATCTTATGAATTGTATGCTGCATGCAGAATTCAAGAAGCAGCCAGATAGGAAGGCAGTGTGGAGCAATCTACCAGCTGCCCACTATAGTTATGATTATGTTACAGCACTCTAACAAACGCAGCCTCAGTAGGGGTGGGATTTCAAGGCCCTTGTATAAGAAAAGTAATGTGATCATCAAGCAAAATGTTCTTGGAAAACTATGTTTATTTTTGCTTAAACAGTGTTTGACATCATGTACATTTTTTCATAATAACTATTTTCCATTAATTTCTTGAAGATCCCATGTATGCACTGAAAGAAGACACAGAGAGAAAAAGAAAAGTGCATTAGCAAAGAGGTGGCTAGGAAAAGGAGCAGTCAGAACTCAGACCAGTGACCATATGAGGTGCTGTCCCTACAGGTGGCAGCTTTACTCCATATGCCACAGTGCAGCTCCAATAACGTGATTTTATCAATGTATTCAATAATTAAATAACTGAATCTGATGTCAGTCACTAACTGGAGATTGTGGAAATAGTATAAGTTAATTTTTTTAAAAAAAATTGAGAAGTATAAGATTTGTTGTTAATTGTCTCACATACTGCTCCATATAATTAATAATTCAGTTAGAAATAAGCATTGTTAGAATATATGCAGTAATATTTAATAAGAATAACCAAAGCTTTTATATAATGAGAAAGAATAATTACCCTGCAAACACTGACAAAAGAAAAATATATATACTATACCTATTAGATGTTAAAGAAAGTTATATTACCAACAATTAACAATGATAATTCATCATGATGAACCAATCCACCACAAATATAAGGTAAATCTAATGTTGTGTGCCTTAAGTAACTTAGTCTGAGGGTAGATATATAAAAACAAAAACAAATAACTCAGATGAAACACAGACAGTTGTAAAACAAAGTGGAAAATTCCAATACGCTTCTCTCAGCTATTGACAAGGTACAGATTCAATAAAGAAGATTTAATAACACCTTCAACAATTCTAAATAGCTAATTTATTTAAGGTAACTACATCTTAGGAATAAATGTCTCAAGCTTATGATAATCTTCTTAATCTCTATTAAACTCCAGAGGATTAAAAATATGAGCATATAGTATATAAAACACATGATCTTCAGACATCATAGGTTTAAAGTTCATTTTTTTATCGGGAATAAATTTGTGAAGCAGGTGTTTTGGCACAAGGAATTAATCCAGTGCTTGAGGCATACAGATTTCATGTTACAGTCATATTCCTGGCTGCAGTGATTCCAGGACAGCTTCCTGCCAGGTGTTTGGGAAAAAAGCTGACACTGCACATCATGGCCCAAATATTTGGATTCTAGTCACCTGCACAGAAAACGTAGAAGCAGTTTAGCACTCCTGGCTTCAGCCTTATCCTGCCCTGGCTGTTCTAAGTATTTTGGAAGTAAATCAAAAGACATAAGATCTCATACTCTCTCTCCTCTATTCTCCTCCCATTCTCTTCCCCTACTCCACTCGATCATTGTGGTTTATAAATAAATGAAAAAGCATATTTTTAAAAATAGCATTTATTTTCTTGAGGACACATGACACAAATTTGCTTGTATGTCTGTTTTCTGATTCTTCTACCTTAACTAGATTCTATTTTCCAATCTAGCACACTCTGCCAGCTATATTAGATTGCTTCCAGTTTCAGAAATAAATTATTAAGATGAATAATTCTATTCATTTCTATTTGTTAAATCATCATGAAGAATCTTCTTTATCAAGATAAGCTAATCAGGGTCTGGAACGTGGCCTAGTGACTAAGATCCTCCTTCACCTGCACTCTCCGGGATCCCATATGGGCACCTGTTCGAATTCCAGCAGCTCCACTTCCCATCCGGCTCACTGCTTGTGGCCTGGGAAAGCAGTCCAAGACAGCCCAGTGCTTTGGGACCCTGCACCCTCATGGGGGACCTGGAAGAGGCTCAAGAGGCTCTTGGCTTTGGATCAGCTCAACTCCGGTCATTGTGACCACTTGGGAAGTGAATCAGTAGACAAAAAAATCTTCCTCTCTGTCTCTCCTATTCTCTGTATATCTGACTTTCCAATTTAAAAATTCTTTAAAATGTTTTTAATTTTTTTTTAAATTTGAAAGATAAGCAAACTAATGAGAGCAACCAACTTTGTTCATAAACTTTTTAAAAGATTTATTTATTTTTATTGGAAAGGCAAATATACAAAGAGGAGGAGAGACAGAGAGGAAGATCATCCGTCCCATGATTCACTCCCCAAGTAGCCACAACGGCGGGTGCTGCGCTGATCCAAAGCCAGGAGCCAGGAGTCAGGAGCCAGGAGCCAGGAGCCAGGAGCCAGGAGCTCTTCCGGGTCTCCCACCCAGGTGCAGGGTCCCAAAGCTTTGGGCCGTCCTCGACTGCTTTCCCAGGCCACAAGCAGGGAACTGGATTGGAAGTGGAGCTGCCGGGATTAGAACCGGCACCCATATGGGATCCTGGTGCATTCAAGCCGAAGACAACCATTACGCTATCGTGCTGGGCCCTGTTCATAAATTTTTATTAGGACATATCTACACTTTCTTTTTGCATGCTGTCTATAATATTTATTCAATTTCAGCAGTAAAGAGGAATTTGTTGATATGTCCTAACAAGTTTGAAATACTTATACCCTTGACCTTTGAAAAACAAACAAACCAAAAAGAAAAAAATTCCCTTGCTAACTACCTTTCCCTGAGTTATGTGCTTTAACAAGTACAGGCTAATTTAGACAAATTTAAAACATATGGTCATGTCAAAATATGTTTTGTTTGAAGACTTGTATGAACTTCAGCCGCTTATTCTGACCAAGTATGAAATCTTCCTTTCAGAAACTATTATGTGTTAAGTTCTTATATGTGGGGAACTTATAAATGAGAAGAAATGCTTCAGTATCTGTCCTGGTGTGGACACTGTACAGATGCACAAAACTGATGCACTTTTTTTCACTAAGTGGAGGTATTATCAGAGTAAGAGTACTTTTGGGAATCTCCTTTTTCTGTTTAAGATTTACTTATATTTCTTGGAGAGGCAGATTTACAGAGAGAAGGAGAAACAGACAGGAAGATCTTCCGTTGCTGATTTACTCCCCAACTAGCAGCAACAGCCAGACTGAAGCCAGGAGCTGGGAGCTTCTTTGAGGTCTCCCATGTGGGTACAGGGTTCCAGGACTTTGGGGTATCCTCTACTGCCTTCCCAGGCCACAAGCTGGGAGCTGGATGGAAGTGAAGTCTGGACATGAACCAGTACCCATATGGGATTCCAGTGGTTGCAAGGTGAGGATTTAACCACTAGGCTATCACGTTAGGGCCCCAGAAATCTAATTCTTAACATTCAACTTAATGTTGGAACAAATACAAAATTAATTTAATAAATAATATTTTAAAAACAGAATCAAAATCAGATGCTTTATTATAAGACATTCTCTCCTCTATTCCCTGATAAGTATCTTTAGCACTTAAACAAATAACAATAAAATAACTATGAATACTGTGTATAAAGTAATTCATAAAATAGCAAACAATGATGATTGCATCTCAAACACAGTCCACAATGTACTCATTGTAACAAAAGAAAGGGAGAAAATGAGGAAAATTAAATTACGTCTCTGTACTTCTGGAAACATTCATGCTGTGTGAATCAGACACAAGGCCAGTGCTGAAAAACATTCTATAACCCTGTTAAAAATCTAACCAACACCAGAAAGTACTAAGGTAGGAAAAGGCAACTAAAGTTCTCAAGCTTTTTATAAAACATTGTTTAATGTTATATAGATTGGCTTCATTCATTCATATATAGAAATAATTCTTCCGAGGTTTAGCACATATATATGTACATATATACATATGTGTATACATGTTTATTGATATGTCTATATACATATATATTCATGCAAATATCAAAAGACAAGGAACTGGCATCAGAATATTTTTAAATGTGCAGTTTAAAGGCATATTTTAGTAAGTAAATCCTCTCAGTGTCTGTAACGCCATGACATGGACACTGTTTTTCAATAATCACACCTATCTATGCATGTTCCATGAACCCTATAATTACTAGAAACCAGACTGTTATTGAGAAGCAGCTACAAATATAAAATTCCAAAGCACTGCTTTCACGGTCTGTGTGTGATTTTGATGTATTGGTTATCCAGCAAACACGCTGCCCAACATGGACTAGATCTCCAAAACACGGTTTTGAATTCACAATGTAAGGTATTGGTACATTCCTTAATCTAAGCAATTCCAACACTTTTATTGCCTCACAGTTTTGTTTTATAATGGCAACATATCTTTACTGTTTGTTCAAAATATCTATACATAAATATTAATAAGTACCTAAAAACATGATCACATTTCAAGAACACTTAAAACGTTAAAACTTATTTCTCTTTGTGATCCCTGCGAGTAAAAAACAAATAGCAAATAAGAATAATACTGATGTTTCATTATCCAATGTGGGAAATAAGTAGGATTTCCTGCCTCCTGGTTTCAGTTCATTTGAAGAAAAAACTTGCGTACTTGCCAATTAGTAGCATCAAAAAGCTAGTGGACAGTTGAAATGCCAGATAGATTCATCATCAACCTGAAGTAAAAAAAAAATAATAACCATTAGCAATACCAAGAAGAATATCAAATAAGCATTTTTGGTAAAAGAATTTTTAATATGTAAGGCCTCATCAAACCTGTCCTTCAAAGTGTCACAACTGTTTCTCAAGTTAGTCATTTCAAGCATATTGACAATCAATCAATAGACAAGCCCATTGATTGTGCATTCACTCATGTTCACACATAATGCCATAGCTCAAGAAAACTTTGGAATTGTATGATCACAATCAGTAATTCATGTTTAAGTGAGATGTCACTAGAATTCTATTTAGGTTAATATTTTTTTAAGAAATTTTTATCATTTTCAAACGAAACACTGATTTTATGTCAGGATTGTGAACAAAATAAAATGAAATCAAGATACCTAGTTTTAGAACCATACCATTTTATCTTTGAAAAGACTATAATGCAATTATTAAATATATATATATCTCCATGTTTCTTCTTTATCAAAATGATTAATTATATATTATTCAACACTTAAATTAATGATAAAACACAATTCATTGCACATGTTTCTCTAATTTTTTTAAATTTTACTTATTTTCATTGGAAAAGCAGAATTGCTTAAAGATGGAGAAACATAAAAAAACAAAACATTGCATCTGCTGGCTCATTCTCCAAATGACTACAAAGCCAGAGTTGAGCCAATGTCAAGTTAAGAGCCAGGAGCCTCTTTCAATCTCCCATAGAGGTGTAAGATCCTAAGGCTTTGAGTCATCCTTTACTGCTTTCCCAGGTTCCCAGGCCACAAGCAGGGAATGGGAAATGGAGCAGCCAAGACACAAACCAGTACCCACATGGGATCCCAGTGCTTGGAAGTGGAGGATTAGCCAGTTGAGATATGGTACCAACCCCCAAATTTTCCTAAATATTTAAAGCATACTGATGTTATCGAACATTTATGAGGAAACAGGCCAATTCCACAGTATTTTTTTAATAAAATAAAACATGTAATAACAGGTATTTAGCTTTTTGAATAACAAATTGAGTAATTAATGTCACCACATGTTACTGTAGTAGCCCATTGAAATAAACGACTACCTGCAGTGTCGGTGTCCAGATTAGAGTGTCAGGAGAAGTGGTGGAAGATGGCCGCAGTACTTGCACTGCCACCATCCACATGAAAGACCAGGATGGAGCTGCTGTCTCCTTGCCTTGGCCCTGGCCATCCCTGGCTGTTGCAGCCATCTGGGGAGTGAAGCAGAACATGTAGGTCTTTCCATCTCTGATACTATGTCTCTCTTTGTCGCTCTGCCTGTCCTGTAAAGGTAATTAAATCTCTTTTTATTATAGAAACACATTGAATAGAATGAATGAAATGAATACATTGAAACTGAAAATGAATGTGCATTTTCATTATTTACAATTTAATTTGTTTATCAGTAACAGAGACAAGTAATAGTGATGGGGTAATTGATAGAACGGATCAAAGCACACAGTTATTCATTCATGTATTAATCAAATTTACATATGTAACATGTATTGTACAAATTTACTCTTTTTTTTAAAGGTTTACTTTATTTTTATTGGAAAGTCTGATATGCAGAGAGGAGGAGAGACAGAGAGGAAGATCTTCTGTCTGTTTATTCACTCCCCAAGCAGCCGCAATGCCTGGAGCTGTAGGTGTGCCTGTCCAAAGAGAGCAGTCCAGAGCCTGTGCCAGGTCTCCCACAGAGGTGCAAGGTCCCAAGGCCTTGGGCCATCCTCCACTGCTTTCCCAGGTCACAAGCAGGGAGCTGGATGAAAAGCAGGGCTGCCAGGATATGAACCAGTGTCCATATGGGATGCTGGCACGTGCAAGGATTAGAAACAATGTCCGTATGAGATCCCAGTACTTGTAAGATGAGGACTTTAGCTGCTAAGCTACCACGCGAAGCCCTACAAATTTACTTTTAACATTTAATTGTTTCTAATGCGGAAAAGTAGAAAGCAAGCTCTTGCATTCACTGCTCCGCTTCTCATCTGTGCTCAGTTGCAGGAGCTTGTGTGGGATGTCAGTACTGCAGGCTACACCTCAGTCCACTACACTATTAGCTCCCAAATAATATGTTTTTATACCAACTGTCCAACAGTACACTGAAGCTTCAGGATTGGGAAATGAATTAATTACGTATTATTCTTGGTACACTCTATTCTGGTAGGGAATTCTGACCGGTAGGTATTCAAAATCACGCTATTGTAAAAGTTAAAAAAAAAGACATATGCAAATAGCTCAAGGTGACATAAGTTGATTTCATATATTTTTTCTGTTTTTCCTGCATTTAAAGCAATATTTCTTAATACATTTAATTTTTCTTATTACAAAATTTTATCTTACTGTTATGCTTAGTGGGTTTCTTTCAAAGTGTCTATGTTCTGCAATCTGATACCATTTGACAATGTGTTTGCTTATACCTAAACAATACAAACAAAATAAAGGGCTACGTGCATTTGTCAAATTATTTATGCTAATGTTAGTTTCCCGAGGATCGGAATTGAATATTATAGATTTTTATCTGTTTTATCCAGTGTAGGACATCTTATTTTAGATAAGTAATAACTCCCAAAGGCAACATATAAATAGTAAATTAATGTCTAAATATGCAATTGAAGAATATATTATTTGCTAAATCTATATGTCTCTTATTTTCTAGGGTTTAGAGCTAAGGATCAAGGAATAATGAAATGAGGACCTGCAGAGCCCATTATTTGGTTAGCATAGAAGTCCTCTAACTTTCAGTAATCATTTTTTAAAAGGTTCAATTTATCAAAATGAGACAAAACTCAGCTGAAAAATGCTGTTAATGTGGAAGTCATTTTGTTCTAAGAGCAAAAATGAAACTCAATGTAATGTGCTGATAATAAAATTTAGTTTTTTGAGGTCAGAATAATCAGTAGTAATATTTTTTCTTGAGCAACACAGGAAGTAAAAGGATTTCCAATTAATTCCATCTGGTTCACAGATGTTATTTGCTGTGAAGTTACAAATGTATGAAAACCTTTTGGATAATCTGTTTTGAAATGCATTCATTTTATGGTGAGATGAAAGGCCCAAGGGATTTCATAGACGTACTTACAGAGTACAGATATATAGGTTGATTCAAGGTCTCAAACACTATATTTCTCAGCAGTGATTGCTTCAAAGCGACACTACTCATTTAAGATAATATTCACCAAGACTTCCACAGGACAAAGAATGATTTATCAAGAAAACTTATTTCTAATTTTGATTTTATTGCTGACATATGTGGCTATATACACTGATCATGTAAGGAACAGCTCTTGTTTATTTATTATGTTCTTAAGTTTGGGCTTATGAATCAATTTAAATTCTGCTCCTTTTTGTTTTGTTTTAAATGTGGCTAACTTCTTTGTTTCCACATAGGTTTTGGCTTCATAGAAAACACTAAACAGATATTTTATCTTGTAAAATGTGTATGTAACACCTTTAAACATTTTACTTTAGCAATGGTAAAGTGAACACATTTATGTTTTATATTAAACAGTCTTTAAAGTCGCACACCTAGATATATGTTTCATCCGTACTCAGCTTTCTCATTATAACTATCACATCTACTGGAAATAGTTTACCTGAGAGCATCCCATCCTTAATGGGATGTCTAAAATTTTTCAGATGTAAGGAGTTACTGTCCTGGACCAACTTTGTGGACTAAACATCCACCTTCAATGCTGGCATCCCATATTTGCATGCGTTCTACACCCGGCTTCCAATTCTCCTGCTTGCTAGCAAGCCTGGGAAAACAGCAGAAGATGGCCCAACTGCTTGAGCCCCTGAACTCTCATGGGAAAAAACTATGGCCTCCTTGCTTTGATCTGGCTCAGTCCTGTAACCCTGCCTTTCCAATACCTTTTTTTAATAAACTTCAAAAATAAAAACAGAAGCTAATGGTCCAATTTTAATATTATTGGATCTTGTTTCCTACTCTCCCATTCACTGGAGGATAAACCTTCTAATATATGTCTGATTCCTACAAATGTAACATCATAATATTCCTTTCTGCAAGTCAGTTAAGACAGGATTGTAAGTTCAGAAAACACTGTTGAACCAAATAGTTTATTGTTTCACTGACAAACTTACAGACATGTAAATATGATTTTTCAATATCACCTAGAAATGTGTAGAACATTGCTTGCCATTTTGGGTCAAGTGTTTGTGCTAAAATGAAAACATTGAGGTCCAGTGAAAACAATATTACTGGTATATGCAGTTTCTTCTTAAAGCAACAACCTTACTTTTATTTATGCTGGATGTGTGACAGGCACAACTAGAAGCAAGAAGTGAACAAATAAAGGACTGTTTATGTTTGTCTTTTTGCTGAATCTTTGTAACATGTGAAAACAATTTGAAATGTTGATTCTATTAGTTCTATTTCCTATTCATTTATAAATCCAGGATGTAAAATATTTCCTGCTCAATGTGTCTATTTTTAAAGTGGCATGAGGAATTTCACAATTAAATATATTGAGAAAAATTGATATATCATATCACAACCTTAAATATCAATTGCCTTTATCCAGAAAACCTAAGTTGCCTGAAAGAGTATTTTGGTGTCTACATTACAAAGTGGTGCTCTGTTTTAACAGATAGGAGCATGTCATCTGGTAAAAATCAGTAAGAAGAATGAATAACAGCCAAATGCATCCAAATGCCTACCACATTCACTCAACTGATGCTTAGAATATCTTACTAAAAAGCATATACATTATATTAAGCCATTAACAGTATATTTATCCTATTAGACACTCCAACCATCAACAATGCAAATGATTTCAGTCCTCAATACAGTTTTCTGACAAAAATACTAAGCTGCAAGTCTGTGATAATTTTCAAGCTTCGGAAACTAATACTAAGCTCCTAAAGTGAAAAATCTCTGCAATCAGCATCAACTCAGGAACAACATTTGGTTTTAGTTTTATTTTCTGCTTTTTAAAGTTCTGATAGGTATCATTATTCTATAGTATTGATCTACATGCCATACAGTGTGTCAGTCGGAAAAATACAGACATCAATTTCTGTTACTTTGAAAGAGTTTATGAGAACTCATGAAAGCATTTCATCTATTTTTATCATTGCTGATTGGAGTTGGCAAATGTATCCTTTCTGTATAAGCACAAATCTTTGCCCAGGAAAGTCAAATATTCACTTACTATTCAAGTTAAATCACCATGTTAGAAAAATGACTATGTGCTCTGTTGTTGCTGCTGCTGTTTATTTTCTACTATCTTGGTTAATCAGGGTATATTTATAGCAGAAGATCATTTGAATAAAATACAATCTTTATTATTGAAAATATGGGGTTGGAGCAGCTGGTTTTCAAAGTGTACACCTGCATGGTGTTATGGAATGATAGGTTTCTAAAAGGAGCGATTCAAAATGCTACGTTGATTTTCTTCCCTGCAGCTCACAAGCTAGCTTGGCCTGGTGTGTGTGTTCAGCTGGTTCTCCACTCCCTGGTCCCAGTCTCATTGACCTTGGTTGCCTAGTTACAAAATCCTCTATGAGATTTGTGAGATGCTTGTCTCAATGGAGAGCAGTGGCTTTTTTTTCCAAAGTAAACTTAAGAGAGTTTCTAATGGAGAGTAGAACATGTTAAAACCACTGTATCTTGCTCAATTTAGAACTTGTGCTTCTTCAGGGAATAAAATTATGAACAGATAATTTTCCTGTCTAAATTTTTTTTAGTGTTGCTAACATTTGCTTTCTGTTTCTCAGTACTAAGCATCCAAGACAGCTGAGGTTAAAACCAAGCTTCTTAAAAAAGAAGGCAACTTTATAAAACATGAAATCAAGCATCAAAATATATTACAAAAACTTATTTTTTAGAATTTTGAAGACAGTTCTAATCAAATCAACTATTTACAATCCATTTAGATTCCTGCTTTCTCTCTATAAAGGAATTTGAGAGAAAAAAAATATTTTTAATGATCTATTGAAACTATAAGAAGCAGTCTATGAGATATGTTTTGTCCATTATTGAGGTCCATTTCTCTTTCTAAAGTTCCTTTTTTTGATGATTCTGTCAAGATGTTATGGGTAAGTTTATTTAAATTCTATTACACAATTCTCAATTGTTTCTTTATCCAGAAAAGAACCAATATTGTATAAAATTTAAATAACATATACAAACATACTAAAATGATATCACTTATTTATTGCAATCTTAGAGAATTTATTATAATAGGATGCAGTTGGCAAGCTGAGCCTAAGCAGCTTGGTCAAGTTATGAAATTACAAGTCCAACATATCTTACATTCAGTTTGCCATTTGGACACTTGAGCATGTAGTCCTACTGAAGTTGGTATAATTGATACCAGCTGTTTAACTTTAGCTTTTTCTTTTTTGTTGTTGTCTATTTGTTTTGAACAACAGCCAACCTAACTTGAAAGCAATGCTACTATAAACAGAGACTGAAGAATGGTGCCAATGGATATGCATGTGTTTCTTTCAAGACATTTGCCTGAAGAAGTTCATCTCAAGGCCATGGTGACTCACCAACGGTAACAACGACAAAAGAGAAATATGCCACTAGACTGTGAAGAGGCAGCTAAGTTGACTGACAAAAAATCTTATTTTTAAACTCTTTTTTATGAAACAGTGATTTCCTTTTCATGACACAATAGATCATTTTTTATCCTCCCAAAGTTTTCTGTAACATCATGTTTTACAAGATTGTAACTAAGGTAGCAATTGATACTGCATCTCCAAATTTTAGCTTCTTCATATTTTATTTTTTAGACTATCGAATAAAATATTTTTCCAATAATCACAATGTTATGAAATATATTTCCCTATTTCCAAACTCATGTAGATATAAGTCAATGCATGCTTTAGAGCTCTGTTATTACTGTAAAAAAAACTGCATATTTGCTTTAATAGGGCAGATTTGAGAGAGAGATTCTATTCCCAGGTTTCTTCTTCAAACCACCCATCATCAGCCAGTATCGCACTGAGTCTCAAACCAGAAGTTGGAAACTCAATCCAGTTTCTCATGTTAGATGCATGAATACAATAACTTGAGCTATCCCTACTGTTTCCTAGGATCTCCATTAGCAAGGAAACACACACACACACACACACACACACACACACACACACACACCCCACAAGGCAAACCCAAGGTGAATAAGGTGTGAACACAATAGTATATTAGGAGTAAGAGAAATTGATGCAAAAAAACAAAGCTAATGAATAATTAATCACTTCCTCACCCAATGAATATTTATTTAACCCACCTTACCTCCTACATGTTTCTCCATGCATTAAGACACACAGGGGCTGTGACACTAATACAGACAGGTTTGTAGTTACCCTCTTAACTGATGAACAGTTCTGTTGTCCTTGAACATACTGTTTGAATGTCTATTTCACATTTCTTATCCTTTGCAAGCACTGATGAAGCAGGTGTATTAATAAACATGTAGTAGGATCCTGTATTTGAATGTTACACATTGAATAATTTAGAAACCACTGGAATTTGAAATTAATTTTCTCAGTACTTTTTTTTTCGATTTTTCATGAGTTTCCCTTTCGCCCCGTTCCCACGTCTCCTATAAATACCATTTACTCCATTACTGATCTTTCCTCTACATTTACTCTGACAGAGCCTTTGCTCATGGTGTAAGTTATAGGTGGGGGTACGAACTGAACTCAGTCTTTTCAAAGGCATTCCATGTGTTTTCTTGATAAAATGTTTTTAAATCGAGAATAAAGTGCATACACAAAGAAAAAAAAATAACTGGCATTTACTCACGTAACACACCCCTCTGTTTCTCTTACGATGATATGTAGGATATTTTTATGATTACATTAGCATTGGCTGATTGCCATGAGACTTTCCTTACACAGTGAGGTGCTTTGCTTTTTGGTTTTTGGTTTTTGTTTTCCAGTAAGTGGAGAACCCCAACTTTAGCTATTATTCAACAGGGACTGAGCTATGTAGTTGCCCATGGTTTCTGTGCCTTGGTGCTGCTGGCATTTGGGAACAGATGGATGTTTATTGTGAGCTCCTGTCTTGCGCATTGTAGAATATCCCACAGTACCTCTGGCATCAGTGTCTAGATGACAGTAGCATCGTTCACTGTTCCCAAAGTTTTGAGAACCATTTTTCTCCTGGCATTTCTAAAGTCCCACCCCCACTGAGGAGTACAAATCACCCCAAATTAAGAACAATAATAGCACAAGCTCTCAATCATGGAAACACGCAAAACAATTTAGGGGTTATGTTGGTTGGCTACTATTTTTGGATTGACAATAATGCTTCCATCCCTCTCTGTATCAAAGCATAGCTTAACGGATATAACAAGAAAGATACAATACTTAATGTGTCTAATACTTAGGTATTATTTATTCATTAGAAGGACAGAATTATTGCTGTTCTTTGGTCTTTATCTGGTGAGATCAAACTTATTAACATTGGATAATTTTTAAGTATTTTTCTGCCATTAAAATAAATTTGTTCTTTTTTTAAATTTAATAATGATTATATGATTGATATTTATTTGATAAAGTTTATAAAAATGCAAAACTTCGTTCTTTTAATTTTAGCCTGTAAATTTGAGTAATCTCAAATAGAACTTTATACCATTTGATCAAATTCACTTTATATTCTCACAGTTAAAACCAGCTCACACTTAGTATACATTTCCATATCAATTTTGGAGTTCAAAGTAGAAATACTCAAATATTCTGAAAATCTGTAAATGTTAACTTTGCTAAATAGTTGCTCATATAATTTACATTATAGGAAATATATTAATTTTGGACTTTTACTCTTTGGCATCATGAAATAAATGGATGAATTTTTAGTAAAGTGAACCCATGTGCCATATCATCTTTGTTTTCAACCAACATTTACTGGAAAATATATTCTACTACAAACGTATATTTCTAAATGTAATTAGGAGAGCCAAGGAAGTCAAATATTTATAGTAAATAGAATTATCAACAGAACTAAAATATGTTCCTGTTTTTTCAATGATCATTGAATATAACTAATAACGATGTTATATTGTTTGATATATTGTAATTTACTAAAATTTTGAGACACCTCACCTGTCTTGACAGTTTTATTGACTCAAATTTGAAGCTTAAATTTTCACATTAGAAGACTGTATTGCCAGAAAGACCTTCATGGACCCATATACATCTTTTATTTTAGAAAAAACACTATAATCCTTGAGGTCATGACCATTTTTTTTTTTACCTTATATGCAATCTTTTTTTTATGCTTCCATATCTATTTTTTTATTTCAAGAATGTTACATAAATGGCATCACACAATGTGTAAACTTTTAGGCTGACTTTTTAAAACAGCATAATTATTTTCAAATTAACAAAAGTCAATGCATTTGTCAATGATTTTCATTACTTATTTGTACACATTGTTTCATGTTATCAATGTCCCATTTTTTTTTTATTAATCACCAGTTGATGAGCATTTTAGTTGATTCTAGTTCTCACCTGCTACAAATAAAGTTGCTATGGACATTAATGTTGATATTTTGTGTGAACACAGGTTTTCACAACTATGGGATCTTATGCACAGCTGATGTTAACTGATGTTTATTGATAGACTGCACAATTCATTCATCATTCATTTATTTGCTGTAACAGTTTTCTTTGACTAAGTGCAGAGAAGTAGAGCATTTGTATTAAGGAGGTCTACGTATATACTGTTGAATTCATGGTAGCTAATCTTTCTTGGTACAAAATGTCTGTGTACAACATAAGTTTCATGTTGGTGTTGATAGTTAGTAGGTAAATTAACATACACAAAATGTTTAAGATCTAATTTGGTATATGTTGAAGTTTCTTATATGATTTTCTTTTGAGTTTATTTTCAGGAAATATAGTTGTTTCAAAGACTGAAAAATAAGCAAGAATAAATTAACTTGCAAATATTTTTGGCAGTTGAAAATAAAATAAAAGCAGTCTCTTCTAATAAATTGATTTTAGTAATTGATAGAATTGACTGGATCGTTTCACACGTTTGTAAACGTTTTTCAGTTTAAAACCTAGCTGAGGATGAAGAAAATGCCAGTATTTTATTTTCTCTGAAGAGAATTTTTAGTTTTCTTTGTAATTATCTTGCAACATGTGACGCCTTCCCATTTCCATATGCAACCATCACCTTTAAATTCCGTTGTAAAACTTTCGAGTTTTGTCTATAGTGCTGGTAGGAGGTTATTGTCTATATCAGAGATAATAACTTTTTAAAATATTAATTCATTTTTATTGCAAAGCCAAATAGAGAGAAAAAGAGAGAGAGAGAGAGAGAGAGAAGGAGAGACAGAGAGGAATATTGTCCATCCGATGCTTCACTCCCCAAGTGAGCCGCAACGACCAGTTCTGAACCAATTCGAAGTCGGGAACCAGCAACCTCTTCCAGGTCTCCCACATGGGTGCAGGGTCCCAAAGCTTCGGGCTGTCCTCGACTGCTTTCCCAGGCCATAAGCAGGGAGCTGGATGGGAAGCGAGGTTTCCGGGATTAGAACCAGCGCCCATATGGGATCCTGGTTGTTCAAGGCAAGGGCTTTAGATACTAGGCCACAGCAAAAGGCCCAATATCACAGATAGTAACTTAGCAGACATTAAAACTTACAGAGTTGGAGCCCGGCGCAATAGCCTAATGGTTAAGGTCCTCGCCTTGAACGCGCTCGCTGGGATCCCATATGGGCACCGGTTCTAATCCCGGCAGCTCCACTTCCCATCCAGCTCCCTGCTTGTGGCCTGGGAAAGCAGTACAGGACAGCCCAAAGCTTTGGAGACCTGGAGGAAGTTCCTGGCCCCTGGGTTCAGATCAACACAGCACTGACCATTGCTGCCACTTGGGGAGTGAATCATTGGACGGAACATCTTCCTCTCTGTACAGCTGCCTTTCCAGTAAAATAAGTAAATCCTTAAAAAAAAAACAAAGCTTATAGAGTTGGGAACAATACCAGTCAGAGTCTGGCACATATTAATGTCTCTATTTCTGAATGTCATCTAGTCACAGGTATTTATTATTTGAGTATAATGCAGGAGTATAAATATTTCACATTTGGCATTTTGACACTCACACATCAAATCTATTTCTTAAAGTATTATCTAGTTTATGTACTACTTATGTAAAATTTATGAAAAAGTGATTGTAGCATTTTTGTAGAATCACCATTTATAAATTTGATTTTTAAAAATATGTTTTTGATTGACTTTTTACTTCTTTAACCCAAGATGAAATTTGTTGTCCCAAATCCAATGGTGGGGCCATTCTCTAGCCATTTTGGAGTGTAAGTAGCTTTCTAGTCTATGGTAAATTATGTTGACTTATCCAGTAGTGCTGGATTTTAAATCCGGATTTCATTTAACATAAATATGGACGTCTATTTGAATTAAAATTCATAAATAATTTAAGTGATGGAATTGGGCTTTGCCATTTTTAGACCCAAACTAGTCTACATTTTTAATAGCTCTAAGATTGATTTTTGTTTTTGCAGACTCGCATATTTGCAAGAAAATACAATAATAAAACTTTCCCTAATTTTTTATTTAATAGAGTAAACAGACCCTCTCCCAAAATATTCATGAATGGCAATGTTCCTTTCAAAGAGCACACTTAAGCTTGTTTGTAAAGAAAGTTTATTTATAAGGATGGATGGCAAGCTGTCAATATTGCACAGCGTCTGATCTGGCATAGATGTGGTGTAAGAACTTGTTCCTATCCTGAAGCTCCTTCAGAGGTGGTACCTTGAAATTGTCCTCAAGGTCTTTACTGTTTTTAAACCAAACACCTTCTTATGTGATCTCTATTGATTTCCACCCACATGAAATTGACTTCAAAGTGTAACATACTGTTAATAGTACATGAATTATTTGAGCTTATACAGTCAACATAAATTTAAAAGTTATCTGTTTACTGTATGATTCTGGTAGTCAAGTGCTGGGCATTTGACCAAGAAAGAAAATACAAAAACTGTGAGAGCAAAATCTGAGATATTCACCCTAGTTTTACTGTGGCTACCTGAAATTGCAGAGGCAAAATGACATCTTAAAACCAATCCCAAATGTTCATAGAAAGCTCAACAAAGAGTATGTTCCTCTTAGGGATCATATGAACACATCTGCAACTGGACAACTGTAATTTAGGGGAATTTATTTCCATGGGAAATTGGGGCTTCTCTCCCAACTCTTTTAATTATATATCTTCAGACAGCACTTTGGCTCTTGTGGCTAGGCCCATACTGAATACTGTAAGTTCCCAGTGGCAGTGTTTTGTCAAACCTGTTGAAGTGTAGTTGTTGATCTCAATATTTGCCACTTGGCCTTTTCATACTATTTGAGGACTTTAAAAACAAGGTGCTAAAACGCTTATTTAATACATACAGATTAGTCATTTTCAAATCCATCTGTATATTTGTGTAACATATTTGTCAAACACTTTTTGGTTTGTATCCAATGCCAAAGTGAGAGCTGTAACTTACTGAAACAAAATTAAACTAAGCTTCTACACTTACAAATCTCATAGCTTTTCAAAAATGTCTTTTCATTAAAAAGTTCTAAAATAATTTAAGACAAAAATCTATCTTGTTTTAAGGTATTTATCTCAAGATTACTTAAAAAATCATGAATGGATAAAGCCAACATTATTTAAGTAGAACAAACTTGTAAATATTGATTTTGAAGGATAGCTTCATAATTAGAAAACATTGTGAATAGAAATTATTATAGTTTTGGGCCCGGAGGCATGGTCTAGCGGCTAAAGTCCTCGCCTTGAAAGCCCCGGGATCCCATATGGGCGCCGGTTCTAATCCCGGCAGCTCCACTTCCCATCCAGCTCCCTGCTTGTGGCCTGGGAAAGCAGTTGAGGACGGCCCAATGCTTTGGGACACTGCACCCGCGTGGGAGACCCGGAAGAGGTTCCAGGTTCCCGGCATCGGATCGGTGCATCGGCCCGTTGCGGCTCACTTGGGGAGTGAATCATCGGACGGAAGATCTTCCTCTCTGTCTCTCCTCCTCTGTGTATATCTGGCTGTAATAAAATGAATAAATCTTTAAAAAAAAAAAAAAAAAAAAAAAGAAATTATTATAGTTTTGATACAAAATAATATGATGACTCTGGTATAATTTTAACAATGCTAAATTTTATTTATAGGAAAACTTAATGAATTATTTCAGTATCTAACTTATGCTCAGCAGCTTTGCATCTTCACAAGGATCCATACCTGTTGTGCCACTTTTCTTTTTCCAGCAGAAAGAGAAGTTATTCTAACAAAACGGTATCAACTATTTTCCCCTTAGCACATTATGCTCTATAATCCAGATATGATTGGCATCTACAAAAACATAGCTTCGGCAATAAAGATATTACTTATGGTAACACAATATGAAATAAATATAATGCCATTGAAATAGTCATACAATACTTCTTTGACAGTTAACTGGAAAGAATAATATTAATTTATATGTGCATGACTACATTTGCTCTTTATGGATTTGCTTTATACTCATAATACATTTTCTTTTTTAAGATTTATTTATTTTTGGGCTTGACAGCGTGGCCTAGCGGCTAAAGTCCTCGCCTTGAAAGCCCCGGGATCCCATGTGGGCGCCGGTTCTAATCCCGGCAGCTCCACTTCCCATCCAGCTCCCTGCTTGTGGCCTGGGAAAGCAGTTGAGGATGGCCCAATGCATTGGGACACTGCACCTGCGTGGGAGACCCGGAGGAGGTTCCAGGTTCCCGGCTTCGGATCGGCGCGCATCGGCTGTTGCAGCTCACTTGGAGAGTGAATCATGGGACGGAAGATCTTCCTCTCTGTCTCTCCTCCTCTGTGTATATATGGCTGTAATAAAATGAATAAATCTTAAAAAAAAAGATTTATTTATTTTTATTGGAAATTCACATATACAGAGAAAAGGAGAGACAGAGCCAATTATCTTCCGTCTGCTGGTGGCCACAACGGCCAGAGCGGAGCCAGGAGCCAGGAGCCAGGAGCCTATTCCGGGTCTCCCACTTGGGTGCAGGATGCCAAGGTTTTGAGCCAGCCTTGACTGTTTTCCCAGGCCACAAGCAGGGAGCTTGATGGGAGTTCAGTGACTGGAATACAAATCAGTGCACCTATGGAAACCCAGTGCATACAAGGCAAGGACTTTTGTCACTAGGCTACACTGTAGGGATCTGTTTTTCTTCTTACCACAACTCTGACAATATAAGAAGTCAGAAACATGTAAAACAGAACATGTTTTTAAACACAATAAGCATAAAGGATTTAGGGAGGATCATGCTTTTTAAAAAGGAGGACTTTACCATTTCAAGCAAAGAACTATTAAGCTTATTAAAGGAAATCATTCAGAAACTCATACTAACTTTGCGTTCAGCTAGTAAAAATTAAACTGAACAAGAATATAGTTCTCATTGCATTTCTAATTCCATGAAGTCAAAAAGTATAGCCTTTTTATGTTTTGTGTTTTAATATGAAAGTGGTCTGAGTTGTTTCTAGAATGGTATATAGAACATTTTGTGAAGGGTAAATATTTTATTCCTTCCTTTTCTACTATATATTTAAATGATGGATCCAAGTTAATTTCAAAATATACTGCTACTATGTTAAAAATTTATGAGATTTGCAGTACATGTAATATTTTAAACAAAAAAATCATGTTTGTGTTTACTGGGATCACATTTAAATAGTGATTTTTCAGGTTAGAGAACTTAAGATTGTTCTTGGTGGCTAAAGTTCATTCCTTAAGTATAACTGGAAGCAGTTTATTATCATCTCAGCATGCTAGAAAGAAGTCTATAGTTTTCCCTTGTGGTTAGAATCTGAAATATTCAAAGGTATTTTTAACTAGTGGACTTGTGGATATAATTGACTGACCGTTAACTATCCAAAGTCAGAGTCATCTTCCAATCTTCATTTTGATTTTCATTGGCAAATGTTACTAGTAACTACATATCTGCCAGATTTTATCTTCTAGTAATATATTTTCAAGATGGCAAACTAGGATAATTGTACTCAACAGATCAATAATAACTTCCTATTAAAATGATTTGGGAATAGATTCTGATTTACAGAAATGAAAATTACAGGAAAAAGTAAAATAACTGATTTAGAAGAAAATTTCTTGTTTCTGTTGCAAAAGAACAATATCACAAGGCATTCAATAATTGGTTTGTACCTAGAATAGTTAAAATAGGCAATTATAAATATAAAATAATATATATTGATTTGAAAGTTGTCTTCAGTAAATGGGCAGTTGAAATGAATGTCATCCTAAATCCTTAGGAATCTTAATTGCCATTTGAAAAATGTAAGTTACATGATCCCTCACAGAATTTTTTTAATTTGTATGGCAAAATATATTAAAACGACAACTGCACATATGAATATAAACTTATGAAATAGTTTCAATACAAATTGTAGTATGGGATTAATGTGTTCATCTTACAAATGTCAAACACAAAACAATTGAAAGACAGTGGATCAAAACTATGGCCAAAATGAATAGCATTTAATACAGGGCAAGAAATAAATGGACAATTATAGAAGCATAATCATAGTAATCACAGTGAGAGACACAGAAACAAAAAAAACTGCTATAATATCAATGTCAATTCATAAAGGAAACAGTGAAACAGTGTCTAGTATCACAGTTGGCACCTTACTCTCGCTGATGGTTGGACTAGAAATTTTAGAGACCTTTGCAAATAATCTGGGAATTGGTATGAAGTTGTCTGATAATAGCTAGTAAAGTATAAGATTTCAGAGTCTCTGACCTGGAAATATTAAAATTCAAAATGACTGTTTAGACTTTTTTAAAGTACATAAACATATATGTATATAGTATATATATATATATATATATATATATATATATATATATATAACTATCTTACCACAAATATATTAGCTTTGTTAATACCAGAGAATAATAATTGACATATTGTTCAATAACTATATCAAATGTGAACTAAAGAAATATAGATATCAAAATTAATGAATTATTTGCATGTTAATCGATGAGAAAACTAATTGGCATATTTTAACTGAAGTATTTTGCAAAAATCATATATATACATATGATCTATATAATAGTCTGTAGTATTGATATCTATCCTGTCCACTTTGCATAAGTGTGTACACACTTAGGTTAACACAATAATTCATGAAACAATGGAAAATGAATCTCACACTATTTTTATGGTTACTCAGTAGTGTGAAGGGAGATCAAACACATTTCCCTTTTATTTCACATTTATTTTTTTAGCTAAAACCAGTACATGCAATTTTTGCAGTTTATGCTGTTTATAAATAGTAGGTGGATGAATTTTATACAATCAACTGCATGGTGGCAGTCAATATTTAGAAGAAAATACTTGTTTCATTCTTTATCTTCTCAAACTGCATTTTTATTTCCAATCTTCCTCTGGTTCATATGAAAAATTCTTTGTGCCCAATAAAATATCTCAAGTGCATAGTTTGTGCCTTGAAAGCCTTAATGTAACCCAAGGTATTTAGCTCATTGATAGACAAAATAAAAAAAATAAAATCATTTTTAAAGGAATTAAGAATTATGTTACCATAAAAGACAAATTTCCACACACCCCCAGTTTTTCTGCTTTGTCCATGAGTTTTACAAAACACTGAGACATAATCAAATAACCAAACAAGTTGTTTTGTTAACATACTGTGCCAGTGTCTATTAGTCAATGTGCCAAAGAAATTAAACAGCCATGATCACTTTATCCTCACTTCTCATAAATGAATAAAACCACATTAATAATAAAGTATAGTTAAATATAAAGGGTTATGTAACAAGACAAAGCAATAGAGAAAGTAAACATTATATAATTAACAATACACCTCCACAAAATTCTCATCCCTGGGATTGTTATAACCACAGAATGAGCCAGGCTTACTATTAGAAAAAGTACAATGGACCAGGTCAGAATAGTTCTGTGCAACAAAGACACACAAGGCATGGAAACAAATGACTAAGGTGTGTAGATCATATCAGGAAATTTAAAGATCTCACATGAAATGATTCATTCTGAAATTTTAAAAGGTTATATTATACCCCTTGTTTAATAAAAGCAAAAACGGGATGAGTGTTGCAATGTAGTAAGTAAAGCCAGTGTTTTCAATACCTAAATCCCTTATTGCAATATTTAGAATTGTGTCCTGCCTGCACATCAGATCTAAATTCCACCTAGTGTTCCTGGGAAGCAGCGGATGATGGCTCAGAAATTGCATCCCTGACAAAGTGTGGAAGCAAATTTTGAGTTATTGATTCCTCATTCCTGGCCAGGTTCAGCCTAACCTATTAAAGACACAAAGGGAGTATATCATATTCCAAATTTCACAACCAGACATGTACCACTTGTACAGTTTCTGAAGGGCAGAGTTCAACTAAAACAATGGAACATTGACTAACAGTGTTCAGGATACCCAATTTTATAAATGTATGTTTCCATTGATAGTATATGACATATGTATCAACAGGTAAAATTAGTTCTCATGGAAATTAAATGTAGTAAGCGAATGATGCAGAATGTTAAGAATTCAAATCGCTTAGAAAATCTTTGGGCCAAAAAATGGTGAAAAATCCACGTCAATAAGTAAGTCTTTGTGAGCCTCCCATCTCCCTACATCTTGTGAGCAAAGTAACTGATGACTCTTTTTTAAATTATCTTTTTAAGGTGGCTGTGTGGGCAAAAAAAAAAAAAAAGTTACAAATTAAGGATAACATTCCAAGCTATAGCAAAAGGCAGGGGATGCTGATTGTCTAGTACAATAGAGATAATAACTGCTTTAGGAAAAGGACACAGGGTTGGTTATCTCCTACTGTGAAAAATCGGTGTTTCCTAAGGTTGGTAATGCAGCCCATCTGGCCTCAGTTGCCTATTCATGCAGGACTTGGAACAAGTCAGTTTGATGCAAGAAAGTTGGCTACTATGTCATGAGAAGTAAAATTATTTGCTTCTGAGAAGGAGTCTCAGGTCTTGTCCCTTACCCATGAAATTGTATTAAATTGGCTTATTATCTTGCAAATAGTGTAAAGTCTCAATTTTTCACAATTATTGACAGTATTGGTAACAAGAATGGAGTAACTACAGAGATGAAGATTTTTGGATGAGGGAGGATCAGATGTTGTAGACCAAATAAGGGAATTCCAGAAGAAACAATATGGATTGATAACAGATATAGGATGTATTTTACAGAAGTTTTCATTTAAAATAGATTAGAAATTTTAGAAAGTCATAGAAATTAAGAAAGGGGAAGGAGGAATGAAATATAAGGAGGGAAAGAAGGAAGGAAAGAAGAAAGGAGCAAACAAGCAAGATGGGAGAGAAAGGGAGGAAAAAAGAAAGGAATGAATGGAGGGAAAGAGGGCGGAAGGAAGGAAGGAAGGAAGGAAGGAAGGAAGGAAGGAAGGAAGGAAGGAAGGAAGGAAGGAAGGAAAGAAAAGGAATGGAAAGAAGTGGGTCCCTTTGCCACAAATTGTGTTGAAACGACTGCTCTAGGAGTCACATTGGTCCTTGTGCCTAAGGCTATTTTTAGGAATTGCATGTTGGAGTACCTGAATTCAATTTCTAGTCCAGGCTCCCAATTCCAGCTTCTTACCAAAGATGATTCTGGAAGGCAGTTTAGTCCCAGATCACCTTTTAGGAGATCTAAGGTGAATTCCTTGCTTATGACTCTGGTCCAGCCAACCCTGATCATTGTAAATCAGTAAACCAATGAAACAGCACATGAGAATTTCTCTCTTGCTGTCACTCTGTGAGTATGTGTGTGTGTGTGTGCTACCTGCTCCCTGCAGGTTGTGTGTATTTGGTGATTTGGTGTGACTGGGTGTGAGCATGTGTGTGTTGCTAAGTGCCTTTGTCTCTCTGCTTTTCAAAAAAAAAAAAAAACTATTCAATTGCATTTCTAAATCTGAAAATATACTTGGCATAGATTTGTGAAAACTTCTCCAATGCCAATCCAGCTCCTTGCTAATGCACCACAAAGATGGCACAGGTGATTGTATCTTTATACTCATGTTGGTGATGCATAAGAAATTGTTGGTTCCTGGCAGAAGCCCAGGCTACTGTGTCCCTTTTAGGAGTGAGTCAGTATATAGAAGTATTCTCTGTGTGTATGTTTCTGCCGTTGTACCTCTGCCTAAAATAATAACAATAATAGAGAAGATTTTCTTTTAAAAAAAGCCTGAAAATGCAATTATATTAGTATAAGGAAATTCTCACACTTTTGTTAATTCAGCAATATTTTCATATTTTGCTTAATAAGTGTTTTGACAGATTTACTAAAACTCCTATGGATTTAAGGCTGATTGGCTTTGTTTTAATTATACAATGTGCTACATTTGCAAAGTTCTGCTCTAGGTCTTTAATTATTTTTAATTAAGAATGTTGATCAGAATCATGTTCAAACGAGGTTTGCCTGCTTATTTTAATATTTGTTAACCAAACCATTTAATCTCTTTATAAACATAATAACTTGCAACAACATGATGGTGCATATGTGATCCTATACCCTTAATTTTCCATTGCTGTGGGATATACCCAAAATAAGAGATTCACGGTACATTAAAATGATAATTTAAAGTAAGTAGGAATGAATTCTCATTTACTTAAGTAAAAAAAATACATGTAAAATATGTTAGTTTAGCAATATTATTAGCTTTTTCAGGATTTGTGGCTTATTGATCAGTGTTACATGAGACATGGCAATATTCTAACAAGTTATCAACAAATTTACTCAAAAAAAAGCAGAATATTGAGGTTGAACACATTCACATGTTATGATTCATATAGAGCCTTTTCAGACTCTGTGGTTCATTTGATACTTTATTTTAAAAATAGCCTTTAATTAACATTCATTAACTGTACCCTGATTATAGTAAGAAATACATTTAATAAGCAGCTGGGTGAAAGAATATAGCAAACTTAAAATTCCTTAGGCTAGTAATAGAAACACTTGGTTTTCTATGATTTCACTACTTATTAAATGATACAATCAAATACACTATGACAGTAAATACATTCCTTGAATTATTTTTCAGGCAATAACAAACATCAAAATGCCCTCATATCTGTTTGAAAAACTAGTTGATAAAACTAGTTGATAACAAAATGCTTGCATAGAATATGAGCATCGGTAAAAGGAAAGGATATAAAGCATATGTGAGGATATTTCAAAATATTTCAGAAAACTGAATTGGAAGATAAACTCATTTAGCACAAAAATTATTTTGAAATTCAAGCATGGTTTTATAATATACAGTTACATGGACTTTTCAGAAATCCATCATTACATGGACTGCAAAATACTTTTGCATCAAAATTAATATCTTTTAATTTCATTTCCACACACTTTTAAAAACATTATTATATATGTGTGTATGTATTAGTATCTATATAATTTATCTTTAAATTCATAGCAAACACAAACATTTGTAGCATTCATTCCACCAGCCCTGGGTTGACCCTAATAGCTGACATCTGTAATCTTACTGGAGAAACTGAATGATACAGGAAAATAACTGTGCATAAAAAATGTGATTTAAAAAAAATTCATGTGGTCCCAGGCATAGCTGAATTTGTAGAACTGTGGGTTGTCTAGACAATCTGATGTCTCACATTCTTTGAAGTCTTTTTCCAAATACTATTTGTCATTAAATTACTTATAATTCCATAGCACATCATTGTTCAGTGTCAATAATGCATTTCCCCAGTTGACCCATTGTTGTGGAAGTCTAAATGGTAGGTACTTCATCCACTTCCAAGCTCAAGAAATGTATCCCATCTATAGAATTCATCCTATACTCCCATACCATAACCGCTTGAAGTTTCTGACCTAAAAAATGATGATTCTTTGGTTCAGAATTCCCCATGCTTTTCCGTCTCAAGAGAATATCTTGAAAGAATACATTCTCTGCTCTCATACACACTTCATGGCAAGCTAGCATCTATCCAAACCATAACTAAAAAGGCACTTGCTGAGTGTTGATTTAAGTGAGGAATTCTCTTTATCTTACTTGACCATTCAGGTCAGCTTAATACACTACTTGTGCATCGGAACACCCAGAAGATGTGCCAATATCCTGATTGTTTTGAATCTGTTATTGTTCTCCTCTAGCTTGCTCATGCTTTGTTATTATTTTTTAAGTTTGAAGATTTATCTCTTAAATGCTAATACCCTTGAAGAAGAGGATTTTACAGGCCTATTTGTTTTTGCTTGTTTGAATGGCAGAGTGGCAGAGACATCCAGAAACTTGGTTTGAGTCTTTCAGATACGGACAGTACAAACTCAAGTGTTTGAATTATCTGCTGCCTCTCTGACACATTAGTGAGGATCTGGAAGCCGAGCACTGTAGCCATGACTCAAAGAGGCACTCACAGAAAAACAGGATTCCCAGGCAGCAGCCTAACCCACTGTGCCACAGATTTTGCCCTTAATTACTGAATTCTTCTGTATTGTGCAGGTACAAAACCATACTGTGGATTTGCATATGCAATGACTTGATTAGAAAAAGAATGTGATTATTCTTTAAAGCTTCAATAGTTACAGGAATTACTGCCTTTAAAGCATGCAAGGAAGCACAAATACCTTAACTGCCTTTATGTCAGGAATCTAGCAGCAAGTCCCTATAATTTGAGTAAAAATTTCCTTTTATTAGTTTGTCAAAAGAATAAGGATGAAGACTAAATGGAAATATAGTCCATGGGGATAAAAATCCTTTGAAAATATTTATGGCATCCCATTTGCATTATACAGAAAACATGAGGAATTGTACAGATTACAAAACATATTCCAGTCCTAAAACCAGAAAACAATGCTACTAATAGAAAAAATCCTAATTAAAAGCAAAATTAAGGTAGAAAAGGCAAAAAGAACATCAAGGCGTAGTGAAATCCTGCTTTGCAGCTTACTATTCATTGCATGACTAATCTTCGGATCATTGAGAACACACTATCTGCTGCCTGCTTGTAATAACACTTTGAATTTCAAGAAGAAATGTGATAATTAAAGAATATGATTGCAACGTATTTGCCACAGACTCTAAGATTTTCCTTTTCCACATTTGAAGGAATATAAGCATGTACTGTCAAATGATGTCTCTTTTTCCATCACAAAGACAGAAAAAAGCTTTGAAAAATATTTCCTCACACACATACATAAAAATGAAAAATGTTATCCGATTTAACTGAAAAGTTGTAATGTGCTGGAGGCTTCTAATTTTTAAGCCTGAATGGGAACATTTGACAATCTATAGGGACATTTCTTATACAGAAAATATTTGAAATGATGAGCCTACTAGCTATGACTTTCTTTGCAAGTTGAAAACTGTACAATTTTGGATACCAAGTCTTTGTAAAAATGAGACTCTTGCAAATATAATTTTCCAACAATTTATTTCAAAACTGTGACTAAGTCATTGAGATGTTGCTCACTGCCAGAAGTTGGTGCCTTTCAAAACATTTTCCTTCCACACAAAGTGAATGAGCAGTTTACTCACAGCTCTGCACAGTGGGATGAAGTGTACCACACTCTTTTTCACAGTCACCCTGGATGTGACTCTATTAAAGATACCGTCCACGTAAGCCTCTTCCTTTATATTGAGTAGATACGTTATAAAGGAAGTTCAGCATTGTATCCCCTTGCTAGCCACTGCTATAGATTCCCTACCAACTCTTCCTGCTCTACAGTCATTGGTGACGACTGGGGAAGTGACTTTGATTCAAAAATTAACGCATGGCCTGTCCATTAGGAACACTTGCTACAGTTTACTCAGCTTATGCACCTTGACTATTCCTGATCAGTCTCAGATATACAGTTTCCACATTACAGTGAACTATAATTTAGTCCATCAAATATTTTGACTTGGAGGATTTGGCATATCTTAGATTGTACAGGCAGTACTTTATGGATACTCATGCTGGCATGTCATCAAATATTTTACATCAATAGATGTCCAGAAACATGCCTATAATTATTTCCAAAAAGATACCCTAATCTATGCTAATAATGAATTAGCTTTGTTCTAATACATCCAGGGACTTTTTTGTAACTGTATCAGAGAAGATTCAAAAATATTTCATTTTTCCAATCACTGTATATTTTTCAATCATTGGATCTTCCGACATCTTTGAACTTGATGTGTGTATAAACTCAGTGGCAGGACAATTTTGCCCTACTCAGCTGTAACTTGTTGATCTAGTCTTCTGTGCTACCCAAAATATTGCTTTCCAGCGGTGTTCCTCGGTTTGGGATTTGTTCCTCCAAGAATTCAGAGACTCACTAATTTGTTATGATTAGTGATTCACAAACCAGGACTGCTAAAAAAAATCAACTGAAGTGGTAGATCATTGAACTTCATAATATTTATTTTCTGTTATTTGGAGCATATGAACGTTTGTGCTGTCCCCAGACCCTAAAGATTTATATCTAGCAATCTTTTGATCCACATATAATGTTCTTATGGGGATATCAGAAAGCAAAGGTTTTTTTTTCCTCTGGATTGTTATAAGAAAGTGGGGCAGAGTTAACATAACTTTAATGAAAAACTGCAAATGAACATTATAATTCATCTGAGGTAATTTTAAATTACTCCTGATTGAGTTAAACCAACAGAACATGTGTATTACACCTATCTAATGCCTTATAGATTTGTTTTCCTGACTACACTAACCTTAAAGCCATCGCAGTGAGCAATACTGAGTTTGCTGTATTCTAAGCCATTTTGTAAAATCAGTAGAATTTTTCTGAGGACCATACGAGTGAATTAAGTAACAATTAACAAGAAATATGATTATTTGATGTTTTATGGATTATTGATATAATATGATCATGTTCCCTGTCCCTCACCCCTGAAAGTGACTGTGCTTTTTCTTTACTATGCTAGAAGTAAATTTTCTCAGGTTTCCATTTACCGCTTAGAGTGTTTGTAAACTGTGAGCTGAACTTCAGGCAGGCTCCATTTACCATCCTCATAAACCTCACTGTAAGAGAAGGACCATTGGCTCTCTAGGTATCAGTGCCAACTCAAATCTATGTCCCCAAATTCTCCAAATTATCTAACCTTGTTCAAAGTCCCTTAGTAAGTGAGCATGGGTTTTTTTGGACAAGAACAGGAATAACCAATGTCACATAATATTTTCATTACAGTGCCACAGTTCTTTTATATTAGGAGCTTAGCAGTCAGTCAAAAGGTTTCAGCTTTTATAAAAGGGCTTAGGAGGAAATCTGAGCAAAACATATGACAGTTTTGTTATGGTCTTAGGCAGCTAGTTCAGGGTCATGAGTTTGAAAGCCACATCCCTCCTACCTATGTAATTCTTTCTGCCAACCTATGAGTCAAAGGATGCTCACCTATCATCATCTAGAACCTAAGCAGGGGACAATGTTGCATTTTTGCATAACCAGTCCTCCCTCATATCCCATAAAAGTCCATGATAGGCAGGCGCTCACTCTATTGCTGTCTTGCCTCCTGGCATGTGGCTTTGATGCTTGGTCGCATGCTTCTGGCGCGCTCCTTGCAAGTGTGTTGCTCGCATTTTGGCTCTTGTCCTTTCTCGTGTGCCATTGCTCTCTTCGTTCCTGTTGACTTCCTCCAAGCACAGAAGGTGACAATCTCTCTCCCTTATCCTTTCACTTTGTGGCCCACTCTCGCTGAACTTGGCCCGTGTATGTCTGAATCCCTCACCAGCTGAATAAACGCTGCCCCTCGCTTAATCTGTGTCAGTGCCTGTGCTTAAGTAAGAGGCAAGAACCTGGGAAATAAATATTATCCCTCACCTAAATCACAATAGTTTCACTCATTAGCCCCTTTTATCATTGCATGTTTGGGGTAGAAAAGTTTATATAACACCTCTTGGCTGCCAATCTATTAAAAAAAAAAGTTTAAGGTAAAGCATTTACTTAGTTCCTTGTGAGACAATCATTGTGTCTACCCCTCCAGTCTTGTTACCGTAATTACAGCTTCAGGGTTATTTTGTGGTTAAGTGATATCATGCAGCCTCTATCCTTCCAGAGTCCAACGACACTGATTTATTTAGGAATCACTTAATTGTGACCCATTAAGTTGAGTAAATGAACACCTACCTTTCCTTCTCAGAGTTCTGAGAGACTTTGGTGCAGAAGACATTAACCTTACTGGAGCTCTTCTCAACACCCTCTTTTTAATGTGTCCTCTGAGCCTTCAGGCCCAACATCATAATGTGGCAATTCTTCGACTTCAACTCATGTTTTTATTGCAAAACGTCTGTCTCCCTCATTTCTTGCCTTACTCTGTCAAAGCAATCCAATCATTGTCTAATAGTTCTGTGTCCCAAGCTCTAGTCAGGAATCTGGACTTAGTATAATAGTTAAGCTTTGGCTGAACATCCAATTTGACCCTCAAGCTGTGGAACCTTCAGTTTTTTGCTCAGCTCTGCCTATTCTTCCCTAGAAAGAATAAGACTCCTTTTAAAATTTCCCAATGCCCATCCACCCTTCCCTCAACACTCTACCCCTCACCACCACCAACCCCCAAACACACACACACAAGCCTCATTCTGCCTTGAACCTCTGGACTATAGTTGCTGATCTTCAAGTTCTCATTATCCCTTGGAGGACAAATTGACCACAATCAGCCCACTGCACGTTCTTACTTCCCTTGCATTTTTTTCAAATGCATGAATTATCTTATTTTCAAGAGTTTTCTCTGCTGCCAGAATATTTTTCAAGTTTAAAACTGGAGAAACACCTGCCAATTTCTTTCAGGAAATATCTGTCCTCACATTTCATTTAGATGGTCTCCATTTTGCCCAGCAGTCTTTCCTATACTTTACAAGTTAATCTCACTATCTCAAGGTAAGAATATTTCACTTTCTAGTCTATCTGAGGCACCCCTGCTTTAACATGTGGCATTTTTATTAGTAGTACCTTCTTCCATTTTGAAGAGTGTCTATTTTGCATACTAAATAATGAAGTCGTAGTATATAAAACATACATCCTCTATCTGCATTTTGTTTAACAGATAGATGTATGCACCTAACACTCTTAGTAATGCTGCTAGAATTTATTGAATGATCTATATAATACATATTTTTAAAAACTTTTATTTTTTTAACTATTTGAAAATCAGGCATACAGAAACAGAAAGATAGTGAGACAGTGAGAGAGGTTTTCAATCTGTTGACTCACTCAACAGATGTAATAGCAAGGGCTGGGTCAGAACAAAGCCAGAAGCCTCTTCCAGGTTTCCCACATGGGTAACAGGGACTCAAGCACTTGGGATATGCTCCATTGCTCTTCCCCGATCATCAGCAGAGATGGGCATTTAAAGCAGAACAGCCAGGTCAACTTACATGATGCCAGCATAGCAGGTGCCAGCTTTACCTGCTATTCCACAGTGCCAGTATCAAGACATGTATCTTGTACATATTATTTAATTCAATTTTCATATAGGAATAGGTAATTACCTATTCCTATATGAAAATATGGAAAATCAATCTGAGAAGATTAAAATAAGTTATGAGATATTATCTTATAGAGAAGCCATATTAACAGAATGTAAAATAAGGTCAGTCTAATCCTTTACCTACCATGTGAGAACCCATGTGATTAATCTTTGTTGCCAGATTCTTATAATTAGCTGATAACAATTTTATTTCTGTGAATAACATTGGGGCTTCATATCCCCGTCGTATAAATTAGGAGGTTGGCTATATATTTCAAATGTTTTTTCAAATATGAAATCCTATTATCTCAAGTAATAAATGGGTTTCAGGGAGTCAGTGTTGTGTCATTTGGGTGACGCTGCTTGCCCTGAGGCTGGCATTTCACATGGGTGCATGTTCAAGGCCCTGCTGCTGTACTTGTCATCCGACTTTCTGCTGATGTGACGGGAGAGCAATGAAATATGATCCAGGTGCTTAGGCCCCTGAAAACTCAAGGGAGACCCAGAGGAAGCACTGGACTTGTGATTTAGGCCTGATTAAGCTTGGCCGTTGCAGCCATTTGGGGAGTGGGCCAATAGATGGAGACGCTTTCTCTCCCTCTCTATCTCCAGTCAAAAATTACAGAAAATAAAAGGGGGAGATGAAATTTATTATCAAGGTTCTCAAATTTGTATTACCCTTTGTGAAACATGGCAGGAATATACCCATTTAATATACATACCCATTCTCAATATACAGCTCCTTATGAAATCTTATAAAGCAAATGTCACAAGGTTCCCTAAAATGTTAACCTAAAGCACTACAGCACTTTCATAATGAAAACACGTTAGAGACAATATCACTTAGCAATACTTGCTCAATTCTTTACTTCTTTCTTACTTTTCATGCAGTTTCAACACTCAAAATAACTTACATAGCTTTTAAGAGCAACATAAATTATGTGTCTTCATTCCATATTTTAGCTTTCTCTGTAAACATTTATTTTATTTTTATAAAGGATGTATTTGCTAAAACAGAGTTACAGAGAGAGAGAGAGAGAGAGAAATAATAGAGAGAGCTTCCATTTTCCAGTTCAGTCCCCAAAAGATCACAAAGGCCAGGGCTGGGCAGGCCAACGTCAAGTCACAGAAACTCCAACCTGGTCTCCCATGAGGGTGGCACGGAGTACTTAGGAAGTTGAATCAGAAGCAGAGCATCTGCATGTGGAATGAGCACTCATTTGCAAGGCTAGTGTTGAAGCCAAAAGCTTAAACCCTGCCCAAGAGCATCCGCCCCAGTACAGTCATTTTCCAATCTATGGTACTATGCTACATTGCTATTCACAGATATATATTTTTAAAGATTACCTACTATCACTCTGTGGAAATTAAGGCTTATGTGTTTTTTTACCCTATTTCTATTATTTATGTATGCATGCTCTTATGCATACTAGCAAGCCTATCCATTCTCCACCACATTCTTAAAATATATTTTAACTCTTTTGTTAGCTGAATTGGTAGTCAGGGTTCGTATTTTGAGATATGAAGTCTAGTTGCAGTTTCTCTATATATACATAAATTATAATCTGAGTATGTACCAGTATAGTGCGTATGTATATATATATAGTGTACATGTGTAATAGAAAGACACACAGATAGATATCAGTATATTGTTTGCCTTCTGCCAGAACTTTGGTTTCAACAGCTTCCTCAGGATTTGCCTAGGTATCTAGAAGACTATCATTTGTCTACTCCTGTCATGTACACAATCAAATCTGAAATTCAGCAAGGTATCCACCTACTTTCTCTAAAATGCATTGAAGTTTCATATGCTAGAGTTGCTGGGGTGATCCATGTAGCAATAACTTTTGCATCACTTATCATTTAGTGTGTGTACTGTATGTGATCGGTGTTGTATGTGATGTCTGTTTACTGATTTTAGTACGTTTCTTGGAGTCTTCCTGAGCCCTAAAATTTATACTTCATCGTAGTTGATATAATGGGATTTTAAAAACCTTTTGTTATAAAATACCACTCATGATCACATGTGGCAAATGTTTCTATAATGTTTCCCTACTGGACTTTCATTTTTCAGCTACTCAAAGAAATCCTTACTGTTTGCCAAAAGACCTTTCTTTAATCCAGACATTTCATTACACGTAGAAAATGACTCAGCTCATTTCCTCATCAGCTAACAAGAGTTTCAAATAGGAGGTGATAGGGCCATTCTTAGCTATCTCTGCAAATGTTCCGAGTTAAATTGAAACTTTGTTTTTGAACCCTACGGATTTATTTGTGTTATTACAATTTTTACTGGCTATCATGTAATCTATTTTCCTTACTAATAGGGAATATTAAATTAGAAATCTCTGTTTATATTACACCTTAATCATATTCATGTATTTACTATATTAAAACTGGAGATTTTTGCAGTCCATACAGAATTCTATTGAAATTCATAACTGTATGTGGAACAAAAATAATAACAAACCACAAAATCATTTTACTCATAAAATCATTGCCCTTGAAGCTTAGCAGTGATATCCCCGAGAAAACAAGTTAAAAATAATTTACATTGATTTTGTATTGCAATAGATTAGGAAATGGTACTAACTGAACTGAAAATTTGTAATACTGGATCAGTAACGTCACTGCTAATACTTTAAAGGAAACCAAAAAATAGCATGATACCCACTGGCAATACCCTCCCCAAAGAGTAGAGTGACAAGAAAGAGAAACAAATCAAGCAGTACATCATGAGCCAATAGAATTTCCTCACAGTTCTCTATATCAATTAGACTTAGAAAGGCCAAGGTGGTGGCAAAATGGTCTAAGCTTCTGTCTGCTGCACCGGCATCCTTATGGGTGTCAGTTCAAGTTCCTGCTGCTCCACTTCCAATTCAGTTTTCTGCTGATGGATATTGTGGCACAGTGAGTTAAGCTGCAACCAACTACATTGACGTTTCATATAAGTGCCAATTCATCTGCTGACTATTCCATGTCTCTGCTGATGTACAGGAGTAATTGAGGCTCTGCCACTTGGCGGGCAGACCCACATGGAGTTCAAGGCTGCTTCGGCCAGGCCCAGTCCCAACCTCGTGGATATTTGCAAAGCCAGCTAGCAGATGGAAGGTATCTCTTTCTGTCTCACCATCTATGTCATTCTGTCTTTCGAGTAAGTAAATACATCTTTAAAAAAAAAGATGCATATATTTAAACAAACCCTTAATAATCTGACTAGTATTAATAATCATGCAATCAATAATTATTACATCATTGATCATTTTATAATTAATGACTATTAAAGTAATAATGACGTGATACATATAACTAATTTAGATGGGCATATTTGCATATAGATGTATATATTGCTTAGTTGTGGTTACCACATAGAGAGCGTGAATTTGTGCATTGCTGGCTGCTATTAACAAGCGATGATTAAAATGGACAGGAAGTCTTAGAAAACTGAAACAGACCTGTAATATGATCTAACTATCCTGCTCCTGGGAATATGTTCAAAGGGAGAGAAGTAAGCAGACATAAAAATTATTTATGCTTTCATGTTTGTAACAGTTTGATTCACAATAGTAACGGTATGGAATCAATCTAAATACTCATCAACAGGTGACTGGATAAAAATAATGTTCTTTCTATAAATGTGTGCTTAAATATTATAATATTATTCAGCCATCAAATGTAATTAAATCCTGATATTTGTAATAAATAAGTAGAATCAGAGATTAGTATGCTTAGAAAAATAATCCAGTCTCAAAAAAAAGTCTGTTTCCTCTTTTTTCTGTCAGTCAGCACAGCATAAAAATGATGTGGAAGTCATGTCATTTGGCACATATAAATATTGCTTCATCTAATTAGATAATGTGATATGTTCTTTCCCCTGTTATGATCATTGCCATGAATCCTTTATTTTGTGCCATTAATAATTATTTTTTCAAGAGAAATGTGTATATATGAAAGAATGGACAAGAAATTAGACATTTCACACAACTCTTTTGTTTTCTGGTAGCTTTTCAATATGGTCATTGTCACATATATAAACAAAGCTAAGTTATTACATGTATTAGCCAAGCTTACTTTGTGAAAGGACTAAATATATTTGATTTTCTCATATTTGAAAAAAGTATTTTAGTTTTGGCCCTGCACGGTAGCCTAATGGTTGAAGTCCTCACCTTGTGTGTGCCAGGATCCCATATGGGCGCTGGTTCGCATCCCAGCTGCTCTACTTCCCATCTAGTTTCCTGCTTATGGCCTGGAAAACAGTAGAGGATGTCCCAAAACTTTACAACCCTGCACCCACTTGGGAGACCTGAAAGAAGCTCCTGGCTCCTGGATGTGCTCAGCTCTTACCGTTGTGGCCACTTGGGGAGTGAAAAAGCAGTCTGAAGATCTTCCTCTCTGTCTCTCCTCCTCTCTGTAAATCTGCCTTTTCGATAAAAGTAAATAAATTTTTTTAAAAAATTCATTCTACTCTATAACACGAGTAGTCATGGTTCAGACAAAATGTTTTTATAAATGTGAGAGGCTAAAATCAGGATATAAAATGTGATGGACAGATTTCAATTTAGATCTAATATTCAACTTCATTCTGTTCATTTTGATGTATATCTACAAATCCCCTGCCACCAATTTACTATGGAAATTCAGATAAGAGATTTTCACAGTAAGTTAAACAACACTAAGAAAATAAATTATTCTCCTTCAAAATTACTGAGTTGATGAAAAATTATATAGAATGAGAAAAATAAATAAATCTCAGTAGGAAAAAAGACATTTCAATGTTCATGAACTCAGATAGAAGTTGTAATTTGATACAAATACGACGAACCCTTAGAGGGAAGAGCAATGTGGAATTGCCATTAGATGTCTGGGAATGTGGAAACCGCATTTCATGCCAAGGTATGTGAAGCAAAGCCAAGTTCCCAAATGCAAAACTGGCAGGCAGTTTGTTTTTTTTTTTTTTTAATGTTACAACCCTTGCTTAAATCCTCAGCCATTTTGAGATACCAGATAGACTTTTTGAAACCAATAGTAAATGCATTGATTTGTATTCATTCAAAATTTTGTACCACTTAAAAAATTAAGGAGAAACAAATGGATAACTCAGAAAAATACACTTGCTTAGACAGAAAAACAAATAATACAAAACATTTGTATTTTACAATTGAATGTGTTAATATGCTGTTACTGACTGAGTAGTGGGATAGTATTCTGTGAATAGGAGTAGAATTAAAAGAGGGGACAGAAAGGTCAACAAAGCAATGAAATAATGTTTCATGTAGAAATATGGTTATAGGCAGACCGTCTATTGGAATGAATGTACTGGAAGCCCTTTTCCCCTTGGTAACAATCTGGTTTTCCTATTATGAAAGTGAAAACACTGCCCAGTGAACTGAAACATCACTCTGACGGAAATGTAGTCTCCAGATTTCTGCATCATACAGCACAAAGGAAAGTGGAACAATGTTTTAAAATAATATCCTGTTCATATGATCACTTCATTCTGCTTGATCTCAAAGAACATTATATTCATTGAAAAAACTTTTGGTAATTCCTAACGTTATTTTTTCCACATAATGTAGTCATGTTAAAAATTTAAGTTTTGGGCCCAGCACGGGGACTGGTGGCCAAGTCATCACCTTACACACACTGGGATCCCATATGGGAGTCTGTTCTTGTCCCAGCAGCCCTGCTTCCCTTCCAGCTTGTGGCCTGGGAAAGCACTGGAGGATGGCCCAAAGCCTTGCGACACTGAACCCACATGAGAAACCCAGACGAGGCTCCTGGCTCCTGGCTTCTGGCTTCAGATCAGCTCAGCTTCAGCCCTTGGGGCCACCTGGGGAGTGAATCAGCAGACAGAAGATCTTCCGCTCTGTCTCTGCTTTTCGAAATATCTGACTTTCCAATAAAACAATCATTTAAAACATTAAATTTTAAATACAAAATAATTGCTAATTTGTTTAATATTTATTATTGCTGATTTTAGTTACTTAAATACTACCAGAATAATTTAAATCTGTGATAGTAAATAAAAGAAGATGATATGAAAATAAGGTGCACATAATGTTTAATAATCACAGACAAATTTTATCTTTAATTTATTCTTTGTGATTTATTTCCAATATTTGTATTTGGTCTTCATACGTTAAAAAGAAATAAAAAAATCATAGCTAATATAGCTGGCATAATCAAACATTTACATAAGTCAAGTTCACATATTATTTCTGCAATAATCAGGGTGTTATATTTCTGCCAAAAAACAGAAATTCTATAAAACATGAGTAAGGAACATCTTCCCTTAGCTGATCATATTTACCTTGAGACCTTGATTTCTAGCTCGACTGAGGAATTTTACCCCGATCGATTTAACTTATGTGTATATCTTCAGTTCTCTGGAAGACTAAAGCTACTGTCAAAACTATGCATGCATGCTACTTTTGTTTTTTTCTCATCTCATGTCTTCAATTACTTTTAGCTTCCAAATAGCTTTGTTATAGTCTTTATTTCACTGGAAAGATTGACCTTCATTTAGAAATCATTGCTCTGTTCCCTAGACCGCATCCTTCTGCTTCATGTGAAGAGTGGATCTACACCCTCTGAATGGAACACATTGGATAACAGCTGGCACTGACTGCAGCTATCATGCTGGAACCCTTTACAGGCCAGCCAGTATCCTTAGATTCTTGCTCAAAGATCCTTGAATTGTCATCATTTGATTTATGTATTCAAAGGTGAGAATTTAATATTTCATGCTTGTAACATCACGGGTTGATATCTTATTCCCAGATTAAATAGTCAACTAAGATTTTAAAAGCCATTCCACAACATCATTAAGACCAACGCAGCAATGAGAGAAAACACTGGTTTTAAAAACTCTCTCTCATTCTCTCTCTCTCTCGCTCTCTCTCTCTCATTCTCTCATACCTCCCTGGATATTGCTTGGGAGGGTTCATTCCTCATGGCAGTGCCTGGTTCAGGTCCCAGCTGCTATGTTTCCAAAGGAACTTTCTGCTAATGTCGGAAGCAACAGATGAAGGCTCAAGTACTTTCATCTTTGCTGAACTCATGGGAGATCAGGATTGATTTCTGAGCTCCTGACTTTAGCTTGGCCCAGTTCTGGGTATTGAGGGCATTTGAAGAATGGACCTAAACATGGAAGATCTCACTCTGGCCCTCTTTTTGTATCTGTTAGACTTTTTACTAATTCAATAGAGAATCTGTATGTGAATGTTAATATTCACAACTACAGTTATTTTTTTAACTAGTTGTACATGCTTATGTTTTCAAAACTTAGTGGGAAAGGTCAATAGCCTCATAAAAATAATACACTTTAGCTAATCTTTACATAATAGGCTTTCCCTATAATTTATGCTGGAATAGTAAAACCTTAAACACACCACTTAACACAACTCCAAAAAGCCTACCTATTGAAACAAACTTCACAAGAGTTTCAGGAATCAAGCATGCAATTCTGTAGCCCACGCACACGGTCTATTTATGGTTCTAGGGTGGTGGTGCTTCTTTGGGATTACAAAGTGTCTGTCCGACCAATCTACCAAGATAGGCAATGCCACACTGACACTTTCTGCCAGCTTGGCAGTAGTTGTTGAAGTTGGAGTTCTGCCTCATCACTCTTGTTAATCGAAAAGAATACAGTGAAAGGAAGACCTTTTAACTTAACTGTTGAAGCTTTAGAAATTTGACAGGGTGAGTGGTGTGAGTTACCCCCTCTTCATCACAGCCAGAAAAAGATGCCTTTCTTGGCTGGGTTTGAAGGAACGCTCTCTCATTGGAGAATCTGCTTGATGACACTTCTATGCAGCTGCCTTTTCAAGCAGGAGAAACTCTGAGATCACAGATGGGGATGCACCCTGTTTCAACAAGGGCAATGTGGGATTAACTATAATTTCTGTATGTGTTTCCCTGCTCTTCAGTGTATTCAGAGAGCCCTTTATTAGGTTTGCTCAGTGTGTTAATCGCCATCCATGAGAAGGGTAGGGCAATGGAAACTGTCATCAGTACTGGAAAAAGAACTCCATTTCATTTTGGATTTTTCCTTCCCATTGCTCTATCATACACACCAAATAGGCTACAATATATTATGGCTGATTTTGTCACGATTTTTTATATTTATTTATTTTTATTGGAAAGGCGAATATACAGAGAGGAGGAGAGACAGAGAGGAAGATCTTCCGTGTGATGGTTCACTCCCCAAGCGGCCGCAATGGCTGGAGCTGAGCCAATCCGAAGCCAGGAGCCAGGAACTCTTCTCGGTCTCCCACGCAGGTGCAGGGTCCCAAGGCTTTGGGCCATCCTCCACTGCTTTCCCAGACCACAAGCAGGGAGCTGGATGGGAACCAGGGCTGCCAGGATATGAACCAGTGTCCATATGGGATGCTGGCACGTGCAAGGCGAGGACTTTAACCACTACACTATCGCGCCGGGCCCCCAATAATTTTTTTTTCATGTTTAACTGTATTATACAGTTCGAAGATTTCCTTCCAAAAGTTGCCAGTTGCATAGGCATAATCTTTTATTTATTTTACTTTGTTCTTTTGGTATAAGATGTTCTTGATGGGACTGGTGTGGCGACACTGTCTGCAATATTAATATCTTGTATGAGGACAGACTCAGGTCTCAGATGCAGTATTTCAGATATACATCCCTGCTAATGTAACTGGGAAAGCACCAGAAGATTCCTAAGACTTGGACCCTTGCACCTGTATAGGAGCCCCTGGCTTTGGTCTGGCAGGTCTTGGTAGTTGTGGCCATTGGTGAAGTGAATCAATGGTTGGAAAGTCTCCCTTTCTCTCTGTAACCTTGCCTTTCACATAAATAACTATTTATAAAAGCTTCTAATGATGTATTCATGTGCACATCTTACTGAATTTTTCTACTGTTATGACTTATTCATGTGGTCTTTTCTCCCCTAATATAATTCCTACTACATAAAACATGAAATGTATGTGCATACAAGGGGTTGGAATGATTGCATGGAATCACAGACTTAGTATATTTTGCACCGCCTGCCTCAACTCTAAAATAACTGGCAGTATTTCATTTTTAAGTCATTTTGAAATATAAATAATGAAATAAATGAATTTATTTATACTGCCAATGTAATTTATAATTTCAACATATACGGACTAAATAGTAATACATAAGTTGATTATGTTGCCGCCTGTCAGAAGACAGCACAGTTCAAGGAAAAGATCTTGGGAATGTGAAGACAACATCTTCCATATTTATGAATATTTCTTTAGCCAACGTATCAGGACTCAAAAGGCTGTTCGGTATGTTCCATTTTTTTTTCAATTATTTTTTAGAAAGTCGGAGTCAGAAAGAATGAAGAGAGAAAGAAGGAAGAGGACAGAGATCTCCTACCTACCCTTTCAAGCATTAGGCCGTCTTTCATGGCTGTTCCCAGATCACAATCGGGGAACAGGATCAGAAGCAGTGTAACTGGGACCCATGCTGTTGCCCACGTGGGATGCCAGCATTGCAGGCAGACTGCATGCTATGCCACAACACCTGCCCCATGGTTAAAATTTAAAACAAGATAAGGTTTTGCAGATGGGGTTACTAACAGTACGTCACAGACTTTTTGGTGTTGTTGAGGAAATGTCAATTGTGAGAAGATGTAAATGTGATATTCATTACATGATTAAGGAAACAATCACAATGTAAGCACATGGGGATTTGGGAACAAGCGTTTATCATCTGCAGCAGAAAATACACACTTTGCAAAAATTGCTTTAAGTGTGGTTTGAAACATGGTAAAAAGATACAGATAATTGTGGTTCAACCATCACATTTGAATATAAATATAATGATCTGCCTTTTGTCATATTCTTCCACTGGTAAAGCTAGACAAGTAACATTGAACTAGAGCCTCTGAGATAGATCTCTGCAGTGTGAGGACGTATAAGGATTCAGATGGAGAGGTAGTCCAAATCCTCTGAAATTTGCCTTGACTGTATGGTCACTCATCCACCCCTGCCCCAGTACCTATGACTCCCTGAAACAACAGAGTAAGTTCCACTTGATTTATGGATGAGTCATAGGAGGAAGGCAACAACAGATGGAGATGACAGCTGCATTACCAACATATTTAGGGAGTGGAAAGAAAGGGAAAATTAATGGGCAAGTCTGCAGAGGGTACATTCTTCACAATTTTGCAAGCAGAATTACCCCTACATGAAAGTATACATGATCTTCTGTAATGCCAGTGACCCGAATGGCTAGTCAGGATCCTAGGAAGAAAAACATGGCAATTTGGGTATGAGGTAGTTAGCTTAGGCACAAATTAGTAATTACATGGGAATATACAAAAAAGGGAAAGATTTATGTATCATATATTATGGATGTATTCAAATGAAGATCCATAGAAGAGAATTCGAAAGGGAAAACAATGACTTAACTAGGAGATTTTGGGTGAATTTTTGTCTAAAGATCAATAGACACTTCTACAGAAAGGATGAGGAGGCAGACATGGATGTGAAACACAGTCCAGTGGGATAGTCTGCTTTGTGCTAAGGCTGGTTTAGCTGCTGTCCAAATTTACTATCAGCAACAGAAACTAAAAATATCTCAAGACATGGCACCATTTCTCAAGGAAAATACCTGATCGCCTGATGAAGAGTTGATCCTATTAGATCCCTACCATCATGGGAAAATCAATGATGTTCTTCACTGATTGTAACTTTTATATTCATGCCTATAAACTCTCAGACAATATGCCTACTGATGGAACATCGATTTGTTAAATGTGTAGAATCCCTAAGAGCAAGGGCTCTCTGTAGGTCTTCTTACCCTTCCTCTTGCCAGGTTTTAATTCAGTAAATGTTGACAAAATTCTCAATGTATTTCATCCTTCCTGGCTTAGCAACCCTGAACTCCATCTTTATCCCTAAATACTATATGATTCCAATTACTCTGCAAGTTTCTCCTTATCTAGGGCCCTGGGTCTTTCGATTACTTTGCACGTCAAAAAGCATTGGCACATGTCCAAGAAGAAAATGGCCTGCAGGATAATGATTCTTTCTTTTTGGTTCTCTTCTCTCTGTAAACTTGGCCTCTTTTGTCCTGCTAATCTCAATGGCTTCCAGCTTCCTTTAAAAGAGAGTTTTCCCTGGTGATTTATTTTTTTTCGCTTTTTTTTCCCAATGGACAAAAAGAAGTCATTACTTTGCCACCAGGTTTTTTTTTTTCTTACAAAGTTTGTATTTCTTAAATGAAAGAATAGTGTCTTAATCATGAGTGTTTAGTTCAGCAAATAAATAGAAAAAGACTATAGGTAATAATAGGAGTGAGTAGAGCACTGACCTATCATAGCGGATATAAATCATAACACAATTTTCTAAACCTAAAAGATATACAACATCAAAGGTAAGATCTAATGAAAGCTGTAGACTCTGGAAGATTCTGTATCCATGTAAATCCATCATTTGTTACAAATGGCATTAAAGTGAATGATATTGATAATGAGGAAAGCTGAACGTGGAAGAATGGGGAATATGAGGGAACCTTCTCTGACTTTCAACCCATGTTTTGTGAGCCTAACACTGCTCCCCCCAAATTAAAGCTAATTAAGAAAACTTTGTTACAGTCATTTAACTTAAATTGTCTAGGATAGCTACACTAATCAGAAGCATCCTGTTCCCTTATAATATATTCATTCGTTTTCTGTTTCCCCTTGAAAAATCACATTGGGTCAGGCCATATGGGTTGAATGATACTACATACTGGCTAGGAATCCACTAATAACTCTTAGTAAAAAATATTGGTTGACAGACAATTAGCTCTTTATTCATATTCAGTGAAACCAAGGACTGGAAAATACTGAGCTTCTGACATGATTTTTTGGAATCATTTATTTTCTCAATTTCTACTAATTACTTCAAGAATGCTTTTGCAAGATGAAATAATGAGCTCTTGTTCAGACCTCTCATACCAAAAAGCACCACTTTTATCCACATATATTCTGAAGACTTTGAGAAATTAAAACATCATTAATTTTTTAAATGAAATGTTTCTATAGTACTCTGTGCCTTGCAGCCTTGGGGCTGATGTCTCGGATCATTGAATTAATGGAAAAATGTCTCAAATGTAACCTGATTCCAAAGCTAGACCCTCTGTCCAAAAAAACAGTAACGGTGACTCTCTGTCAGAAAAAGCCCAACTTCATATTCCATGTTAAGTAACTGTCCCAGTATGCATTCCATACGAATGATTTCAATTCTGAACTCTTAATCTAAAATGTGTTACATAAATAGATGATAGGTAATGTGGATAAATAAGTAACAGACCTGTGCTAAGATATACATGCTTAATTGTATACTGCTGTGACGCTTTCTTCCTCAGGCTTGAGGCAGGTCAAGCAAATGTAGGCCATCAAGTAAAAATTACTCCAGAAAATTCCAAATCTAAAAGAGGTTTAACTGGATGGACATTTAGCATACCAGTTAAGATACTGTGAGTTCCACATCTCAAAACTGAATGCTTAGGTTTGAGTCCTGTCTGCACTCGCACCTAAGCCTTGCTAAGGCACTCTCAAGGAGACAATGATGGCTGCAGACACTAGGTCCCTAACACACACGTGGGAAAATGCCTGAATTCAGCCTCCTCCTGGCTTGAGCCTGAGCTAGCCCTGACCGCCATGGACAACCTGGGCATAAACCTGCAGATGGGAGATCTCTCTCTTTCTCTCTAGATTCTTCCCTCAATCCATACCAATCACAGAAACAAAACAATCACATGCTTTAGTAAAAAAGGAGGTTCACTCTTATTTAGCAATGTAAGAGCAGGGCAATCAGGAAGAGGCTATGTGGGCAAAGAAGACTGCACGGTGGCCTCATCAAGAGAAAAGAGTACAAACGGAGCTTAAAAATCTGGAAACTGGATCCTTAAAACAATCTGTTGTCATTTGCCATTTGAAAATATTCCTCATTCTCTAAAGGTTCATGTTATGGATCAATTGAATGATTTTTTCCTATAAATATATTTTGTGCCTTTTATATTTAAGTCCTTTTTCATCTAATTTATTTTAATTTGATCTTTTAGTTGGAGAGAGAGAAGGACAAATAGAAAAAGAGAATTGCTGTACATTGGGTCACTCTCCAAATCTCTACAATTTCAGGGGCAGGTGGGAGGAAGGTGCCGAGCTGGGTGCCCAGAATGCGAGGTGTCTCACATGGGGAGTAGGCACCTAATTACTTGAGCCGTCACAGCTGTCCTCACGGTCTACAATATGAGTAAGCTAGAATCAAGAGCAGAGGTAGGCACTGAACCCAGGCACTCAGTTGTGGGACGCAGGTGGCCTAAAAGGTGTTTTGAATGTGAAGCCTTTGGGTATAAATGTTATATATCTTATTCTATTATCAAGTTTTGATTTCACCTAAAGTTTAGTGTTGATTAAATGCATTTTCACTTGCCCTAAGCATGTCAATAGAGTTTAGAATAACATGGAAGAAACAAATGCTTATAAGAGAAACTTGTTAGATAGTTGCAATAGCAACTTCTTTCCCAGCATTCCTAAGTCCTAATTTTTATTGTCTTTCATTTTCTTAAATATTTACTTTATTTTTTTTAATAGAAAAGCAGATATACAGAGAGAAAGAGATAGATTTTCTGTCCTCTGATATACACTCCTCAAGGGGCTGCAACAGCTAGAGCTGAGCTGGTCCAAAACCAGGAGGCAGGAGCTCCTTCCAGGTCTCCCACAGGATGAATACAGGGTCCCCAAGGCCAGAATCAGGAAGCTGAATGGAAAGTGGAGCAGCTGGGATAAGAACTGGTACCCATCTGCGATCCCAACTAACACAAGGTAAGGATTAACCACTAGGTTATTGCGCCGGGTCCAGACTCTTTCAATTAAGTGTTTTTGACCCTAGTTAATAAGAAAACCATATATATTTACAGCTGTTGCTAAATTAAACAGGCTATGACTTTCTATCACTTTAAATTTGATGACTGTCATCTTTATGTAGTAAAACAAAGTACACATAATTTAATATTAAATGTTCTTGCTGGGCCCGGCGGCGTGGACTGGCGGCTAAAGTCCTCGCCTTGAACGCCCCGGGATCCCATATGGGTGCCAGTTCTAATCCCGGCAGCTCCACTTCCCATCCAGCTCCCTGCTTGTGGCCTGGGAAAGCAGTCGAGGACAGCCCAAAGCTTTGGGACCCTGCACCCGCGTGGGAGACCAAGAAGAGGCTCCTGGTTCCCGGCTTCGGATCGGCACGCATCGGCCCGTTGCGGCTCACTTGGGGAGTGAATCATCGGAAGGAAGATCTTCCTCTCTTTCTCTCCTCCTCTCTGTATATCTGACTTTGTAATAAAATAAATAAATCTTAAAAAAAAAATGTTCTTGCTATCACTATATATGCATAGCAACAGGATTTTGAATGCACAACAGCTGTTTCATGCTTTTTCCTGATATTTCCTAAAAATAAATATTTTAATCGGAACTTAAATATGGAAGTTTTATTCACTAGATAGAGGTTGAAATAATTCCTCTCAATGAGGTTTCCAGTGTACCAAGCCCTAGTTCAGTGTTGCTGACTATTGTCAGAGCGCTGTGAATAATTCCTGTCTGGATTCTTGCTGTCTTCAGGAGCCATTGGGTGAAGAAGCCTGTCCCACTGCACTGCTGACTCACTACATCCCTTCTTCCTTTCCACCTGACAAGTGTGTTTCTAACTTAAATGCGTAGTGAAATTTGCCTGTCCACAGAAAGAAATGGAGAAAAACAGTTTGTGGTTAATCTTATTTCAGTTTGACGGTTGAAAATCAAAATGAAATCCCCTTCATGCGCAAATAAAGAAAACAAATGAAATCACATTTGTCAAGTAACAAATATTATAGACATATTTATAGAAAGAAATAGAAGGCTATTTTCTAAAATAACTGCTTTTTATAATAGCACAATTTGTTCTATATCCCAGATACATAGATGAAAGAGCTGTGTGTTCACCACAGAATACTAGTAAAACCATAGTGAGCATGCTACAATAGTAATAAAACTCATATATTTCTTCATTATTTATAATGTAAAAATTGAAAAGTTGGAACAATTATTAAAACTCACAGCCAAGTGGTACAAACTTAGAAATGATCTATTTTTTGTGGTACTGAATCTACTTTTTAAAATTATTTATTTTTATTAAATCTGAAAGGTAGAGAGAGGGAATTAGACCTATTTATCTGCAGGTTCATTTTCCAGATGCCTGAAATCAACAGAAATGGATCATCAGCCTGTGCCACTTTAATACTGCAGCAATTAAAGGAAATAAAGTCACTGACCTAACTTTTCCTTGCCAATAACATCCTAAAAACCGTTTAATGTGCTTCTAAATGAAAAACGCAACAGCAATTCCAGCTGCTCCACTTCCAATCCAGCTCCCTGCTACTAATGCGCCTGGAAGAGAAGGGGAAGTTAGCCGAGTACTCAGATGCCTGCACCCACGTGGGAGACCTGGAAGACGTTCCAGGTTATTGGCTTCAGAGTGACCTGCTCCAGCCATTGCCACCACTTGGGGCCTGAAGCAAGGAATGGAAGATCTCTCTCTTTCTTTTTTTTTTTTTTTTTTTTTTTACTTTTTTCTCTGTATGTTTGCCTTTCAAATAAAAACAACTACATCTTCCTAAAAATCCATGATATGAACAAAGTCTCTGTGAAAATGTCAATAAAATTGAGAATTGTGTTATAAACTTCATCATTCATAGGAATGTAAACAAATTGTATAAACAGAATTCAAATCAAAATTAAATTCTACATGTTTGATTTCTTACAGATATCCTTAAATACTATAATTGTCACCATCTATCCATGTTTTTTAAAAGATTTATCTAATTTATTGGAAATGCAGTTACAGAATGAGAGTAAAAGAGACAGGGGCCCAGTGCCTAGTAGCTAAAGTCCTCTCCTTGCACACACTGGGATTCCATATGGGTGCGGTTCTAATTCCAGCAGTCCTGTTTCCCATCCAGGTCACTGCCTGTGACCTGGGAAAACAGTTGAGGACAGCAGAGGAGCTCTGCACCCGAGTGGGAGACCCAGAGGAGGTTCCTGGCTCCTGACTTCGGGTCAGCTCAGCTCCAGCCATTGCAACTGTTTGGGGTGTGAATCATTGGATGGAAGATCTTTCTGTCTGTCTCTTCTCCTCTTTGTATATGTGACTTCCCAATAAAAATAAAACAAACCTTTAAAAAAGGAGAGAGAAAGAGAGAGAGATAAAGAGAGAGACAGAGAAAGAGAGCGAGCGAGCGAGAGAGAGAGAGAGAATGAGAGGGAGGGAGCGAGACAGGGAGACAGAGAGACAGAGAGACAGAAAGATTTTTCATCCATTAATTTGCTCTCCAAATGGCTGCAGTGGGCAGGGCTATACCAGGCAAAAGTCAAAAGCTGGGGGTTTCAGACATGGCTCCTAAAGAGGTACTAGAGAACTTTTGACCTTCTCTACTGCTTTTCCAAGGCCATCAGTAGGAAATGGAGTCAGAATTTTAGCAACTTCGACAGAAACTAGTGCCCATCTAGGGTCTGGCACTGCAGGTGGATTTTTACCTGCTGCAACATGTGGTTGGCTCTCATCTACATGTGTTTGAATAATTCTCAACATATTGTTTCCAACACTTCAGCAATTATAATAAAATAAAACTCAAATTGGATAGCTGATATTTCCAGTCAACTTTTCTGCATCGAAATATTGTATTTATTCCAACAGCATCCAAAAACCTAATTACCAGTTAAACAATAAATAAGTTATATGAAGTTCTTCACTGACTCATAGATCACACAGTCGCATCACTTTCTTCAAGAAGGTTCTTGATTTTCTTTTTTATTTTCTCAGCGACACAGAGATTCAGTAGTACATGATTTAACTTCATGGCGGTGTTAATTTCTTTTTTCTTCCTGTTTTTGATTTTGTTTTGTGGCTTTTCATTTGAGTGGATGTATAGTAACTGTGTAATGGAGACTACTATCATATCCAGATATGAAGATACAATTCAGTATGCATCTCTACTTCCCAATTAAAGATGGACTCCCAATGATATTATTTACTATATCTTAACAATAGGTTGCTGAACTCTCTGCCATTGTCCATGCCCACAATGATGGACAGGGGACTGTTTATGAAGAACTATACTATAGTAATAATATAAGGGAACTCAGTTGGGGGAGGGAGTTGGAGAGGGGACAAGTGAAATCCAGGGCCTATGGAAGTGTATCATAAAATGATAATAATAAGAAGAACTAAGCAAAAATAATAAATAAATATAAAAATAAGTAAGTTATATGAAGTTTTTAAAACTGCTATATTCAAAGGGAATTCTTTATCAAAAAAAAAAAAAAAGGCATTTAGGGAGTCAGTTCTTTTGGTGTGGGGTATTCCATATTATTCAAGGACAGATTGTAGGACTTAATCAAACACACAAGAGAATTTGAAATTTAGATAAGTAGGTTGGCAGAGGAACTGTCCTGTGTTTTCCTTCAAACTACCCAATTTTCAACAGTGAAGCCATTTTCTATACTTAAAGTTATTTTCTGCATGTGTGAAAATATTTACATTCCTTTAGTAAAAGCCAGACTATAAGGCTATGAACACTTAAAAATACTTGTAAAGCTGGTCAAGATTGTGTAAAGATCTGTCTAAAACTTGAAATGTTTCTCTTAACATTTTGTTTCCATCCTAAGGCAAATGACCTTATTTGAAAAATAAGTATGCTATGTAAGAAAACAAACATGTAAAAGTGTTTCAACTGTTTTCAATTTCATTTTCAAGATTAGCTATAATTCAAAATTTTAAATCAATTTTTGGCATTCTAATTTAAGATCCCATGTTATTCCTATAGATGAAAACATAAATTTAAGAGAATGTATTCATTGGAATGCATATTTATGTATCAAATAAATATGTTACATGTTAATAAAAATCTATCATTTCATTTTAGATACATCCTTAATTGCTAAAATCTCTGTAAATACTATAAAAATGACAAAAAATATGTAGTACATTAGAACACAACATGTAGTGTATAAAAATAATTTTGCATGCAGCAATATTAAGCTGTAGCTTCCGATTTGTTTTAAACTAGTTCATCTAAATGATAGTTTTTATTAATGCAAATTCTTTGCACATTTTTGGGGAGTACATTGCCACGTTTCAACACCTATACATGGTACAAACATATATTCCCTTATGAGGTGACAGAATGTCCACGGTTGTGTTTATTCCGATTGTGTTAGCCCAAATGGAGAATTCAGAGCTTCACTATATTGTCATTCTTTTATTATTTATGGTTACTAGCTGCCTCATTTCAGTATTCAGTATTATCGATAGATTTACCTAAAAGTTTATGAAATTGACTCACACGGATTATGGTTCACTATCTTCATGCCCCTTTCTTATTAATGAAAATAAAGCTAGAGTAAGAAATGTACTAAGATCATGAAAAATGTAAAAAGACAAGAAAAGATTTAATGGAAATGCACAAATCGATCTGACTTGAAATGCGGGAATAATCTAATCTAAATCTTACCTTTGTGAGAAATTTTACATTGATTAAATTTCCAATAGATTTGCCACAGGAAGTTTAATGGGAAAAAGTACTGGAGAAACATTCCTGCTTGAAATCACATGCTTTTCATTGGAGGATGAATGCTGCCAAAAGTAAAGAAAAGTAGCCTTTTAAAGTAGACACACTTTATGTACATAGAAAGCAAAAAGACACAAGTGTATCCAAATGATCTTTGAATCTCTTCTGCTAAGCTTTGAAAGGAATGCATTTTTAGTGCATCATAGAAAATGCTCAATAACTGCATAGCAACAGAACATGGCTGTATAATTTCCTGTTTTTTTTTCCAATATAGATAGTAACTAAAAAGTCATTAGCAAAATATCAGAGATTGGCATCTCCAAAAAGGGCATGAAACTTGGGAACTTTCAACATGATAGATATCGATTTGATAGATAATATTTGTATGTGAATTCTAAACTTAATGAGTAGATTTCTAAGGATCCTAAAGCGACTTGTCACCATTTGACAAATTGTTGTTGTAGTGAAAAGCATTAAAAACACATGCTCTCCAAAATAAAGTTTCCATGTAGGCACAATAGCAGGGCTTAATTAGAAAACATGAATAATTGAACATGCTGCAGCTCTTTCTAAGCAACAGAGTTAAGCGTCGGGGAGAAGCAAATTTTTGTTAGAGAATATGGCATGTTGCCCTGAATCATGCTCTAATGTTTCGTTTTTCTGATGCAACCTTTTCAATGATAATTCAAATGAACACCCTGCATGGTATCTAGCAGATTCTATAAATGTAGATCCTCATTTAACTAGAAAAAATAAAAACAAAACAGGAAAACTAACCAAAATCCATATATAAACAATTCTGAAAATACGTGGAAAAAGATGGAGGAAGAAAGGTATTTACTGGAAATACCTTGGAGTATTGAGGTCTTCATATTTTATCAACAAAATTAAGGTTCAAGACAACAAATAGTTTATGTTGAAGACCTAAGCTACTTCCCTGCTGTTTGAAAAATAGAGCAAATGCTAGTGGGTGCTTATCAACAGTATGGCAATGCCAAGTTTAGCATGTTTAATGGAGGTGATTAATAATATATTTATGGTTAAGTTGTGAGAGTAAACGAAAACCAAGTTTATATACATACAAAAACCCAAATATTTAATGGGAGTGCCAAAAATCAGTAAAGCAGAAAGTACAACAAAAACACAAACATTTAGTCATCTGCTTTACTTCACCAACCACTGATTTCCCTGGAACTATGACTAATATTGCAACTTCTATTTCTTCTTTTTATTACTATCCCTTTCACTATTCTGGGCCGTGTGTTAACTTTTTAGATTTCCTGTTTGTTCTGAATTAAATCCCTAATCCATGGGGTCTAATAGTTCAGTCTGTGTTTATTAGTTCAAGTATTGCAAAGAACCTCAGTCTATTCGCTAAAACCTGTGGTTGCTGCTTGTGTTTTTCTGGCTCTGGCTGACTTTGTAATTTTCCTTGCTCCCTTTATAACCTCTTTTGCTGCTCTCTGTCTCAATTTGTTTCTCCTTACATACTTCGTGAATGTCTCTAGATTACCAGACTTGTAGGAAACTTCAGAATAGATCTTAATAGTACTATACTCAGTGAGATCGCTAGAGAGCCTCTCCTTTGCTGCTGATGCTAACCACGACCTCTGCTTTTCATGGTCACACTACACACTAGTGCATGACACTTCGGCTTTCTTGCCTTTCCCAATCCTTCTACTTGATCCTATAACTCTCCTCTAACAGCCAACATGGGTTTCCATTTCAAATGGCTTTGTTGGCTTTTCCATTCAGTAGTTCCTTAGACAAATCTTGAACATCACTTTCCTTGTATTTGCAGCAGTTTCAAAATCATCATTCCAGCTGTGGTAGTGCCACAGAGTTCCTGCCTAGAAAAATGTTGAAACGTCTCTTGATTCTCATCTAAGATACGTGTACTCCACACAGTGAATTCCTTAGCCAAGTCCCGTTACTTGTAGATATCCTCAGATTTTTACACGAATAATTTGTTTAAAAGGTGAGCCAAGGGCCCCATGCAGCAGCCTAGTGATTAAAACCCTTACCTTGCACCTTCCAGGATCTCATATGGGCACCAGTTCTAATACCAACAGCCCCACTTCCCATCCAGCTCCCTGCTTGTACCCTGGAAAAGCAGTTGAGGATGGCCCAAAGCCTTGGGACCCTGCACCCACCTGGGAGACCGAGAAGAGTCCCCAAGCTCTTGGCTTCGAATTGGTGCAGCTTTGACGATTGCAGCCGCTTGGGGAGTGAACCAGTGGAGAGAAATCTTCCTCTCTCTCTCTCCTCCTCTCTGTATATTGAACTTTCCAATCAAAATAAAATATTTTTTTGGAAAAGTGAAGCAACATATTTCAATTTGGAGGCAGCAATCTATGCAGACTGCCTGAGAGTCCAGAGTTAAGCTTGGTGATCCCTACCCAAGAGATCTTCACTGAAACACTTTATTTTTCTTTACCTCAATGTCTTCATCAATAAAATGGGGCAATATTAATCTTCAAGTAGTAATGAATATGCTAACCATTTAAAAGGTTTCGAAAAGTACTCTTTTAGCAAGCATATCAACTTTTGTCAAATACCAGATAACATATAAAATGCTAGCTATCATGTTGTTATTACTATTATTAACAGAAAAAACCTAAGTGTTGCTCTTTAGTTTCATAATTCATTGAATAATTTTATAAGCATTTTATTTATTGTTACTTTTAATTATCTTTATGCAAAATAATTTTGCAAATAAGGCTCTGGACTGAATTCAAGTATATGATACATATATTTGGTTTTTGAATAAATAAAAGTACCATTTTTATAAGCATCTTATACTTTTTGCTGTTCAATTAAAAATAATTCACAGGTGATTTTCAGAATATCTTACAGCAATAAAAGTATTAATCTCACAAAGAATTTGTCATGTGACTATACCTTTCTTGAAATATTTAAAATGAAGGGTACTTAGAGCTGCCTTATCTTTGAATCATATATTATAACAAGACAATCTCTTGGCTATTGTAGAGTAAATGCTTTTAAAAAATTGAACCAACTATATTGCTATTTTATAACATGATTTCCGTTTGAAATAAAGCTTGCATTGATGGATATTTTTCTCACACTGTTCCTGTCTGAAGTTTTTATTGATATATATTATTGTTTAACTAGAATTGCCATTTGCAGTTATTGCTTATAGTGATTCAAATATTATTATTTGAGGGATAGTTAGTGTGTGTTTTTATCTCCATGATGAATTATCATGTGAATTAATGAATCTGAAATTTCACATGCAATATAGCATATCTGAAACCATTTTAAATCCAAAAATATAAGCAAATAGTACTAAATTTTTATGATCATGATAAAATTTCTGCAAAGAACAAATAACTTTATCAAAACAAAAGGTTCAGAAAGTACTTTCTCAGATAGATGTTTAGAAAAAAGTACAATCTTTTTCCTTTTTTAATCTTTTAATATTATTATTATTATCATTTTATGATAGAGTACCATAGGCCCCTGGGAGTTCCCTTATCCCCACCGCAGTTACCTCCCCACCCACCAAGTTCCTCTATATCATTACTAAAATGTAGTTCTTTATGCATTGTCATATGTCCATTATTGTTGGCATGGACAATGGCCGAGAGTCCATAATCCTATTGTCATATAGTAAACAGTTTAATTGGGAGTCCATCTTGAGTCTGGAAGTAGAAATGCAAACCACATTGTCTCCTCACACCTGGATATGTTAATCTCCACTTCATAGTTATTGTACATCCTCTTAAATGAAAAGCCATAATACGAAATCAAAAACAGGAAGAAAAACAGGAATGTACAATGCCATGAAGCTAAATGACATGTTACTAGATATAAGTGTCTGCATTACACATCCACTATGTGTCCCCTTAAATGAAAAGCCACAAAGCAAAATCAAAAACAGGAAAAGGAAATTAACAACAATGTGAAGTTAAATAACATGCTAGTGAATGACTAATGTGTCACTGAAAAAATGTAAAAGAAACTTCTTGAAGAAAATGATGCTTCTGTATGATCTATGAGTCATTGAATAATTAAATCAGAAGAATGTGTTTTGAAGAAATGAAACTAATAACAACAAAAATCAAAATCCATGAGATACAGTTTCTGCTGATTTTTGCTGGTGAAATATGTCTCCTATAGGCAAGAAATGGATGGGCTTTGTTTTTTAATCCAGTGTATTAATTGGCTTAAGCCATTTACATTCAGGGTTAATATGTACAGATGGTAATTTGGTCCTGTCATTTTAGCAATGGGTTGTTCATTGATTTAGTCTTCTGTTCTCATTTTACTGGGATGTTCTACACATTTACCTTTGGTTTTGGTGGGTGCTATTCCTCTTCTCTGCGAAGTATTCTCTTTGAGTATCATTTGTAGGGCAGGTTTAGAAAAGGCATATTGTTTTAACTTGTCTTTACTGTGGAAAAATTTTATTTCATTTTCAAAGACAAAAGAAAGTTTTGCTGGGTAAGTTATCCTGGGCCAACAAAACACCTGAGATGCTGCTGGTCAAATTTTTACCATCAAACTACTATCCAATATTGTTTTTTAAAATAATCATTGATAAACAAATGTTGGAAATACTCAGAATTGAATATAATTCAGCTATTAAAAATAATCAGATTCTACTATTTGCAGTATGGTGGAGAGATACCATGTTAAATGAAATAAACCAGACACAGAATGACAAATATTGTATGTTTCCCCTATATGTGGGAGTCAATTTTTTAAAAAAAAGAAAAAAAAAAGAAGGAAATGTCTCTGTATATCAGAATTTCAAGAGTTTTATTAAACTATTTTTATTTTTATAAACATTTTATTGTCAGACTAACTATGAGGAATGACATACTATGTCAGTTTTAATGATCTGTGATTTCTTTGAAATTTACTCCATGTGAGTTTTTGAGTCTATTATTATTATTGATAGCATTTGCCTACATTTCTACTAAATAAAAACTTTTTTGGTTTTTCGCTTGTAATTTACTGGATCACTGACTCTGACTGCAATGTAAATTAATGATGTGTTATCCCAAAAGGTAAATAAAGCAATGACAAACTCAAAAGTACAGTTCAGCGAATGCATTTTTACCCAGGAATTCCCTTGCATTGCATTTCTGAGCCATCCATGCCAGTCAGAAGTCACCTCTCATTTCAGGGTAGAAGGTCTGCCTTTCCTCAGAGAATAAGTAATACTGACATTATCTTAAGATATTCCCTGTGATTTAATGTCTAGTTTTTATGGTTTTAATTGCTCATTCTTTGCCAGTTTCCTTCTAACATCTCAGACAACTTCAAATTTTTTTCTTCTTTCTTCTAAGCCTAAAGCACTTAACACTAGTTCAATGAGGTACATAATTAGAAGAGAGCTACATCAGTTTTCTTGTTTCTGTAATACCAATTTGTTTTCTCATTCAATAGTGCGCTTTGACAGTAGCAGAAAAAAAAGATAACTTTTTAGTCCACAAATTAAAATGATTTGTTTTGATATGTTTTCAAATCTAAAGTTGCCATGAATGTCCTTATTCTCCATATCACAATTAGTAACTGTGTTACTCACTCAAAAATCCAGTCCACTAATTTCCTGATTCTGTAACTGAAAATAATTGTTACAAGTTTTCTGTAATTCAACGACTCAACTCTAAAAAGGATAATGAAATTCATGTGCCTTAAGGAAAGGATTGAGAAATTTTAAAAAATAGACTATATAATTAAAAAACAGAAAATAAACCTAGCCACATATATGGTTCAAGGCCAAAAATGGTACAAACATGAAATGAAGTTATTCTTTCAGATTTATGAAGAATCGAGCACATAGCACAGCAAGAACACTCAGGAGAAAGGCTGCCCTTAAGAACTCATCTCCGAATAGAAAGATGTATGCCTGCCACTCTCATCTAATTCCAAATAAATCTTGCCTGCAGATTGTGCAACTACAAATATAGCTATTTGGGAGGTGATTGTACTAAGGAGACCCCTCTCAGTGGGATTTCTTCAGACGGGGTTGCCTAATAGTGTAGACTTCTCATTTATACACGAAGCTTAGAAGTGGAAACTGAAAAATGGTCAAAACTGGAAAGAAAGGAAAAGAGAAGCGTATTTTTATGTTGGAATTTTAAATAACTCATAGTCCCAGTAAGTCTACAACTACAAAAATCACATGAAAACACACACAAAAAGTCAGTGGATATAAGATTGTTGTTAGTAGTAGAGATGGTTGGGATAGGGAGAAATAGAGGAGCATGTTTTATGCATCTGTGAATATATATATAATATATCATATATCATATATCATATAATGTAATATATAATATAATGTACAATATATAGTATATAAAGTGATATATTTTTAAAACCCTGAGAAATGTTAAATATTTCATTCACATCAGTTGTGTTTCATATCCTAGTTTTACCATATGAAGTATGAAGAAGTAATTTAAATTTCATAAACAAATCCTGACTTGCTTCAGAGAAGAATCTGTTACATTTTTAAATTAACATTTAAAGGATTAAATGTGACTTTTGAATATAAAACTTTGAACAGAAATGCCAACATCCATCCTGTTTACTTACATGTGCCATTCATTTATGAATTTGAGAGAGTGCTCATTCAACAGTTCCCTCCCCGAATGCTCATATCAGTGCAGCTGGGCTGAAGCCCAGTGTGCCACACTGGTGTTCCATGTGGTGGCAGTAATGCAATTAACTGAGTCATCACCAGTGCCTCTGGTGTCTGTATTATCAGGCTACTGGAATCAGGAACTAGAGCTGGAAACTGAACTCAAACACTCTTAGCTAGTAACCTAAATACTCACTCCTGTGTATTTGCCTTAATCTTATGGAAAACAATGTATCTGTGACTGTTGGCAACACCCGCGTCGCCACGTACCCCGAGCCGAGCGGAGGGACTAGGGTTACAAAAAAGACAACGCAGAGAGACAACACAAGGCAGCACGCAGTACACCGAATGCCAATCGATGATAGATTGATCTTTATTGCAACTCCAGGCTTTCTTTTATACTCTCCCTAGCTCCTCCCAGTGTTTATCCAGTCCTCAAGTGACCACCCTATATCCTCTAGTTCCTCCCAGTAGTTGCCACCCTAAATCCCTTGAGTCCCTCCCAGTGTTTATCCAATCCTCTAGTATCCACCCTAAATCCCTTGAGTTTTATCCAATCCCTTGGCAGATAACTTGACAAATAGGAAGCAGGAACTTGTGGTTAAGCCAGTGGCTAGGTGTATCAGGCCAAAATTGCCAATTCTGTTATGCTCTGAGAAACAAGCTAAGCTGTGGAGTTAATCCTTGGGAGACCGGGGCCTGCATGTCCCCCTTTTTTTGTTTTTTTAATGGACGCCTGTCTTAGGTTGTCCAGCAGTCAGTTGACGCCTTACCCGTCATGGGGAGCCCCACCTGGGGAATCCCTGTCTTAGGTTGGTCATCAGTGCTGCCAGGTCTTACCCGTCTCTGGCTGCCCATCACACCATGTTCAACCAAACTTGAGAGCTAGCGTTTTCCACAGCTAAAGCCATCATGGTTTGTCAAATAATGAACTGCTCCCAGGCTTGTTGCCTGCATAGGCGGCAAAGAAGAGTAAACAGTACTGCAATCATGGCTATGACCATCAGCCCCATGGCCAAGATTCCGCTTTGTTCCTAAAACATCCATGCTGCCAGTTAAATGCCATTTTACAGGGGTAACACATATATCATGGTAAATCGGGGAGCAGCTGGAGATCTGCGTTTCCCATGGGCAGGAAACCAGGAAGTTGCACCACTGCTGTCAAGGTCTCCTATCCTGCAAGAACATCATTAGGAGTAGGATCATGTTGAGTTGGAGCCAAGGAGATTTGTCATGTAAGTCTCTCAGGAACCCATCTAGGTGTTTCTTCATCCTGGGGAAAAACACAAACGGAGCCTCGCCCCCACATTAGTACTGGATCTGGTCCTCGCCATTTATTTGTGGCCAGATCTTTCCATTTTACTTGGCCTTTATTCTCATTAGCAGGGCGAAACCAATGGTGCTCTGCAGGAGCTACATCATTAGTGACAGTTAAAAAATTTAACACATAGATGGCAGATGCCAGTAAGGAATGGGGTGAGCTGCAATGCTCAGCCACATCTCCCTTCTTTATTTTTTCTAGATAAACTTTAAGGGTGCGGTTGGCACGTTCAACAATGGCTTGACCCTGAGGATTATAAGGGATGCCTGTTTTATGAATTATATTAAAATATAGGCAAAGGCCTGTAAACAATGGGCTTCTTTTAATTTCTCTCAAGCTGTTCCTTTACCAATTCAATTGCAGCCTCTAATTTTTAACCCTGTCACAGACTGGTTGGGGGTCACCCAAACCTTTTCCAGGAAAGTATCCCTGTCTATTAAGCATATTTGGCACAGGCGGAGAGGTCAATACAACATTCATGGCACTCAACAAATCTTGTCCCCACAGATTGATAGGAATATGTGGTAAGACATACGGCTGGAAAACTCCTGAATGCCCCTCTTGGTCCTTCCACCTTAACAACCTGGCGCTTTTCTGTGGCTGCAAAGTTCCTATCCCTTGGAGAACGGTTGGGGTGGCCTCTAATGGCCAGGAACTTGGCCACTGTGCCTGGGATATAACTGTACTGTCAGCCCCGGTATCAAGTAAACCTGTGAATTTTCTTCCTTCTATTTCTAACTGTAAGGTGGGTCGGGTTTGCATGTCGGAGACCCAACATACCAAGGGGCCAGAATGTCCAAATCCTCCTTGTCTATCTCTCTTAAGAATGGGGTTGTCAGTTGGAACCTTGGGGATCAAGATCAGCTGGGCAAATCTAGCTCCTGGTGGAATGATTATAGTGCCTTTGGCTGATTCTGCCATGACTTCTATTTCTGCAGGGGTATCCTCATCTATCACTCCTGGGAGTACCCTGATTCCATGCATAGTAGCACTACTTCTTCCTAGGATCAGACCCAAGGTATTCTTAGGCAAGGGGCCCCTGACTCCTGTTTTTATCCGTTGGGGCCCCAGGAGCGGGGTCAATACCTCTCCAGAGGTGGCACAGAGGTCTAGTCCTGCGCTACCTGGTGTTGCTCTGAGGAGGGTTGAAATGTCGGTGTTCCTCGCCATGGGAGAGGGACTCTGGAAGGAGTCTGAGCTGTTCCAGAAGTTACAGGTGTCTGCTGGGCTCCGTACACCTGAGGTTGGGGGGCCCGGAGTGGGCCCCTGACCCCGTTTCCCGATAGGGGATTGCCTTGGGCATCATATCTGGACCTACAATCACTGCTCCAATGATAGCCTTTACGGCATCTTGGACAAAGATCTGGGGCCTGCCAGGATTGCGGGGGTGATCTTCCTTGTCACGGAATTTTGGGGCACTGTTTTTTAAAATGTCCAGGCTGTCCACATCTGAAACAGGCTTTGGGAGCGCCCTAGGGTGGGGCTGAGGGTGTTGAACAACGGCTGCTATCACTTGCCCAAAGGCATGGGTGGAGTCAATATGTCTGCAAATTTTGAGATAATCATGCAGGGACTTATCTCTGTGGGACCTGAGAGCATCCTGGCAATATTTATTAGCATTCTCAAAGGCTATATGCTTAATTACTGGCATTGCTGGTTCCACGTTACCAAAGATCTTAGTAGCAACCTGCATAATACGGTCCACAAATTCTTGAAAAGGTTCTGTAGGGCCTTGCAAGACCTTGGAAAGCTGGTCTCCTGTATTAGCATTAGGTAAGGCCTTCCAGGCTCCAAGGGCTGCATTTGCTATCTGAGCATAAACTCCTAGGTCATAATTAACTTGTTGGATGCCCTCAAAAGGTCCAGTGCCAGTAAGCATTTCAAGGCTTCGATCTGCATGTCCCCCAGCCACGTTCTGCTCAGCAAAAAATCTGCACCTATCTTGAAAATGCCCTCTCCATAGGAGAAAGTCGCCACCATCGAGAGCAGAGCGGCACAATCGCATCCAATCGCTAGGAGTAAGATTCAAACTCGAAAAGGATTCTATGAGTGCAAGAGTAAAGGGTGCCTGGGCACCATAATCTTTAACAGCCTGCTTTATATTTTTGAGGTCTTTAAATTGAAGGGGCTGATGCTCCCGGCGAGGGGGACTTCGTCAAACTGGGACAGGGAAGCATCGAACCCCACCCACTGGCTGATCAGTGAGGCTGTCACTCCATGGCCGCGTGGGGTAATTATTGGGTGAATGGCCCACGGCTTCCTCCTCAGGAGGAGTGGTAGGGGTCACAAAATTAGGGGCATATGGTAGTGGTCTTGAACTGGACAATTTGCCAGAGGAACGTGCACCTATTCCTGCCTTCTTTAACTTTCTTTTAATGTCCCTAATTTCCCGCTTTAAGAAAACCTTCTCTTTATCCTTAATTTTCCGCTTTAAGAAAACCTCCTCATCTCGTTTGTCCTCACTCTCTACCGAGGAAGAGGCCTCGTTCTCATTTGAAGAAGAGGCTTCGGTCTCCTCTAAAGAAGAGATCTCACTCTCCTCTAAAGAAGAGGTCTCACTCGGGGTGGTCTCACTCGAGGCCGCCTCATTCCAGGCTTCCAAGGACCGTAGAACTTCCCACCCCTGGATTGCTTCAAAAGTAGTCTGTACTTCTCTTAACTGTCTCTCAACTTTCACTTTATCAGTAAATAATGAATCACGGACTAAGCGCCACAAAGAAAAATTAACAATGGGGAAATTATCTGGGTCTTTTTGTAAACAGGATTGTAAATTGACCTTAACCTGTTCCCAATCGGGAATACTCAAGTTGCCTGAAACAATAAACCAAGGACTACTAGATTGAATGGCTTTAACAAAATTTCTAATCATTTTAAATTTAACTGGCATCCCCAGTTGACGTAGAAGTTCTTCAAGCTCGGTGGCCAATTTATCCCGGGAGAAGGCAGAACCCATTTTATCGTCCTTTTCACCGGATAAATTAAACACCAAGACCTAACTATACTTCAAAATAAATCTAAAACCTGACTATACTTCTAAATAAATCGAAAACTTACAAAATAAATCCAAAACCTAGTTATATTTCAAAATAAGTCTAAAACCTAACTATATTTCAAAATAAAACTAAAACCTGACTCTATCTCAAAATGAAACTCCCTTTCCTACCAGTTTAGGAGAGACTTACAATACGTCCCACTTACCTGAATCAGTTGGCCAGGCTCCCGGGATGACCCTTTGTCATATCCTCTCTTTCTCAAACTCGGTGGGACCTCCAGATGTTGGCAACACCCGCGTCGCCACGTACCCCGAGCCGAGCGGAGGGACTAGGGTTACAAAAAAGACAACGCAGAGAGACAACACAAGGCAGCACGCAGTACACCGAATGCCAATCGATGATAGATTGATCTTTATTGCAACTCCAGGCTTTCTTTTATACTCTCCCTAGCTCCTCCCAGTGTTTATCCAGTCCTCAAGTGACCACCCTATATCCTCTAGTTCCTCCCAGTAGTTGCCACCCTAAATCCCTTGAGTCCCTCCCAGTGTTTATCCAATCCTCTAGTATCCACCCTAAATCCCTTGAGTTTTATCCAATCCCTTGGCAGATAACTTGACAAATAAGAAGCAGGAACTTGCGGTTAAGCCAGTGGCTAGATGTATCAGACCAAAATTGCCAATCCTGTTATGCTCTGAGAAACAAGCTAAGCTGTGGAGTTAATCCTTGGGAGACCGGGGCCTGCATGTGACAATCAAAATAATGGCAATAAAGAACATTTTCTTTGAAACCCAGTCAAACTCTGTCAAGGCTTATGACATCATTTGCAATAATTTCTAAATGAAATGGACAAGTTCTAATGTTACAAACTCAACAATAGTGGGGTACTGTATTGAGATAAATGACCCATAGATCCTCAAGACTTACTGCAGGAACTTCATGACAGTTGGGGGGGATTTCAATGCCTCTGCGCCTAAGAGCATACATAATTTGATTGTGTGGCTTGGAATTAGATTCCAACATTCATACAACAACAAACAAATAGGTGGGCTTTTAAAAATCATACTGAATCTGGTTTTGAATTCACATTTTTTTGACTGAGACTAATGTCAACAAATTTGATGCTTTCAAAATGACAGCAATATAGGATCATGGTTATTCTTACTCAGAGAGAAACTGCCTTTCAAGAAGAGTATTGGGCATTTTCCTAATGTTCTATAACAACCATCGGGGGACACATCTCATGAATTACTCATCATCTTAAATATTGTGTGAATGTGAGACTTGATGCTTTCATTCTTCCTTTTTTATATTGTCACATGAAAATTATAAATATTTATTTGATATCATATCATATTTTCATGCACATGTTTTGCTTAATGTGTAATCAGCATAAACATAATTATCTCATCATATTTATTCTTAGCTATGCCACGAAAGCATTAGAATGCTCTCTAAATTCTTATTTAATATCTTTAGTTAGAGACCGTTACTGCCTAGTGGATATATAATGTCAAGAATATCGCTAATTACCCATTCTGAGAAATTAATTTTTAAAAATAATTTTTAAAAAAGAAGATAAAATTTAGGAACCAGGGCAGGATGTATTAGATAAAGCCACCACTTGTGGCACCATAAGTGCCCAGGTTCAAGTCCCAGCTGGTCCAGTTCTTAACTAGCTTCCTGATAATGTACCTGGGAAAGTAGCAAAAGATGACCCATGTGCGTGGGCCCCTGAATGCACATCAGATACCTGGATGAAGATCCTTCAAATTAACGATCTTTGTCTTAATTTCTGTAATTCCACATCTCAAATTAATAGATTCTTAAGTAAATAAAAAGAAAGAGACCTTTCATCTATTGTGTCAGAGCTGGTTGGTTAGAAGCCACAAGGTGGGATCTGTATTATTTTTTTTATTTTATTTGAAAAGTAGAATAATTGACAAAGAGGTTAAAGGAAATCATCCATCCACTTCTTCACCCCACAAGCATCTGAATAGATTTGAGGGGAGTCTTGATCTTCTATATATAAGATCATGTCCTATACAAACAGTACCAATTTGCCTTCTCTTCCAGAGTAGATGCTCTTTGTTTCTTTTGTCTGATGGCCCTTGCTTGAACCATCAGTTCCATGCTGAATAAGTGATAAAATGCAAATCCTCGTGTTGTTCCTGAGTTTGAGATGAAAGAAAAGAAAGTGTTCAGCTTGTTCCCATTAAGCACAATATTACATGTTGCTTTGTTGCTTGTGAATTTTATCATGGTGAAATGTATCTCCTCTATTTTCAAAGTGTTCAGAGTTACCATGAAGCATTGCTGTATTTTATCAAATGCAATTCTGCAGTCATTAAACTGATCATAGTATTTTTGATGATGTGGTTTATTGTGTTCATTGATTCATTAATGCCAAGCCAGATTTACATCTTTAGGATGAATCTTGCCTAGCCGGCTGAATAATATATATTTTTAAGATATTTTTTTGAAAGAGAGATTTACAAAGAGAAGGACAGACAGAAAAGAAGATCTTCCATTCAGTATTTCACTCCCCAAGTGGCTACAGCAGCCGAAGATGAGCTGATCTGAAGCCAGGAACCAGAAGCTTCTTCTGGGTCTCCCACGCAGGCGCAGGGTCCCAAGGCTTTGGGCCATACTCAACTGTTTCTCAGGCCATGAACAGGGAGCTGGATGGGAAGTGGAGCATCTGGACATGAATAAGCACAAATATGGGATCCATGTGCTTCTAAGGCAAGCATTTAGCAACTGAGCCATTGTGTCAAGCTCTTCTCAATAACTGTATAATGCATTATTGGCTATGATGTGTTAGTACTCTGATAGGGAGGTTTCTTCTAAGTTTATTGGCCTACAGATTTTTACAGTTTTATTATTGCTATATCCATCTCTGTTTTGGATACAAAGTAATGTTGGCATCAACAATTAGTTGTGAGCTCCTCTTCTACTTTTTTGAATAATTTCAAGAGTATTGGTGTTAATTCTTTAGATTCAGAAGGGAAATTATTGGTCTTGGAGTTTCCTCTGATGATACATGACTTATTGCTGATTTAATCTGACTGCATGTGTTAAAGATTTATCTGAAACTCAGAATTTCACAGGGAAAGATACAGAGAGAGCAGAGGGATCTTCAATCCACTGTGTCACTCCCTGGGTTACAAAACTAGGAGTAAGGAGTTTCTTCCACGTCTTTTACATGGGTGTCAAGACCCAAGCACTCAAACCATCTTCTGTTCTTCTTGCCAATTCATATCCAGGTAACTGGATCAGAAGTAGAACCACCAGAACAAAAAGGAGAAACCATAGCAATGCCTATGCTTAACCTGCCACAATACAACACTGGTTGCAACCCCACTACATTTTATGTACCTTCTTCTGATAAGATACTAGATTCTTTCCTCATTCCACATAGGTAAGGCTGATCCATCCAAATGTGTTGCTATACAATTATTCATAGCAATCTGTAAAATTCGTTTGCAACCCTTCTCAGTTGTAACATCTCCCTTTTTTGAGTTCTAATTCTTCTTAGCCCAGGTAAGACGTTTCCAACTTTTTCATTTCAAAGAATTAGCATATTACTTCATTGATGTGTGTTAGCTGATATTTTGTTAATTGACAGTATTTATGTAATGTTTATTTACAATTATAATTTCCTTTTCTTGACTTGAATCCTTCATCATTAAATATAAATCATCCTTATTGATTTTGTTGGTTTTTTTAATTTATTATATTTGATGTCAGGAGCATCTTTCAAATCTCCCACATGGATGCAGGGGTTGAAGCTCTTGAAGCATCTTGCACTGCTTTCCCTGTCCATAAGCATAGAACTGAATGCAAAACAACAACCCAGACATGAACTGGTACCCATTCAGGATGCAAAGGCCACAGGTGGATGATTAGCCTATTACGCCACCGTGCCAGCCCCACAACGTGAGTTTGGGATGAGATTCAAGTTGATATTTGTAATGCTGGGGTATGTTTTTGTTTGTTTGTTTGTTTCTGTTAGTTTCAATTTTATTTAAGCAAAATAAAATAATTGGAGTATAAAGTTGTTTTTGTTTACAAAAACATCACAATTCATTCAGCCAATATAAATGAAGAGTTCTCTTCCACTATGCCTTTTCTGAAGGTCTGAAGATACAAAGAAGTGTCATACTAACAAAAGAGGAGAACATTCATAAAAATTCTCATGGATATCAATGCATAATTGCTAAGTCAGCTAAGTATTTTGAATGAAAAACACATATGATAGAGATCCTTAACTGTTCACAGATTAGATACCTATTGATTAAGAGTGTTATATGATAAGAGATCTGAAAAAGTAACAGAAAATTAATGAATGGAGTCTTCTTAGTGAATGCAGGCAAAACCTTCCTAACAGATGGCAGTATGTGCCAGGATCTCACACCAAGAAAAACTGTGCTCTGAGACCCAGCGTAAGGCAAATTGATATCCTTTGACCATTGATGCAAAAGAACCAAAGGAAGAGTCATTTATATCATTTCAAATATGTTGCTCATTTTCTTAAGAGTAATTAATTACTGGGCCCGGCAGCATGGCCTAGCGGCTAAAGTCCTCGCCTTGAACGCCCCGGGATCCCATATGGGTGTCGGTTCTAATCTCGGCTGCTCCACTTCCCATCCAGCTCCCTGCCTGTGGCCTGGGAAAGCAGTTGAGGACGGCCCAAAGCTTTGGGAAACTGCACCCGTGTGGGAGACCCAGAAGAGGTTCCTGGTTCCCGGCATTGGATCGGCGCGCATCGGCCCATTGCGGCTCACTTGGGGAGTGAAACATCGGATGGAAGATCTTCCTCTCTGTCTCTCCTCCTCTCTGTATATCCGGCTTTCCAATAATAATAAAATCTTTAAAAAAAGAGAATAATTAATCATTATTATTTCAAGCTCAAATTTTGCTTTAAAAATAATTACAAGACTGTGGAAGAAAATAAGAGTAAATGGATTTAAGTGTTTAGCAATGGGACATAAGCCATCAAGCACCACAACAAAGAGCAGCAAAAACAATGAAGGAAAACCAAGCTTGGGCAATGGAACAGAAACCAATGACAGGGTTTCAATAAGAGTGATTTAATGCCAGTACTGGGGCCCAGCGCAATAGTGTAGTGGTCAAAGCCCTCACCTTGCACGTGCAGGATGCCATATGGGCGCTGGTTCTAATCCTGGTGGCCCCGCTTCCCATCCAGCTCCCTGCTTGTGGCCTGGGAAAGCAGTGGAGGACAACCCAAAACCTTGTGACCCTGCACCCTGGCTCCTGGCTTCAGATTGGCTCAACTCCAGCCTTGCGGCCGCTAGGGCAATAAGTCATCAGATGGAAGATCTTCCTCTCTGTCTCTCCTCTCTGTATATCAGCTTTTCCAATAAAAATAAATAAATCTTAAAAAAAATTACCAGTACTGGAAAATGTGATTCAAATATCAAGTAAGAGTTCTAATAAAAAGATCCACTGGAATAGACTTGTTTTCCCTAACTTGAACATTATACAATAAATGCATGTATTAAAATCTCAGTGTTTTAATTAATTTATCAAAATGTCATTGAATTTGGGAATATAGGTTTCATTGTCATGGAAAGTGACTTTCTGTTTTTACTGCTCCTGGGGATGCATATTTGGATTCTGCTCTGATCAGATTCGGTTTGTTTGTTTCACTTTGGCATTAATTACCAACAGGAACTTCTGGAGTCATTTGCAAAGGCATTCCTTTTTACATGAGGAATTATTAGATAAAGAAAGTAGAATATGTTTGGCATCAACAAAATCAATCTGATATCTTCTTGATTGTATACATTTTCCCTGTAATTAGACAATTAGACACTTTCGAAGATTATTCTTTTTTGAGAATGACTGGATGACAAAAATAAAGAACATAACTCCAAAATATTCAGTATATGAAATAAAGAGAGTGGGGTTTAATCTCTCCACTTTTACATTAAGACCAATAAATTGAACAAAGTTAATTCACCACATTCTTGTCTTATATTGAACACATATTATTGTATAGCTCACAAAGATGAAATGTTTCCGTATAACCGATGGGATAAAATTAAAATCAAAGTGATAAAACCAAAGCAGTACTTTGGATGGATTTTATTTTGTTTTGTTTTTAACAAGAATTCCATTAGTTAAAAAAAAAGCTAACAGCTGGTAAAGCCACAACATGAGATACTGGCATCCCTCATGGGCACTGATTCATGTCCTGGCTGCTGCACTTCCAATCCAGCACTCTACTCATGGCCTGAGAAAAGCAGCACAAGTGTTGGGGCCTTGAGACCATCTGGGGAGTGTATGAATGAGTGATATTTTTCACTCTATCTTTTAGTCTCTGAGGGAAAACAAATGTAATTTGTTAGAAATCTCTGTGGCCTAAAGAAACTTGCCTTTCTCATTCTTACTGAGCTCAATGTACTTGCACAAGTTTTTATCTTTCTTTGTTGTCTTTGGTGCTCTTAATCAGATTATAAATCATGAGGCATCTACTCACCTTTAAAATGTAAACCGAAATGCCCTTTTACATTAACTATGAGGAATGATGCCTACAGATATTTTGTGCAACCAGAGAAGCTAGGGTATGCCAACTCAACTATGGTAAGCAATCCTGCATTGGCAAGAATGGACTGTGTCAAGAGGAGGGTGTAGAGCGTATGGAAGAGTTGGAGCAGATTATACAAACGAGTAGAGTGGGCATAAGCACTCAATATATTTGTGGATGGAGTAGAGGTGAAGTGAATCAAGCTAGAGAGCTCATTAGGCATGTATTATAGAAGAATTTCTAAGGCTGCTCAAGATATTACACAACACACACACATATATGCACAGTGACACTATCAGGCTGCTTAGCTTATAGAAGTGAACAGTATGTTTTGCATTGTGTTATAGTGCTGACTCTGGCTTAGCTTTTATTGTTTAAGATTACTTCAACTATTCAGGGCCTTTTGTACTTTCATATGAATTTTAAGATTGCTTTTTCTTTCTTAAGAATATCAAGGATTCTCTCCCTCATTTTCCCAGGCAAACAGGATCATTAATTTAACTACTTCACCAAGTTCAAAAGCATATGACCAAACATCTCTTTAATGATGGAATGAAGTTGCATAGCAAATGACATTGTTCAATATAGTCAGTGCCATTGTTGTAGGTCATAAATAGTAACATTATCTGTAGATTTCTGTGCTTTAACCTAGTTCAAGTGCTGGGTCTTAGTGAAGGACCCTAATCCAAGATATTGTCTCACCTGGATGGAAATTCCAAAAAGTAAATTCCCAGAACGGAACCAATGTAGATTATTCATTTCTTTTGACATTCCAGAATCAGTTGGCGCAGGTTGAAATAGTGATTCAGAGCATTGCTTATAAAGATTGAGAAAGTTAATAATACAGAAGGCACCAAAACTAGCAGCCTGAGAGAAATCAAAGACGTGGCTTAAAGGTCTTAAAGCAAGAGTGTGCACAACTGCTTATTCTTCGAGGAACTTTCGAAGGCGCAGGTGAGAATGGCTAAGCATTAGGGTGATTGACAGCAAGGAACGAGCAGACAGAGTCCGTATCAGGAACTTTCTCTCAGTTGAAATCACAGATGCTTGGTGGTTGATCTTTCACATATTTGTATTATGATCCATAAATTTGAAAAACATGCTCATAGTTCATGAAATGGCTGTTAGAACATTCCTTGTTGTAAAATTTAATCTGTCTCCTAATAGCCATAGATTTTTAGGCTAACTTAAGAACTGGTAGCTATAGTTTTATATCAATTTATGTAGAAAAATCAGTGTTTTCTAAAAATTATAATGGGGCCACATGTGATGCTGACATCCCACGTGGGTGCCATTTTATATCCCAGCTGCTCCAATTCCTTTACAATTCTCTGCTAATGAGCTGGAAAACCAGTGGAAGATGCCCCAGGCCCTTGAGTCTCTTACCTGTATGGGTGATCTGGAAGAAGCTTAACTCCATCTAGCCAACTCCAGGTTGTTTGTAAGCATCTGTGGAATAAACCAGAAAGAAGACCTCTTTCTCTCTGTCTCTGCCTCTCTCTGGGTAATTGTAACAACCAAATAAATAAATAAATACAACTCTTAAACAAATTAAAAAAAAAAGATTGCTTTGACAATTCAGAATCTTGAGCTTTCAGAAGAATTTTCTTTCCTAAGTTATTTTCACAAGATTTTTTCTACATTCTGAAGCAGATATTCTTTAGACCATTGAAACTACAAATTGCTTCAGATATATGACTATTTTCATAATATTAACACATGAAGATTTTTTCATTTTACATGTTTGTCTTCTATTTCTTTCAATAGCATTTTTGTCATTTTTATCACAGAGATCACCCCTGGTCACATTTGTGCTGAGTTATTGAACATGTTTGTCGTTACTGCAAATGCGAGTTATGTCTCTGCCAGGGTGCTCTAGATGTTTAAAGGACTCTTCTGAATTCATGTGACAATTTTGTATCCTGCAATTTTGTCAAATTATTTTATGAGCTCTAACAGTCTCTTAGTTTTTTTGGTTCCTCCATATAATGAATTTTATCATCTGAAAGCAGGGGTATGTGCCTACCACCCAACTTGTATGTGCTTGATCTCTGTTTTTCTTACTTAAGAGCTCTGACTAACATTTCACGACTATGTTGAATAATATTGGAGAGAGTGGGCACCTTTGCCTAATTCCAGATCTTAGTGTAAGCCACCAGCTTCTCCCCATTCCATATGATACTTGTTGAGTTTGTGATACATATTATTTTCTTCTTGGTGCTGAGATATGTTCCTGCTCTAAGTTTAGAGTGTTTTTATTTTGTTTGTCTGTTTTGTTTTACCATGAATGATGTTGTATTTTATTAAATGCTTGTTTAGCTTCCACTCAGATAATCATGATTGAAGTGATACGTCATATTATATTTACTAATTTGGTATTGGCTGATGGTTTTTCTGATGTGTTGTTGAACTTCATTTGTCCATGTTTGGTCGGAGATTTTGATAACATAAAGAAACTAAATAATTAGCCCATGCAGCTGTAACCATCTAAAATTTAACAAGCAAGGCAAATTCTTTCCCTGGAGAAATGAGTTTCTATAAAAAAAAAATGATGTCAGGAAAATGGAATTTCCACATGCGGAAGTTTGAAAAAAATAACCTATCTCATGCCCTACACAAAAAATGTAATCACAATAGTTCAAGAAACTAAAATTTGTACTTTAAACAGTAACACGCAAGGAAACGCTGCAAGACATTTGCCTGTGCAAGACTTTAAGAATAAGACGCTAGAAGCATCAGCAATAAAAACAGAAAGAGACAAAGGGGAATAAATCACAGTAAGCAGCTCCAGCACTACAAAAGAAAATAATTAACAAAATGAACAGGCAACTGACAGAATGGGAGAAAGCATTCCAAACTACGCAACCAATACAAGATTAATATGCACAATACATAAGAAGCTCAAAAACAATAAAACAAACAGGACAGGTAATTAAAAAGGATTTGAACACGCATTTTTTTTCAAAAGGTGAAATGCAAATGGTCAACAGCAGCTTGAGAAAAACGTTCAGGACAAGTAGCCATCAGGGAGATGCAAAGCAAAAAGCAGAATGAGGGATGACTTCACTCTAGTTAGAATAGCTATTATCAAAACATCAAAAAACAAAAATGTCGGTGAGGCTGTGGAGAAAATTCAGTCTTAGTGAGATACAAGTTAGTACAACCATTATGGAAAACTATATAGATCTAGCTCAGAAAACTAAAAATAGATCTACCATGCAACACACAGCTATCCCACTCCTGGGAAATTACCTAGAGAGAATGAAAGCAGCTATGATAGAATCACCTGCAACTTCTTGCTTGTATCAGCTCAATTACAATAACTACGACATAGAATCAACCCTAGATATACATCAATGGAGACAAAGCACGGTGTGTATATATATAGCAGAATATTGCTCAGCCATAAAAAACAAAATCCTGACATTACACAGAAAATGCATGCAGTGCATTATGTTATAAGAAATAAGCCAGACCCAGAAAGGTAAGCATTACATTGTCTCTTGCTTGTGGAAGTTAGCACATACAAATAGTGTGGATTTAGTACATTTGGTATTTAGTTATAAACATTGATTACTAGGGCCAGAATTGTTGCAAGGCTGTTGAAGCCACCATTTGCAGATGGCATTCCATAACGGTCAGTTGGTTTTGCATTTCCAATCCAGTTCCTTGATAATGCACCTTGGAAAGCAGAAAATGATAGCCAAAGTCCTTGGGACCCTGAATTCCTGTGGGGGGCATTGATAAAACTCTTCCTCTTGGCTTCACCCTGGCTAAGCCCCAAGTGAAGCAGATGGAATATCTCTGTCTCTGCCTTTCAAAGAATTATTAGAAACAGGACACAGCAGGGGAACCTAGCGGCTAAAGTCCTCTCCTTGCATGCCCAGGATTCCATATGGGCACTGGTTCTAATCCCAGCCGCCCCTCTTCCCATTTAGCTCCCTGCCTGTGGCCTGAGAAAGCAGTGGAGGATGACCCAAAGCCTTGGGACACTGCACCCGCGTGGGAGAATCAGAAGAGACATCCCAGACTAGTGGAAAGGAAAAACGAGCTCATGTAGCCATTCTTATATCAGATAATATAGACTCTGACATGAGAAAAATTAAAGTAGATGAAGAAGTAAACCATATAATAATCAAAAGATCCATTCAGCAAGAAGAGATCACCTTACTAGCTTCTTACAATGTTTTCTCTTTCATCCTTAATATTACTTAGTTTTTCTTTCTTGCTTTTCTTTGCTAGTCTGGCTAAAAATTTGTTTTGCTCACCTAAAAAAAAAAAAGACTCATTCTCAATAGGATACTGGATTCCTTGCCACTGCCCATACCTACCTTGTCAGGATAGAGCTTAATATCAGAATAATGGACGTAAAACTGTTTATCAAGATAGCCCTTTTCTAATAATATAGAGGAAATCAGTGTGGAGGGAGGATTTAAGGAGAGGGCAGAGGAAATTCCAGAGCGTATGGATCTATATCCTAAAATAATAAAATAAATTAAAAAACACAAACAAGAAAAATTATCTTGAACTTGAAGGAACTGATGTTGAAAACTATGGTTTTAAATCTTTTAATTTGCTCACCAAGAATTTTTTCTAGTCCCCACATACACACCTTCTACGTACAGTATGAAGCTAATTTTATATAATATTCTTAATATTCCTGTGTTTGGCTGCAACTCATCTCATGTGGTGAGGTGTGAAATTTGTTGCTTGTTACAACTATCATTTTCAAAAAAGTCTCACAATTTGTAACATTTTAAATTTCACACTTCCAGATAAGGAAATGTTCAACCTGTTTAAACAAATCATCTTTGAGCTTACCAGTTTGAAGCTGAAAAACAAAATAAAACAAAACAAAAGCTGCAAAGCATGTTCCTAGACATGGGGACAAGTTCATCGAAAGCAGTAAGCTATCCTAGTGTGTGTGTGTGACAGGGGTGTTAAATGATCATACAGTAAAGGAATTAAGGGTAATCAGGATCTCTTTAATTTCCACTTTGTTATTTCCACATTTTTGGCTCTTGTATCTTCATCTTTAATAATGGATCAAATTACTCTTACATTATTTATCAAGTATGAATTCTTCCTTATAACAATAGTTAAATTCCCTGAGTGTTTCCTTTGAGACAGGAATGCTCCATGTATTACGAGTATCAGACTGAAGTGATCCAGTTGGAATCATTCTTTACAAATGAGAAGTAATGAGGATCTGAGTATTTCTAGGATTGGGATAATTCTGAGAAGATAGCTAGGATTTTGTGTGTACACACTGATATTCGGGTCTATACTTACAACGATGGGCACACCCTCCTACAGAAGAAACGAGTTTTAACTTTTCATCTTACCTAATACTTTAAGGCTAGAACACTTCATTAACACCACAGAATCCCAATTAACTTATTTTTTTCTATCAATAATTTTTCTTTAAGAAAAGGCATTTGATGAACATCAGATAAGATACACAATAAGATGTCCATGATCTACTCAGTGTTCCCATATATTATTACAAGTCCCAGCTCTGGTTACCAACTCTAGCTTTAGTGTGGAATCAGGGTGGCAGCAAGTGTTGGTTCCAGTTGGATCATACCACCCACGTGTAAGACCTGGATTTAATTTCATTTCCTGAACTGCTAGCAAGCTTCAGTCCTCCCGAGCATTGGCCTTCATGAGACTGGGAGAACTACCTAGGTATAATACCTCTCTTCGTTTTGATTTTCCTTCTCTTTCCCCTTTCCCTTTCCTTCTGTCTCTCTGCCTTAATAATTAAATAATTATTCTTTAGGATTTCAGATTCAAAGAGATATATACATTTATCAAATATGCTTTTAGTTACAACTAGTTCTCCCTTAAATAAAATTTAAAAATCCTACAAATGACTTACAGAAAGACTTTGATATTCTGTGCTGATAACTGAATTCGGAACAAAACAAAATGAAGGCAGTGGTTTTTGACTTATTAATTCTTATAAGATTGATCCTGCTAGAAAGCTGCAGGGTACTTTAAATCAGGTCATTTTAGCCAAACATAAATACAGCATAAATTGGATGTCCCCTTGGGTCTTTGAACTGACTCGAAGCTAAGATTTTCTGCAGTCTTTGGTTTTATCTGTGCCTGTCCTTGGAGTCGAGCCAAAGTCTCAGCAGAAGCACACATTTGTAGGAATAGGCCAGCTGCAGAAGGGTCTGAAATGATGAGCACGAGCACTTTTAGCAAGCTGAAAAATACAAACGATCTCTAAACTTTAATTACATGACTTCTCCAAAGGCACATGTAGAAAACCCCTATGTCTTGGCCTAAGCTATTCACTGCTGCAGGGTATAATGGAAAGACAATTAGCCTTGGAACACAACTGGTTTTGCAATTCTGGTTTGACATTTAATTTTGGCAAGCAATTTATGTTTTATTCTGTTTTATCATAACTTAATATTTTTGTGTGCTCCCTGAATAGTTTCAAAAATCAACAAATAGCTTTATTTTTAAGTCAGCTATTTCGTATTGCCAGTATTTAGAATTATGTCATTGCATACATCTGTTTCTTAGATGGTTTTAAGATATTTATCTCCCCCTGTAGCTGTATTTCCTTTCAAGTGGGAAACAGCATTACACTGTAGCTGTCTTTCTGATGAATGCATCATTTTTGCTATCATTTTACAGAAAGCTCATCTTTCTTTTTTAAAGATTTTTTTTTATTTCAAAGGTAGATTAATAGAGAGGACAGACAGAAAGATCATCCCTCTATAGTTCACTCTTCAAATGACCACAATGTTCAGAACTGAACCAATCTGAAGCCAGCAGCCAGGAACAGAGACCCTCTTCTGGGTCTCCCACAAGGGTGCAGGGTCACAAAGACTTTGGACATCCTCTGGTACTTCATCAGGCCATAGGCAGGGAGCTGGACGGGAAGTGGAACAGCGAAGATGCAAAGTCATGCCCATTAGGGACACCTGTGCTTGGAGATGTGGGATGAGCCTGCAGAGCCAGTGTGCTGCTAGTCCCTGAATACTCATCTTTTCTAAGAAGTACCACTCACATTTGTAGGGCATTCATGTAATATTTCTTCAAACTCATTAACACAAAAGTGATAGAGGGCCCAGCGTGGTATCCTAGTGGCAAAATTCCTGACCTTGAGGGCACAGGATCCTACATGGATGCCGGTTCTAATCCCGGCAGCCCTGCTTCCCATCTAGTTCCCCGCTAGTGGCCTGGGAAAGCAGTAGAGGACAGCCCAAAGCCTTGGGACCCTGCATCTACATAGGTGACCCAGAAAAAGCTTTGGGTTCCTGGCTTCGGATCAGCTCACCTCAGGCCGTTGAGACTGCTTGGAGAGTGAATCATCCCACAGAAGATTTTCCTCTGTCTCTCCTTCTATCTGTATATCTGCCATTCCAATAAAAATAAACAAATCTTTAAAAAAAAGTGATATAGTCTGAAGTATCAAGTGCTTAAAAAGTTTTGGAATTGGGATAAAAATATTTTCTGAGGCTTTGGCTTTTTAGTTAATTTGTTTTTAGAAATTCAGTTAGGAAAGTGAAAATACAATTCCTCTTCTAAGTATAACAGTGGAGCAACATCTCGCCAAATGTTTTCTTTTGAACACAGGCAGATTGCAGATTTCACAATTATATCCTGCAATATCAATATTCTACCACGGTTTTGTAGTATGCATGAATCCCCATTCCTGAAGAATGAGTAGGTTTGTAGCCCTGAAATAGAAACAGCACTAAATCCTTTTCCAAGGATCTAAACACCACTCCAAAACCAGCTTGTTTAGAGCACAAACACACATATGGCCAAGAGGCAACTTCAGAAAACAAAGAGAATGCACTTGGAACAAACTGCCCAAAATCAGTTTTCTTTTCCTGAATTCTTGGGGCTAAGAGAGGTGCTGAGACACTCAGAACAAAGTGTGCTAAAGCCTTATGCATTACTCCAATAATTTAGGCACATAATAACTGTAAATACTCCAACCGATATTGATTTAAAACCTTTTCCCCAGCTGGTCTGAGTGTTCTGGGGTTAATAGAACTTTCTAGGGTATACAAAAGACACCCACAGCTGAAATACTGGGGCACAGAAAGGAAGACCTTCAAAGTCTGAAGAATTACAGGCGGAACCAAGGCCATTGTAGCAGCACAGCAGTTCACACTTGGAGGGATAAATCAAAGCATTAATTGATCTTGTCAACAAAGCAGGTGTTTTGACTGCCTTTTTTGGTTCATTTTCATGCAAAAACTTGGGACACAAAGATTGCAGATAAATGGCCCTGACAGAACTGAACCCATCATGGAGCAGGCCCAAATCAGCCTATTCTTTCCTACTATGAAATATACTTAAGAGCAGTATGTCTTTAAGCTTTAGTGCCACAATAGCCCATTTGTAAGATCAGAAATCTATTTTCTTTGGCTTTTCTTGCACTGTCTTCTTTCCTTCTTTTTAATATGTCAAAGATGTCTCTTCCCTTTTTGTGATAAACTATTTCTGCACCCATAGCAGGTTTAAATTTTTAAAGAATCATGGCACACAAGGCTCCACAAAGATTTTTTGTTTTTAAAGGGTTTTCAGAGCAGGATGTACAGATTGTATTGTCTGCTTCTAAGATTGGAGAAGACAGAAGGCAGAAAAGAGGCAAATTCTTGATCCTACTCTATTTCAAAAGTAAATAACAGAAATATCAAAAAGATTCAGGAGTATACATAACTCTAAGGTATTGGCCATTTGAAGCTTTAAATTTTAAAATGTAATAAAACAATTTTTTTAATTTTTCATTTTAGAGGATGGAAGAAGGTGGGAGAATATGTATCTAGAATTCTACATACAGAATCATACGTAGTCTACGTAGGTAAAATTATTTAAGGTAAGAAAAATGAATGGCGACGTTGACTTATTATTTCATGACTTACTTGATTTGATTTTTAAAATTGTTGGTTATTTATTTATTTGAAAGGAAATGAAGAAGAGTGAGGCAGGGAAAGAGAAAGGGAGAGAAAGAGAGAGAGAATATCCAATACACTCTTTCAGCCATTTACTCCCCAAATAGACACAAGTAGCCTGATTCGATCAGGAGCCGGGAAGCTTATCAATGGCTTCCTAGTGGTGGCAGGGCTGCAAATACTTGGGCCATCTTTGGTTGCCAGGGCATGAACTAGCTCCCATACAATGTCAACTCCTGTAGGTAATTTAGAGAAAACATTATCTCAATATGAAATCTGATATAAATATTGTTTAAACTCTATTTTATGGGACTGCATGAACTGTCAGGATAGAATTTGGAGGTGTGAACTCTTAAAACTATAAATTTCCAAAGGAATTAAAATGGGCCATATTATCTGGTTAGTACATAAGTGTGTCAGTAGTCTGCCCCCAGCCAGATATTGCTTGTGCTTGTAGATTCCCATAGAGTGAAGGTGCTTATAGAACAGCTAGTATTTCATGACATCAGTTTAAGAATAAGCCACCGGCACAGAGCGATAGTCTAGCTAAAGTCCTCACCTCATACACACGGGGATCCCGTGTGGGTTCTGGTTCTAATCCCAGCAGCCCCACTGCCCATCCAGCTCCCTGCTTGTGGCAAGTGGAAGCAGTTGAGGACAGTCCAAATCCTTGGGAATCTGCACCCGTGAGGGAGACCTGGAAGAAGCTCCTGGCTCCTGGCTTCGGATTAGCTCAGCTCCATCTGTTGAGGCTGCTTGGGGAGTGAATCAACAGATGGAAGATCTTCCTCTCTGTCCTCTTCTCTGTATATCTGCCTTTCCAATGTACACTAGTAAGAAAAATGACTATTAACCTATATATTCCTTTTCTCAATTTGTTTATTTTTACAAGCTTTGTCTATATTTCTGAACTATGATCTTTTGACATGTATTTATTGAGCTCTTCATTTAGTGGAGCACTAAGCATGCAATTACAATGTAAATTTAAAATGTTATCTCAAAAATTATGACAAAATAACCCCTGGGCTCTCTTTTCACTGGTGTTACATTGCCCGTGTATTATAATATATCACAGAAACATTCCACTTATTTAAATCATAGCCTTCTGAAAAGCTGGTTCAAAGTAGGGATTCTGTTCCAGATTGGCTCTTGAGCACACCATTGGTTGCTTTGGTCTGGCCACACCCACTGCCAAACCCCAGATAATACTTTTCTTCAGTCAAGAACATACCAGTAATTTTAAAGCCAATTGAATATTTTAAAAGGTAAAAGACAGTAAAATACTAATCTGAAAACACTAACATTGTTGCCAATCTTAATTTTAAAATATTTACAAAAAGATTATCGCATATGTGAATTAAGGTTGAATCTTATTTTTAAACTTTATTAAGAAAATACTATGGAAAGTGAAAAAAATGAATACAAGTGGGGAAGAAATGAAAACATGAACCGTTCACATCACCTGAAAGAGCCATTTCAGAGAAGTCACTTAGCCAATTACTTTAGATAATCATATTGCAGGTCACAAAGCTAGTATTTAAATCCAGCTGTGACTCCAGCTCTGCACAGCCTTCCAGGGAAGAGCACCATAATGTCTCCACTAATTGGTTTTCTGGCATCCATGTGGGAAATTCAGATTGTGTTGCTCACTCCTAGCTCTGGCCAGTCCATTGCTCGTCATTGTATTTAAGGGAGGGATCAGATAATAGAATCCCTCTGTCTGTATCAATAAATAAAATATAATTTCAACAAGGTTGAAGTGTAATTCCTCTTAGTTGACACTGTTCCAAGTTAAAAACTGCTTTACATAAACCTAATTTTCTTGAATTTTTATTTATTTTCATTTTTAAAGGCAGAGAGAGAGAGAGAGAAATAAACACAGAGATCTTCCCTGCACTGTTTCACTTCCAAAACATTCACCACAACTAGGGCTGGGCCACAGCCTGGAACCCAATGTTGATTTCCTGAGTGGGTAGGAAGGACCTAGTAATTGACTCATCACCTGCTGCTTCCCAGGGTGTCCATTAGCAGTGAGCTAGAATTGGAAATTCAGCCACAATTATAGCTTGGGCCCTTGGATATGAGGCAAGAATGTGGCCATCACAATCATTGTATAACCACGCTACCACATGCTTACCCTTAAAACATTCATCCTAATTCCTAAGTGGCATTGTATTTCAAAACCCAAATTAACATGAACATTTATATCTTCATGTTAGTTCAGAATCAACCACAAATGTGAATTATTTATAACTTATTTAAGAATTACTTATTCTGCTTGATTATTATTCCACTTTACCACAAAAACTATTTGTACTCTTTTTTTGTTTATATAGCTCACAAAATATGAATATAAAAATAATGGGTCAAGCATTAGTTGACACTTGTTGATTAACTGAGAGTAGCCCTGAAGAATTTCTGGTGGTGCATTTATGACCCATTGTGATTTGGAATGCATCTGTGGGATTGTGTGCAGACACTTTCGACAATTAAGGTTGATTAGAAATAAGATTTGAAAATGTACTCTTCAAGATCCTGTTCCAGAGAGCTGCTTTTAAAATATAGGATAGAATAAGCGAATTTGTCTCATGTATAAACACTTATTATTTGCAGATCATATTTCTGCAGTCAGTTTAGCTTCCCAAGTTCATTTTTATGTAGAAAGTAAATTGATCAGGGCTGTAGGAAACAAAATTCTGAACTCAACAAATAACCTCTGTAAATAATGCAGTTAGGTAAATACAACTACAAATTGTGTGTGTATGAAGGAGACATACATTGATTTTTCTTCTATAAACACACAGGGAGTAACACTGGTATATTTAAAATATTAATATGAGTAATGATGAATTCAAAAATCCATTCCACAACAGCTATTCAACCAGTATTCTGCAACACACTTTCTATCAATGTTAATAGCTAATTTCAAGCTAAAAATCTCATATATTCCTGCCAGAAAGGCTAGTCAAGGACAGAAAAGCTAGTTCATAAACATACGTACAAGTGTTTGGCTTCCCCATGAGAAAATAAAAATCTTTTAATAAAAGAAGCATTTCTTTCAGCTGTTAAAATATCCTCAGTTAATAACAATCAGGGTTGCCTGCAGACCTCTTTTGTGCCATATGCATGGTTCAGTTTGTTATTGTTGACTTACTGAACCCCAAATAATTTAAACACCATGTGCTGGGTCAGTGAGTATCCCAAGTTCTAGTTTATAAATTCACTCCAATAACAGACGCACATAGGACTTTAATTAGAAATATTAAGCAGAAATAGCTAATAGTCTGTGAAATTAAGTGTTCTCTGTTGCACACCATCCACTTTATCAAGGGCAGGAAAACAAAGAGCGCAAGTTAATAAACCCTGTGTACTGGTGGGTGGAGGCATCGGATCACAGAGTGCATTAGTTCCTAGAGTTCTTGCAACGATGAGAGCAGTGTTAGTATCTTGAACCAACAGAAAGGCATTCTCCTACAAATTTCTTAGAACCCAAAGTGCAGAATCAAGATCTAAGCATGGCTGTGGTTCTCCCATAGGCTCTGGGAGAAAATCCGCCCCTGCCTCTCACAGACTACGGTGATTCCAGTCATTTTTAGTTTGTAAACGTGCAACTCCAATCTATAGCTCTATCTTTACACATCTTTACACATCTTTTTCTTCTCCATTCCCCATCTCTAGTTGAATTTAGGATCCACCCAAATAAACCTGGATAATTTCATGCTACAATCACTAACATAAACACATCTGCAAAGACATTTTTTGTAAGAATATATTTATAGGTTGGATCTTTTCTTCCTTAGCCTGCTTGAAAAAGGATACAACTGAACCTCTTGCAACTTGTACCACTACGTACACCATTGCTTTCTGCTATCTGTGAGCTAAATGCAGATTTCCTTTCCTTTTGTAATGTCTACCTATCTATCTTCTTCCATATAGTAATGTACTCTGTAGTAAAATGAGTAATGATAACAGTAATAACTATGATAGTTAATATATATTGAACTTCACTATGTACCATTATGTTTGTTAAGATTTATTTATTTAGTTGAAAGAGATGAGAGAGAGAGAGGAGAGAATTATCTTCCATCAGCAGGTTCGCTCCCCATATGGTAATAAGGGCCAAGAATGAACTGCTCCAAAGCAGGGAACTTTTGCAGAAGGTGAGAAGATCACACTGCACCCAAGTATAGGATGTTATGAGTTTGTATTGCCCAAGCTTTGTGATAGCAGCTCCTACTACACTCCAGGAGCCGCTGCATAGTGCGACAGAAGTCAAGTTTTTTTAAGCTCTCATCCTCCAATCATATTGAGAGCCGTAGAGAACAAATTTTTCATGCATTCAATTACTAAATGCAGGAGGCAAGAAGAGAACTGCCAGAGCCCAAAGTTCTCCTGTAGTTAACGAACCCAACTTAGAAAAATAGGAGGCAGGAGGGGCCAAGTGCATGTAGCCTTCAGAGCTATTTCAGTGCTGTGGATTAGCTTCAACGTCCCGGGAGGAAGGAGGGGTAGAGTGCACATGAGGAGCCTCCAGGAGACAGCTTTGTGCATTCCATTCACTCGAATGGTTCCAGAGGGTGTAGGAAGAGCAGAGTGCAGACACTGCATTTCTGTGCTGTCCACTGTCAATTACTCTGACAAGCGGTTGCTAGCCATCAACTTACTGCACCCTATCACAGAGCCAGGAGTAAGCTCCTAATCTCCCTCGTAGAAACAGACACCCAAGGCCTTGGACATCCTCCACTGCTTTCTTAGGCCATTTGAAGGGTGCTAGATCAGAGGGGAACGAGCTGGACATGAGTTATAGCCTTTACAGGACGCCAAGAGGACTATCTCATTACATTACCATGTCAACCCCCCAGACATTCTTTGTAACTCATGTATCCCTCACAGCAACTCTAAACTGTAAGGATAATTATGCTGGTTTTACCTATCAGAAAGCAAGACAGACACATACTTTGCCCAGTTGATACAGGTAAGTAGCAAAGGTGCTGTGAGTTGAATCGGAGCAAACTGACTTGAAAACCTGTGCTAATAAATTGACATCTGTATTTTGTAGTCCTCATATCATTTAAGCCAATTATATGAAATGTATCTAGATAAAAATTATCAAGAAGATCAAACTCTATCTCCCCTTTCTCAGCAATTCTCTCAAGTAACATAAATCTTTATATATAAAAACGTAATTGTCATAGGTATTTTTCCTTGATTCTATTTTGTTTAATTGACATCTTTATTTGCAAGTAGAGAAGAGAGTTTACGGACGACTGGGGAGTGAATCAGGAGCTACAAAATCTCTCCATCTCTCTCCTTATATATAATTCTGACTTTAAAATTAATAAATAATATTTAAAATCTGATATTTATTATGAAAAATATGTATAATTTCAAACTAGTTTGCCCTAGAGTATGTCTATCTTTTAATTGTATCATTCCATGAACTTTTTGAAGTAGGCTCATATTTCAGAATCTAGAAATGAAGATGTAATTTTATAATACATGTAGCAAACAACTTTTACAAAAGCAAAGGCATACATTAACAAGATTTACAGATTAAATCACGAATCCTCATACAGAAAGCAAATCTGGGGGCCAATGCCATAGCCTAGAAGCTAAAGTCTTCGCGTTTCACATGCTGGGATCCTATGTGGGTGCCAGTTCTAATCCCAGGGGTCCCACTCCCATCCAGCTCCCTGCTTGTGGCCTGGAAAAGCAGTTCAGGATGGCCCAAAGCCTTGGGATCCTGTAGCTGTGTGTGAGACCCAGAAGAGACGCTGAGCTCCTGGCCTCAGATCGGCACAGCACTGACCATTGTGGCCACTTGGGGAATGAATCAACACATGCAAGAGCTTCCTCTTTGTCTCTCTTCCTCTCTATCTCACTTTTCAATAAATATTTTTTTTAAAAGGTAAATCTGCCCAACTCTCAAGTTTCCTCTGAAAGCTCTCATCCTCCAAACAAATTTTCAGGTGTATAATTTTTGTTTCCACTTGATAGGAAATTTAAAACAAAAAACAAATTTATTTTTCGTAATCAGAGGGAATGTCTAAGCCTATTTCCCGCCAATATATATCGCATTCTATATATCCAAAAATACAGTGTGGCTTTCACACATCTTACCAAATGATAATATCTATTCCTTTACTACTTCTGCTAAACCGGTAGACTTTGAAGCTGTTACAGCCAATATGATCAAGTACTGCAGAAGGATTTTGCAGGCTAAGTCCTGAAAAGTACCAAGGCTTCTGCTAGCAGTTGCTGTGTCTACATATGTCCCTGTCTCTCCTTGAGCTGCTTGTCTTTGAGATGCAACCCTCGTCTCTTGAGGCAGTCCTGGCCGCCTGGAGAGACCATTTGTGACCGTTTAGGTTGAAAGCCCACACCAACTGCTAGACATACTTGAGTGAGTATGACTTTCAGATATCACAAGTTACCATTTTGGAGCATTCTAATTTTTCAGTAACGCAGTTCTGCTGTGTCCTGCCTAACCTTCCACACCCGGGAACCATGAGAAGTCACAACCATAACTGTCTTATAAGCTACTGCAGCGGGGGTTAATTTGTTAAACAGAGCCATAGAATTAGCATAGGAACTTAAAGCATTCCATCTCATTCCACATTGAATATTAGTTTGCATTTAATTTTACAAGTTTGTTTTGCTGACTAATCAAGTTCCCATGACATATAGACTTTTATTCAGGAACATTTATTTAGCAGCTTCTAAGTATCATACTTTGGCATAGTCTTTTCTGATGCAGTGAGGAAGACCATCAAAACCCCTGCCATTGCAGAGCGTGCTCTCAAACTTCATAGACATGCAACTCTTGTGCCGGGCACAATAACACAGTGGCTAAATCCTTGCTTTTCAAGTCCTGGGATCCCATATGGGTGCCACTTCATGTCCCGGCTACCCCATTTCCCATCCAGCTCCTTGCTTGTGCCCTGGGAAAGCAGTCGGAAATGGCCCAAAGCCTTGGGATGCTGCACCCAGTCGGAGACCTGGAAGAAGTTCCTGGCTCCCAACTGCTTCTGGGTCTGCTTCTGGCCTTTGCAGCCACTTGGGAAGTGAAACAGTTGACAGAAGATCTTCTTTTCTCCATAAATTTCCCTTTTCGATAAAATTGGATACATCTTTAAAAAACAGAAAGAATGACAAGTCTTGTTTTTACCTTACCAAAGTATAGACTTAAATTTAAACGTATGAGAGAGTCTCTGCCAAAGTATTCATTGCTTTGTCTCAGTTCCCCAGAAGCAGGGCCTGAGACACATATTCATACACAAATAGGTTATTGTGAAAAAATTGCAGGGAAAGTATAAAGGGAGAGGATAAACCAGAAATGGAATCAGACAAGTGAAGGTTCAGGTTTAGATAAAGTCTCATCTTCAGCCTAATCCTGAAATGTGGGTACTTGGGTATTGCTACACCTAAACTTTTATCTCTATTAGAATGAGAAGTCTGGATTTTTGTGCAGTTGGACTGGTCTGTCATCCTCCCAATTTTTCCTCTAAATCCGAGCAATTTCTTCCAACAATGCAAAGCAAGTCTGGGGAGGAGACTGCAAGCTGAAGAGAAAAGGAAAGTCACATAAGTATGGAAAAAGTAAACTCAAGAGCTCTCACTAAGCATAGATACATTCCCTTTAGTTAATTATTCAAAATATTAGTAGCAAAAAAAGGGATAAAATTTATAGAATATTAAGCCTACAAAAAGAAAAATCAAGAATCAAAAATTAAAATACTAAATTAAGTCTTGCAGAAAGTATTTTGTACCATGGAAATTAAACGATATTTTGCAACCCCAAATTTACACACATAATGGTGGATGAGTATACAATTGGCTCGTGTTTTATTTTAACAGATTTAGTAATGTGATGTGGCCTTAAGTTTTAAGGAGAGCCCACTCATGAAATGACAGGGTAAAGATGGTATTGGTATTCATGTAAGGTAAATACAGAGATTGTGTGTTTATTTCTCCATTTGACTAGTTGAATAGTTCCATTGCCTGCGACTAGTTTTCTAGCTCCACTTTTATGTTTTAGATTTTTTAGCTTTTGTTACCCTTAGACTCTTTTCCAGCAATTAGAATTCATTTTAATTTCTATAATCTGCTTACATGAAGAACAAAGGGCTATATTTTGAGGCTGGACAATGCTTTGAGACTTCCACACATGCGTTTTGCATGTTTATTAACTTTACAATGAACGATTTTTCCACTGTCACACTAAATTTAGATAGAGAGGCGATGATAAAATATAGAATAGAGAGAAGATATAACTACATTCTTTTGTTTCTAGACATTCCTACAACATGGTAGAAAGTGTCATGATCAGTACTAATATTAGAAATTTTATTTTCAAAACAAGATTTATTTGTTTTATTTCAAACTGGGGTGTATAAAAAGAGAGAAAGACAGAGAGAGAAAGAGAAAGAGAAAGAGAAAGAGAAAGAGAAAGAGAAAGAGAAAGAGAAAGAGAAAGAGAAAGAGAAAGAGAGAGAAAGAGAAAGAGACCTTCCATCCACTGATTGACTCCCCAAATGGCTGCAGTGGCCAAAGCAGGGTGAGTCTGAAGCTGGAAACTATCAGCTTTTCCAGATCTCTCACCTGGGTGTTATGTACCAAACGCCTTGGGCCAGATCAGAAATGGAACAGTCAGGACTAGAACCAGTGCCTGCATGAGATGCCATCAACAAACCCAGAGATTTAACTTGTTATACCACCCTGCCAGTCCCAGAAATTTCACTTTCCGTGTTTATAAAAAGAAGTGAACATGAACCCTCTCTGCTTTTTGGTTATTTTCCATTTTCAGTGATGCTGAAATTTTCATGCAGGAATTTGTGAAGTTGGGCCCGGAGGCGTGGCCTAGCGGCTAAAGTCCTCGCCTTAAAGCCCCGGGATCCCATGTGGGCGCCGGTTCTAATCCCGGCAGCTCCACTTCCCATCCAGCTCCCTGCTTGTGGCCTGGGAATGCAGTGGAGGACGGCCCAAAGCTTTGGGACACTGCACCCACGTGGTAGACCCGGAAGAGGTTCCAGGTTCCCGGCTTCGGATCGGCGCACCGGCTGGTTGCGGCTCACTTGGGGAGTGAAAAATCGGATGGAAGATCTTCCTCTCTGTCTCTCCTCCTCTCTGTATATCTGGCTGTAATAAAAAATGAATAAATCTTAAAAAAAAAAGAATTTGTGAAGTAACAGTGATTCCTTTCTGATGAGTCATTTGCATCCAAGAGGTAAACAGTATTTAAAAATAAGTAATCATTTTATTATAGAAAGTATAGTTAATGAATCAAAGTATTTGTGGGTCAAGAATCCATGTGTGCCTTACCTGGGCTCCCTGCTGCAGCATCACTCCCCAGGCTGTCATCAGAGTATGACCAGCTCATCTGAGACCCATGAGAGAAATGTCTCTTTCTGAGCTTACCTGGTGTTTGACAAGATTCAGTATGCTGTCTTCCATCTGAGGTCACGGGTCCTTTCTTATCACCTGGAGGTTCTCTTCTAATCTTTGCCTATTGGGTTTCTCTGTCTAGTAAGCCAACAAGAACCAATGAAAAGTGTCATAGCTGGACAGAAGCTAGGAATCTTGGGTAACATAGGCACCTCATCTTTTTCATATTCTACCACTTACATATGGGTTACAGATGTTACCCTCAAAGAGAAGGAAAATCACACAAAACACATAAACAGCAGAAAGCAGTCATAATGGGGAGCCACCTAGCAGTCAGTCCCTGTAGAGTATGTGGTGGCATAAAGTTGAAATGAATAACTTCATTCAATGCACAAAGCTGTTTTTGCTTTTGTTGTTGTTGTTCTGCAAGTTTAAAATCAAGCATTGCAAATGAGACAGTGAACAGAGCTTTTGTAGCATCCCCAAATGAAAACATGTTGGCACATTCCCATTTCATTTATGAGTTACACATAATGCGTACACTTTTTGATCAATGGAGTAACAAAAGCCTATCACTTCTCAAAAGCCTATCACTGTCCCAAAGTGACTGTTAAGCAAAGAAGACTGATAGGAAATCAAATAGTCACACTGGACCTAAAACAATATTATTGGGGAAAAGGCACTGGCAGGTATAGCCATCATGTAATTTCCCTGTTGCTCATCACACTCTAAGGCTACACATAATGAAAGAGTAGAGCAAGAATGCAGTTCCTGGATGAGAGAGTCGCCCTCTGGGCTGTGGATTGTAGTTACATGCTACAGTAAATACAAATGCCTCCAATGCCATGATTCAGAGCTGAAGTCCAAGCCTTGACGTCAGACAAGTGATGGGCTGCATCGGTGAAGGTTGGTCCCAATCCGTTTACTCGGCACTTTACTCAAATAGATTATTTTAGCATGAAAGTCTTATAGCTGGTTTTAATATAATAAGTTTCAGTTTCCAAGAATCTTCATGAAACCAGCTGTCACTTAGATAAGTTAATCCCTATTTCTCAATCAATACCTTAGACTCCAAAACATGGCCTTATCAACAACACTCACTTCAAACCATTTGCTGACTGCTGACCTTGTTATAGCAATGCTTTTAGGATTCTCAATACATGGATCTGAGTTCAGTTCAGAAACATGTCACTTAAGACAGTGTTCAGAGGCTTTAAATAATTGTCTACAAGATAGTTTCAGAATATTTGAATTCGAAAAGTTTTTATCTTTTTTTTTTATAAAATTGATTTTCTTCAACTAGGTACACTTTTCCTTTATGTCCCATGCTTTTGATTAGACTACCACATCTTCTAGAAAATATAATCTAATTTCACCTTGAAATATGTAAGTTTCTCTAGTTGTTTTGTTTCATATCCCTACTTAATACTTTCAATACATTTTATTGAATGGAAATACTCTAAAGGTAGGAAGGAGTGTTTTATTATTTTCTTATGAATAATTCTATTTTAAATTTGGTGCAAAAGATACACTTTTCACTCCAAATTCCATCTGAAAAAATTATAATGGACCGCATCTTCCATATATATTGTTTTTCCTTTGTCTTTTCTAGAGGTTAGTGGGCTAGTTTCTGAAATAACCATTTAGGAAATGCTAACTTTATGCTAATTTACATAATTCTCCAAAAATCTCCCCTGGCCTTATCTCCTGCATTTTTTTCTGTAACTGGAAGAAAACAAAACTCCCATGATAACTCTGAAGCACACATTACTCACCCAGAAAATGAAAGGGGTTTCTGGTACCATGGATTTTATTTGTTTGTTTTTTGTTTTTGCAATGTTTTGGTATTTTTCATTTCTAAAGCTATTTTACCATATTCTTTTTAACTGGAAAGCTAAAATAATCATCAAAGTCAACACATTTCTCTTAATATTCATGTCAGAAGAGGAAAAAAGAAAACTTCACTTAGAAAACAGATATTTCAGTAGGTAATGTGAAATATCTAATGGGATTGGTGAAGTATAGCAGCTTAGAAGTACAAAACTGATGACCCAGGGCAAGTTTGAAGTACAAATTCAAAAATCTTGCTCTTTGGAAATTCAGTAAAAGGAAGAGACAACAACACAGTGATCTTTTCACAGCATTTTGGAGATCCAGAATTTCAAGATGAAATATTGTCTCAGGTGAATGCTTCAATTTTGCTGGTACCTTCATATTAATATATGGGAACAAAGAGACAAAGTCTTTAATAATTGCTAGCTATGTTTTTCTTCACTATATACAATCTATATCTTTCAAATATTTCATGTCTTATTCTTTTTTATTTATTTCATTTTTGATGATGTTGACATAGTTAATTAGGCTGGGAAGTGTCGAGGATTAGGGAAAACTGGACTAGCGCCACCCATTTATGCCACTCCTGAATTTACCTGTAAACCCTGTGAGTTAATAAATAATTGTTGTTATAAACCATTAAGTCTATGAGGAACTCTGTGTGTGGCTGGTTAAACACAATAAATACTTAATACAAGACCCAGAGAAATAATAGCTTAAAGGGAGAATTTACGATTGACCATTCCAGGGCCTGGTGCTGTAGCCCAGTGGCTAAAGTCCTCGCCTTGAGTGCGCAGGGATCCCATATGGACGCCAGTTCTAATCCCCACAGCTCCACTTCCCATCCAGCTCCCTGCTGGATGGCCTGGGAAAGCAGTCGAGGACAGCCCAAAGCCTTGGGACCCTGCACCGCACCCCCACCCCCAGTAGGTGGGCCACACGACCCCGGCCAAGTGACCTAACTCCCTCAGGATCGCCTGCCCCAGGGGTTCACAAACCCAGTGCCCACTGACCTCAGGCTGACATGCCTTGGCTCACCTCAGCATCCAAAACTGTGTTGTGTTGTGCAGCTTAGCCCAGTCTGGTCTTCCCCATTTTCCAGCTCATGCTGCTGTGTGCTATAGCCTAGCCCAGTTTAGCTAGTACCAATCCTGGTCTTAATATGAAGTGGCTGGTATTGTGGGCTGGTCCAGCTTTTCCTGCCCACATCCTTGTTCTCAGATATGCTTATGGATGTTATGAGCTGGCCCAGACTGATCTATCCCCAGACCTGACCCATATGTGTGCTGGCAGTTCTGTAGATCTCACGCACACCACTGGCTCATTGGTTGACTTTGTGCACCTCTTGTTCTGGCAGGAACAGTGTCCTTGCTCACTCGGTCCACACCCTCTCTGGTCCTTACTGTTAGGTGTTGCAGCCCAGCCGTACCTGGTCTGCGCCCATACACAGGTTTGCATGGTTCAGCAGAAGTCAAAACCTTGCCCAGCCTGTTCTACACCCAGCCTGGCTCTCATGACTACCAGTGGGTGCCGGAGTCTCACCCAATCTGTCACTCCCCAGACCCAGTCCACACCCATCCCAGGGGATGATGCAGCCATGTCCAACTCAGCTTGCTGTCCAGAATCCTAATCTTGTCCTCACTAATGGGAACCCCACCCAGCTGGAGTGGCTCCTTAGCTGCCCAGTCAGGCCTTCCCCAGCCACAGCTCTAGGTCATGTCAACAGAGATTGCAGTTTCACATATTCCCCACAGATTCTGCTATCAGACCCACTTCTCTCATGTGCCAGCTATTATCACAGTCCATCCTAACATCATTTGTTCCCTGTTTAGACTCTCGCTGGTAGGCCCCAGCCTTGGCTTTAGTCTGTGCCATTGGGTGGTGTTTGGTGCTAACTACTGCAGCTCAGGCCTCCCATGTGTAATCACACTTCAGTCTGACCCTTAAAGGTCCTCTTGCCACCCCCCCCAAATCATTTGGTCTCAGTCCCCTGCTTACATCCACATGCCGTGGCCTTATCCACGGAAGTTCCTCAGCTGTAATTTCTCGCGTGGGTATAAACCCACAGGTCACAGCTCACTACCACCTGTGCGATCCCCAGTCTCCTTGAAAATCCAGAATCCGAACCCCCAGAGCATATCACCTGGCTCTCCTGCAGGGAGCCACGTAGCCTGGCTAAGTGCATTCATGCTGTGTCAAAAAGCTTCCAGACTAGGGAGAATTCAGAGCCATTCCACTCCGCTGTTCGTTCCTGTGCCAGTTAGAACGCCTCCAGGCCAGGGAGAACTTGAAGGCTGACTTAGAGCTCATCTCCCCCCAGAAAGCCGTGCAAACTTCCTGCATGCACTGTGCCAGTCAAAAAGCTTCCAGACTAGGGAGAACACAAAAACCTGCTGAGCCTCCCTTCCCCCAGGCAGCCATTCTGCTCAGCCATCCCACTTCTACTTTCAATATTCTTTCCTTCTAATGTACCTGGGAGGCAGCAAATGATGACCCAATTACTTGGCTTCCTGCTACACACCAAACCTGGATGGCATTCCAGGTTACAGGTGCCTTCAACGTAGCCCAGTCCTGGCAGTTGCAAATATTTGGAGAGTGAAGCAACAGATAGGAGACTTGTATCTGACTCCATGTCTCTTATTTGGTCTTTGTATGAATGAAGCAATAAATAGATAAACAAAATATTTGAAAATAGAAAGGATAAGTTATATTTACAGTTAGTATTATATAGTTGTGAACATCAGAAATATTTCATTAGGCAAAGAAAATTAAATAATACAAAGCTATAAAAAATGAAGCCATAAATAGTAACCTGAACATTTCGTAAAACCAATTAGTTGGTCAAAATACATTTCAAGCCATATGTATAGGTGCTATTTATATATAAGAAATTACCTATAAATTCTCATGTTGACATATAAAGCAAAATATGCTATAAAATACAAATAATTTTAACACAACATGATTAATCTTGCCTAAAAACAATTGTAAATGAACATAGGAATATCCAATACATATCTGCACACCAAAATAAAAGTAGTTTGAACTTTAATGTATTCAAAATCAACAGGAAAGACACATACACACACACATTATAGCAGCAAATTTTAAGTCATTTATCAATGCACTACAGATTCAAAAGACCAAAAAAGCACATAAAAATTTAAATGATACAATTTTAAACCCAATTTTGTGCACATAACTGCACATTATGTATTATATATATATGTATATGTGCTTATAAAACTTAAAATTGTCCCTCTTATTTCCAAATTCTTAAATAGCATGGACATATTGACCATTTATTGGATTTCAAAGAATAGCTTAGTAAATCTAAGGAATCAAAATACAACTTTGGTACCATAAAATGAAAATTAATAACAACAGCACAGGAATGATCTACCTATCAGGAGATGCAAAATTTCTCTCTTATAAAGAGGAAGACATAAAGCCAAATGTGAAACGAAGTTAGGTAATGCCAACCGTTGCAACGCATTTCTGAATCAGCAAAAGCAATAGTGAAAACTGAGCACATAGGAAATATAATTTATCAAATCAATTATACATTCACCAAATTTTGGATGTTGGCAAAAGGATCAGTGAAAATTTGAGAAATAAAGATAAAAACCTAAATTTAATTAAGAATAAATGGTTACATAATAGAACAAATAACATAATTTACTGCTCTTGTTAGGATTAAAATTGATCACATGAGTAAAGCGATAATTATTTGACCTTATCCCCAACAATTAAAAATGGTATGGTAAAAATTAGTAGAATTCCAAAATGACATTTGTACATATCTTTGTAAGTCAACTTGAGAACATGGATAAAATGGGTGCTGTTTTTGGAAAGCGCACACTACCAATCTGTCCTTAAAGTGGGTCTTGGATAACTAGCTACACTGTTTACCATTTAAGAGAAAAAGCTGCCCAATAGCTATTGCCTGGATGATTTCACAAGGGAATTCGTCCAAACTTCAAATAACAGATAGCTACAGTTATATTTCAGAGTAAAATAAAAGAAAAAGGAAAATATTCCTGAGTCTGTTAGAATATATACATCACATTGATTTCCAAATTTCATTAAAAATACAGACACAACCGACCAAAGAACAATTTACTGAAGTACATAAAGATGGGAAGATTGTTAAAACAGCCAGCAACATCGAGCTATTTCCTTAATGAGCGGCAAAGTACATGCAGTTTACCCCTGGAATGTCAGTGTGGTTAAGTATCAGGAGCGTTATAATTTTAAATCAGTATTTAGTAAGTCCACGAGACAGTCTCTGGCAGATGTTTGATGCAACTTTTAAGGGAATGTCATGAGGCCATCCTGGATTTGAGCGCCTAGATTTGAGCTCCTGTTCCACTTTTGATTCCAGCTTCCTATTAATATTGCTTTTGGTTTTGACCAGTCTTTGCCCTGCTGTTCTGAGTGTCTGTCAGTGAACCAGTAGATTGGAGCCGTCTCTGTTTCTTTGTCTTCGCCTTTCTCTTTATCTGACTTTAAACTAAGCAAATAAATAAGATCTTTTTTTAAAAAGATTTATTTATTTTTATTACAAAGTGAGAAATATGGAGAGGAGGAGAGAGAGGAAGATCTTCCTCAGGAACTCAGGAATCAAAGTAGATGATTCACTCCCCAAGTGAGCACAACGGCCAGTGCTGTGCTGATCCGAAGCCAGGCGCCAGGAACTTCCTCCAGGTCTCCCATGCGGGTGCAGGGTCCCAAGGCTTTGGGCGGTCCTCAACTGCTTTCCCAGGCCACAAGCAGGGAGCTGGATTGGAAGTGGAGCTGCCGGGATTAGAACTGGCACCCATATGGGATCCCTGAGTGTTCAAGATGAGGACTATAGCTGCTAGGCCACCGTGCCAGATCCAGGTCTTTTTTACAGAATTGTAAAAATCATACTCAAGTAGACACTTATCACATGAGTGCTTCAGCATGTCAAGTCTCCTCTTGTGACACCAGCATCCCGGAACTTTGTGCCAGTTTAAGTCTGGCGATTCTACACCCCATCCATCTCTCAGCTAATGCCCATGGGACGGCAGCAGAGATGACCCCTGACACCCATGTGGGGGACTTGGATGGAATTCCAGGTTCCCGGCTTCATCCTTGCCTCTGCCCTCTTCTTAGGGGACATTTGGAGAATAAACCAGAAGAAGGAAGATGTCTCTTTGTCTCTCCTTTGTCACTTCCTCCTCTCCTTGCCACTCTGCCTTTTATATAAATACAGAAATACAAATCCTTAACATATAAATAGTTTATTCTAAAGCTATTATCCAGTCAAATTTGAGAATAAAATGTTGAATGTGCTTAGATGCAAAACTATAAAGGGGAATTTTAAAGTATCATTATTTCAGTTTATTAGATATTTTAGCCTATTCCTGGAAGAAAACTGGAAGAGTAAAATAAATAACAAGGAAAAGAATTTTCAGGGCTATACTAAAATTAAACTCAGGAATCAAAGTAGATCTCAGGCAGACAGACAATAACTAGATACAAAGTAAAACCTTAAAAGGTAAAACACAAAACTTAATAAGAAATAGCCAAAAGACTGTGAAGAAACATTGAGAATCGCCAAATAAAGTTGTAAAGAAAACTTACCCTTAGAAAAGAAAATGCATTGTAAGAAGAATTCAAGTCCTTCTTCAAATTAATCTATAAATTTACTGTGGTCTCAGTAAAAATACCAACAGTATATTTCTGGAAACTAGACAGGTTGTTTCCAAAATTATAATAGCAATGAAATAGACAAAAAGAAGTACCCAAAATAGAGTGATATAAAAAGAAAAAGGAAGAAAGAGCTGCAGCCCTTCATTGTAATTTTACAAGTAAAGCAGCAGAATACTAAATAGAAAAGCAAAAGCGATGTATCTGTTGTGTAGTACTACATACATTTTTATATTTTTATTAATTTTATTTTTTAAAAATTTGAAACCAAACTATTACTAAACATCATATAATTTATTTCAATAAACCTTTAGGCAGCAGATATTATAAATTAAAAAGTAGAGTTGAGAACTTTGCAATAACAACGCAAGCACATTGAAGGAAATATTTGCTAGAGATATCTCCGCAACTGAATTGCAATCAAACGGGCGGAAAGTGTGAAGCGTCAAGAACAGAATGATTAAATTTTTTTTTCCTAAAGAAGTGAGTGTTATCCAGGATATGATATCTTAAAGAGTGATTAACTTCTGAAGGCATACTTAAAAACACAAACAAAACCCGAAAACCTGAAAGACATTTCATAAAAGAAGTCGAACTCTTTTCAAGAAAAATTACCTATCATTCCAAACTCCATTTAAATCACAGTTAAAGCTACCAACAATTAATAACTGGTTTTGAGTACACCTAGTTTCATTCAAATTCAGAAGCTCAATGCCAGTTGACACTTTTTAAGCCATTCATTTTAAAACAAATCGTTGAGTTGAGAAATATGTTTCTACAGAAGACCAGATATTCCGTAAGTTACTGGTCTTATGCCCTATTTCTTTAAGGAAACTATTTTTGCGTCTGACACATCTTTGCTTTCACCAAATTGGATGAATCATAAAAATGGGAGGGAGATGTGGAAGATTGTGCTCTTCTGTTTAAGTTTTACCTTTTTCCATTTGTGTATTTCCTTTTTTGCCTTCAGACAAGCGTGAATGTTGTGAGGCATAAATTTTCTGTGTTGACTCACTCATTTGGGGAGTTGGGTTTATGCCAATAGTCTGGAGTGGCAGCTCCAATCATTCCATGTGCATTCCTGAGCCCTGTGCAGGGCTGGTTGGATGCCTGACACATAGTGTCATCGCAAAACTGACAGGGTAGCTGTCACTCACTGCACATGCTGAACTTTTGCAACTATTTCTTTATTATAATTTTAGAATGACTCTATAGTAGTTTTTCCAAATCTTCATTTGAGGCTCCTGGTAAGTCCCCAGTTTCTGTTTTGTTGTAGCTGGCATGAAATAACTCAAAGCACTTTCTGAAAATTTGGTAAGAATACTTTACATTGCATACATTACGTCATTTAGATTTCTGCCTATGTGACAAAAATCAATTTGGATTTCAGTCAAAACAAACCAGAATCAAATCAAAAACATCTTTCGAAACATAGAAAAGTTCTAATGAAGTTTGGTGTTAAGGACTCACTATCATTTGTTCAGGATCATTCTTCTGGTAACAACAGTGCAATGGCCATATTCATTAGGTCTGATTAGTTGTTTGCTTAAGAAACTCCATGTTTCAAGAAGAAGGCAGGAAAGCAGAGTATACAACTCAGTACCAATGCTACATCAGAGACACTGTGCTGTTGGGGAATTTCCTAAATTGACTTGCTGTAGAATTAAAATCAAATTGATTCCATTCAGTGAGAAGTCTCCACATTCTTTTCTACTTTCTGCTAAGTTGTCATGTTTTAAGGTTTGGAGTTTCTCCTTGGCTCAATGTTCCTGGAGCATAATTTATATGCATACAATGCACAGATGTTAAATCCACATTCTAATGAGTTTTGTCAAATGTGATAGGCCACATCCTTCATCAAGAAAGAGAACATCTTCCTGGGATATACTGCTTACACAATTTTGTAGGTAATCCCAACACGAAGTCCCTCCCATCAATCCACTGTCACAATCACAAAGCATCTTTCCAGTAGCTTATCAGAACTGGCACATAAGTACTTGCAGCTAGTTGGAAAAAACATCTATCTATAGTAAATACAATGCTTATCAAGCCTTCTTTCTTATACTCTACTCCCTGGCCCCTTGTCAGCTGTACATCCATTAAACATGCATGCTGAGATCTGGGTAGGACTGAAATACTGCTCCTTTATCCTTAGTTGTTTACTTATCCATAATTTGAATGCCTTTGACAGGTGAAGCCATTATAGACCGTAGAGACACAAAAATATGTCGAAGATAAAAATATACTCTCTGGCAAGAGACTGTGATCATAGTGTGGAACTTAAAGTGGTAAACTGGAAACTGCCGTGGAATCTGTATCAGTGTCATAGTGACATTTGGAAGGTGACAGAACTCCAAAAAAATTGTTCTATAAAAAACAACATTACTCACAAAACCAGGATGCTAGCATGTCATAGTCTTAGGTAGTCCTGTGACTACTTGCAGCAGATGATTCAGTGGTAACATTTATGACTAAAGGCCTCTTTTACAAATATTTATTACTTACCTACTAAAAAGGTAGAGTGGCAGAGACACAGAACGAAAGAGATTTTCACTCATTGGCTCATTACAAAAAAAGACTCAATAGGCTGGGCAGTACCAGGATGAAGCCAGGAACATGGAATCTATCTGAATATCCCACATGGGTGGCAGAGGATCAAGTCATCTGCTGTTTCCCTAGCAACAGTAGCAGAGAGTCAGATCAGAAGTGAAACAGCCAGGATGTGAACTGGTGCTCTGCTAAGTGATGCTGGCCTTGCAGGTGGCAACTCAATCCACTGCACTGTGACATTAGTGGTCCAATGCCACAAGAGTTGTCTGGGACAGAACAGGTGAATAACAAACATTTGAACTAAGCATTGATTAGATTCAGTCCTTTTAAAATGTTGTTCATGGAAAAGTGAAGACAAAGGGATGAAAGAAAATGGAGTTAAAGACTGATTCCTTGTAGCAACTCTTCCTAGGTGGCCGTCTGCCTTTTGCCCATCACCAGGTGTCCCTCTTGTATTCTCAAGGTTACCAGCAATCTACAAGAAGCTGACAAAACCCACACTGACAGTCTCCAGGTGTAAGTTTGCCAAGAGTAATAGAAATCAAGTCAGGGGCAGGCAAATATTTTTTCTGGCTAAAATTCATAAAACATTCTTGGTTGCATTTGGGGGATTTATTACATTGTGTGTAACAAGATTTACTGGAAGTCATGTAGGCAATTTAGAACCCCCAAACACTATCTAACACAAAAGCATTTTCCCAATGAAAATTCTATGCTGCCTTTGTCCAGAATATTTTGTGGTTAGCTATTTTAAGCAGTAGAATGTACCTTTTAATAAAATAAGAATGTACCTGGGGCTTTTAGAAAGTCTGCTCTCATTTAGATAAAAGCACTTTGAAATGCACTAGGGCTTATGCTGTTGTCCCTCCTCTACATGCGTGAGGAAGAAAGTCTGAATCTCCCATAGGCCATCTGTATATGAAGAGACACCAAAGCGGTCCAGTGGTTCCCTGAGGCCCATGAACCTTAGCAACATTTCCATCTGAACCTGCTCTCCTGTATGGGCAGGGGCAGGGAGAGGAGAGAGCCTTCCTCCAGGTTTTATTCCACAGCTTCTTCTAAAAATCACTGGATGGTGGAAATAAAGAAAGCACGAACCTGTGATATTCTTCCCTGCCCAATATATTCAACCGCAGGGTTGCATGTTGCTGAAAGTTAGTTGTGTTATTTTTACTTTCTGTGGCAAGGGGACGTTCCACTTAATATTTTGCTTTCTCCCTATACTTTACTTTGACTTACAATAAAATTGCAATCTCATCTTTCCACTTCAACCCTCAATACTTAGAGGGTTTTGTGGTTTGAAAAACAGACATGTCTTTTGTCCAGAAATTAAGTTTTCTACATTGGGATTTCCTATGCACTCAGAAATATTTTTTAATAAATTTTTATTTTGAATTTTGAAATGTCTGGTACAATTTCATGTAGGCTGGGACTCCCCCCCAAAACTCCCACCTGTGTCAGATTTTCCTCATTTGTTACAATAGTGTAGTCCTTCATAAGGAATCATAATTCTATCATTCTCTTATTTAAATGTACCCCAACATTGTTGGTACAGACAATGTCAGACAGTCCAGCATTCCACTGTCTACACATGTCCAACAGTTTCATTGGGAATCCATCTTTCGTCTGCATGCAGGGATGCATGTTCCATTATACCCCCAAGTCTGTATATGATAGATCCCAGTACTCTATCATTATACATTAAGAAGAATGAAATTATTCTATTTACAACCAGGTGGTCCCAACTAGAGACCATTATGCTCAGTGAAATGAGTCAATCACAAAAGAACAAATACCGTATATTCTCTCTTATATAAGGAAACCAACATGGAAAATGTAACTCCAATAGTCCAATCCATACTGTTTTTTTGATTGTCTGTTTGCTTTTTTGGCTGTATTCCATGTGTTTTGATGTTTTTTTATTTCAGTTTGGTTCATTCAAAAAAAATCTCTTTTCTCTAGTTGAATTCATCTTGGGCTCATGAATTATACGATGGCATCATTTTTCCCAAGAGATTTCTGTATTTCCTTTTTGACACTCATGTGTTGGTTACTCAGTGGCACTTCTTTTTTTTTTCTCATGGTACTGTAATTTGTTGTTGATGTTGTTATTATTGTTGTTGTGGTTGTTCTAACTCTTACCAGTTGTTGACCTTGTTTCGTGGCTTCTCACTTATGGTAATGTATAGTGATGGAGTACTGGGGTCTATCATATACAGAAATATTTAAATTTAATACTCCCTTGATTTTGATTGTATGAGTTTACTGCTCTATTCTGCTAATAAACCAGAATAACAAGGTTGACATATCAAAAATCTGATTTTAATTGTATCAAAAACAAAAACAAGGGGGAGAGAAATGATTAAATTTAGGTGGTAATAAAACAAATAATATCCTTGTGAAAATTTGGAGAGGAGCATTGCAAAATGGAGACAGTACGATAAATTATCAAGGAGTACCATTAAATATATAAAAGAAAAGATAAACTCTGAAATGACAAATAAAAATTAGGGGCATTTTGTGAAAGTCATAAAAGGAAATAGAAAACTATTATTGTAAAGTGCAAGTAGATTGTGCTATTACAATTTTAACTCAGAAGTATGTAAATTTGGGGAGCAATTTTTGTAATGCCAGCTTCTCATAAAATTCTTTAATAGCTTCTCAGATTGCACAAGCTAGAATATAATAAAATATAATAAATAAAAATGCACTTGTATTCCTTGTGTATTATATAGTGCATATTTCTGCAGTATATCTTTTTTTAGCTTATATTAGATGTTCCCATTAACTCTGAAGATTAAAATAGTTTATACAAATAATGACTCCAGTTATGAAGATGAAGAATGAAACCACAGTTTGGGCAATAAACTTTTTTTATTGTAATATGCTACTATAAATATTATTCAAATATTTTTTTAAAAAAGTGAACTAACAAGATGATTCTTCAGTTACCTGAATAGCCTAATTGATGAAAGAAGGAGTTCAATTTTGTAAATGTTCCAGAATTACTTCTGTCACTCATGGAGAAATCTTAACACATTATAAATTATTCCAATTAGTAAGATGTCTTATACTTTTACAATGAGACAGCTTCAGAACATAATTTTTGTGAATTTAAACTATGAGTAAGGAATCCATATATGCTAGTGCTTTTGAGATACTTCTAAAAGTCTTTTAAGGTAGCACAGATCTTTAAGAATTTGATATAGCTTAATTTTGGTATATAAATATTATTACTTACTCAACCATCAAGATATAATTTGATACTGTATCATGATACACTGGATTGGAACCAAAACATTAAAACATTTGCTGAAGTTTTAAATTGGTGATGTTCTTAATAGGAAGATAGACAAATTTATTACATCGGTGGTAGTCACTTTGGGGAAGAAGAAATGATACCTTTAGCTTTTTTCTGAGAGTTCATGTCAGATTGAAAGCTGCCAAGTCAAACAATGCATTTTCCACTCATGAAACCAATCCATGGGCAATTAATTTTTTTTTAAAATACAGTTACTGGTCCTTGAATGTTAAATATTGACATGCCCATACCTTAGCTTCAACTATTTTCTGACATTGGTAAGTTTCATAAGTGTGCAACAAGGAAACTGAGCAGATTTTAATAATGTGATTTAAGTGGCAATAATATGGCAAGTTATTCATCTTTTACCTTTAGCAATTGTCCCTTGGTAAAGAATATGTTTAATTTGCATGTGAACAAGAATTCCAATGACTAAGGAAGCTATAAGCACCACTTAGTCAATACAAATATGAATGAGAAATCAATAACCGTGTCAATAACTTTTTAAGAATTGTAATGAAAACTAATTTTAATCATTTCTTCAAAAGAATTTAAATAAGAATTTGTTAAGTAACAGATTCAGTGCTGAGTTTCATTTTTTCAGGATCACCATTGGAAAAATTTTGATCCATCTCAATAGAACCAGAAGCATCAGAAACAATAAACATCAAAATAAATTTAAGCTATTTTTGGTTTGTTTCAAACTGAGGAAGAGTCTTGGCATTAAGAAAAACAAGATATAAATCTGAGGAGAGGTAGGTCACTATGACAGTAAGTTTTACTAACATTTTATTACTGGTGAAAGCAACTGAAGTGAAAAGCTGCAACTTTTTCTACTATTCCCTTATCAGTGAACATGAGTTACTACAGTCAACAGAGAAGAAGGGAGAAGCAACCTAGACTGCCGGGTACATGGTGAACTTACAAAGATTCTGTGTTGATCACAAAATAGGATTTTATTACGCCATATCCAAAATATCAATTAAACTTTACTCCTTAGCTTATTGTCAGAGCTTTAAATTAAAAACAGCAAATGCAAGTTTGTGTAATACTACATCCTGACAGGAAGTGAAGTTGAAAGGCAAAATGTATTTAAATGTGGTTAGCATTTGTGTGCGTAATCTACTGAAAACTAAACTGCAATTTTACTTGCAATTACAATCTTTCCTATAAAGGAAAAGGCACTTTTTGAAAGAGATTATACACTCTATTTAATGTGGTATTCATTTGAGAACTCAAAGTCTGATTGTTAGCCTTTTTTTTCTTACTTAACTTCCCCAGAATTTCAACGTTGCACTAGAAGCCAGGGAAGATGCTTTCCTTCTCCTGGAAACATTATCAGAAAATCAGTTTTTCTTTCACAATGTATTTCAAAATGTTCTGAGAATATTTTGTTTGCAATTTGAAAAATTTCCTGGCAGTTATTACTTACTTAATTTTTTTTTTACATTTTCTTCTTGACTCCAAAAATACAGCTACATTATTTCATCCAGTTAGAGTGAATCCTTTTTAACCTTATTACAAGTCTCAAGCTCCATTACCCTGTAGTCTCCTTGTCCCATCAATTGAAATCCCTCTCTCTGTCTCGCACGGCGCAGTCCCAGGAGGAACCTGCTGCATGCCAACCTCTGAGAACACGACATAGGAACCGAACTCTGATGCAGGGACACTGTCATAGCATTCATTTTCTTTCTTTCTTCTTCTTTTTTTATTATTTTCATTGACAACAAAACTTTCTGGAGAGTACAATCAAGATAGTGTGTTCATAGAAATAACATTAGCAGAAGCTCGGACATAAATGATAATAGTCATAAGGATCTTTCTTATAAAAGCATTCCACACAGAGCTATAACAACACAATAAATAAAGAATTTCTCATTTGTCACATAGCAATACAGAGCTGCTGTAACAAAAACGTGACTTTTACAAATGCTTACATACTAAAAATACAAGCAAAAAATATGAGGTCATGCAACTGGAGACAAAAAGCCAAAGTAAATATTCATAGCAAAAAAAAAAAAAAATAAACATTCAAAAGCTAAAAAAAGCAGCTCAGATTTTTTTTGTTTTGGTTTGGTTTTTTTTAGAAGAAAACGGGAAATTCAACTAGAGAGGTTTGAAAATGAATTAGTTTATATTTGCCTCTCCATCAGGGATACAAGCAAAACTGTGTAGCAATCCTTTATGCCATTGGAATACACACTGTCATCTATTTAAGGGACAAACTCCATCGCCTCAGGTCACGTCTCATATTACAAGGATGGAATGAAGTTCATCTTTCACCTTAATTATAAGCAGACAGTTGCGGTATAAGACACATATTCTCAAGGCCGAGCCGATGCGGCCGCACAGAACAGAAGGGGCCTGGGAATCAGAAAACGGGACCTTCGTGTCTGTGTCCATTAGCGTCTGGGAAAACTTATGCAAGAATCGTTTCACAAATCTGCTTCCAGAGGCTTCCCCAGCCCTAAAACAACATTTTGCCTAATTTATCACCATTACAGCTAAGAACTGAACAATGAGAGCTAGCAGAGAGCAGCTGGGAAAACAACAGAAGCATTTAATAATTTGAACACGTCTTTTTTGGAAAAAAAAAAAAGTATTAGGGAAGAAGCTGGACCACTTAATGGTGCTAGCACTCACAGTGCTTCCCTGGGGTTCTTCCAACTGCCCAGTCCTTGTTCCCACCCACTAACCTAAGCAGGGCCTTTACACTTGGCAGCTGAGTACGTGGCTGGCGCCGTGGCTACTTTCTACATGATTAGGAAAGACATGGAAGTAAAAAAATAAAATTTGTTAAATTACACATAAATATAGGGTACAAATGTATTTTTAAAATACAGATTAAAATAATCACACTTGCATTGTGTACATACGAAAATACAGTATTTCATATTCCATATACACAGACACATTTATGATAAATGCAACGATTTGGCAACGCCAGTTCCATCCCGGGTTGTTGTCCCTAATCCCCATTTCCACCGACAGGGAACTGGCTCTGCAGGAGGCTCCTAGCTCTGGCGCACATCCTGCAGCAGTTTGTTGATCTCCGCCACCAGCTCGCTGGCGTCCATGAGTTCGTGCTTCCCGTCGCTTAGGTGGTTGAGCACATTGTCAAAGTCATCCTCCTCGTAGTTCTCCGGGATCTCCTCCATGGCCGGCAGCCACTTGGACGAGGGCTGCACGCTGGAGTGCGCGCCCAGCGCGGGCCCCGAGCTGCTGGTGGGGTTTTGGAAGTGCGTGCTGGCCGCCCAGGCCGCCACGCCCTGCGGGTAGCCCGCGCCCTTGGCCGCCAGCGGTCCCTTGCGGCGCTCCAGCGAGTTAGCCCTTTCGGCGTCGCTGCCCTCGGCGTAGGTGTCCAGCGAGGGCGGCAGCAGGCGCTGGAACACGCTGCTCATCTCCGAGAGCAGAGACGAGGTGCTGGTGTCCGCGGTGTCCTCGTCGCTCGGGGCGTCCTTCCCGAAAGTGGAGAAGCTCTTCTTTTTCTCACCTCCACACTCTGCAGGTGACGCTTCCTCAGGTGTGCTCAGGTGTGCGGGCTGCTGCGGGGGCTGGGTGGGGAACTCCTCGCCCGGAATGAACATGTTGCTCCTGTAGTCAGAGGACGGCGAGGGCAGCGGTGGCATCCAGCACTGGTCCGAGTGTCCCAGGACTCTGCATTCTTCCGTGCACAGCCTCATGGCTGAGGGAAAGGAAACCGACAGGCATTAGTACATGCAGTATCATCTTAAGGCTAGGGGAATTCCAGCCAGTTCATTCAGAGAAACCTTAAATTACGACCATAACGCTAGCCCATTGTCATCCTACATTAGATGCTCCATAATTGTGGTTTTATTTTGAATACTAACATCTAGGAGCCTCCCCGAATCACAGTTGCTAGTGCATCCGTTTTCTGATGGAGTGTTTTATGTATTTCAGAGAAATATTGTGGTAGTCAAATGAGGAGAAAAATGTATGGCTAATCTATATGAATATAGTTGTGAAGAAGCTAATATGTAGCTGTTGGAGTAAATGCTGAACTTAAATTCTGGTACCTAGCCTTGGATGGTGAAGTCCTCGTTTATTTTTTGTTATTTATTTATTTATTTTTGTTAGGAAGTCAGATATTCAGAGAAAAGGAGACTGAGAGAAAGATCCTCTATCTGCTGGTTCACTCCCCAAGCAGCTGCAAAGACAGGAGCTGAGCCAACCCCAAGCCAGCAGTCAGGAGGTTCCTGCAGGTCTCACGTCATGCAGGGTCCCAAGGCCACAAGCAGGGAGCTGGATGGAAAGTGGAGCAGCTGGGACACCAACCGGTACCATACTGGATCCCAGCACATGCAAGGTAAGAATTTAACCACTAAACTATTATGTCCAGACTGGAGTTTTCAATTTTAGCTTGTCACCAGACCGTCCTTGAGTTAAAACCCCATTTAACTTACTTGTTTTTGAGCTCTACCTGAACCACTTCCACATAATGGAGACACTAAGACTAAGTTATCATGCTCATTCATCTCCCTCAAAGGTAGTATAAATTATGTATTTGTTATTAAGAAGAAGTCATCCTGACGCATTGGGCATCTATCTGTTAAGAAGACCTTATGTAGCTCTCTCTGGTCCTTGCTTGGTTCCAACTTTGGGTCCCCACCCTCTCTTGCAATGACCATCAGGATCGTTCCAGAAACCCCTCAAAACAAACAAACAAACAAAACTCTAGAATAGATAGAGAACAACAAGGAAAGCTTGGAACCAGACAGGAAATGGTCAGCGTGGATTCACTTATACCTTACTAGGTGGGACACAAAGATTGGTTACTCTTCACTAGGATATTGAGGATTTCTCTGCACACCCCTCCTAAAACTGTTCTGCACCTAAACTGTTGACATATGTCTTGTTAGTTATAAGCCAGTCTAGACTACCCCAAAAAAAGCCAAGTTCAGCAAAATTATGCTTCAACGCTATATAATGCTAAATACTATAATGAAAATAGACACGAGACAGCTGAATAGTAATCTATAACCATTTTAAGGTGTATAGAACCCTGTTGTATATAAACTAAAATTGAAATGTCAAGGAAGGAGTCCCAGGATGTGGTAAAGAACTTGCATTTTTTAACATGTTGGTTACTCAACACTATGTCAATTAATTCCATAACATTATAAATTGTGGCTGATGTTATGTTTTGGCTTTTAATTGATTGGGATGATACTCTGCCGGCTCTATCTTCAGACCAGAGATGGTCTCCCCAACAAGCTGTTGAACTTATCTAGACAATAAGATGCTGGACTCTATGCTTGGTATATGCTTGCAAAGAAAGAATCTCATGTGAACTTGAACTCTGGTAATGCAACAAGGTGGAGGAATCCACCATGGGGGGAGGGTATGGGGTAGAGTGGGGGGAATCCCAGTACCTATAAAACTGTGTCACATAATGCAATGTAATTAATAAAAGAAGACCTTATGTAAAAGTTTGAAATCTGTTAATATTCAAATATGTGAAAGGTCACTCAAAATCCAAAGAAAGTCCATTCCTCCATTATTTCAGATATGCTAGTGCCCTGATGGAATCAGAGTGCCCACACTCAAAGAAAATAGCAGATGAGATTGGAAAGGTTGAAAATATACAGAGGAAAACATCTCTACCTGTGGCAAGCAGAATAACTAAACTACATAATAATCAGAGAATGGAAAAATGCAAACTACACTCCACAAGTCATCATTTTTTCTCAGGGAGAATTAGTTCTCTTCACTATCATAATTTCATCTTAGAGAAAACACCAAAATGCAGAAAATACAAATTAATTCTCTTTGATCTGAAAGAGGATTGGTTTGATTGCAAGCATACTTAGAAATCAGAATGGATTTTTCTTTTTTTCAGAGCTGGTCATTCAAGGAATACTCTTTGCTTCTCAAGTTCTTACTGAAGGCATGACTAAAAGAAACCCAAACCTCTTTTCAAGAACAACACGCTGCCTCTTGTGCTTGTCTAAGTATCCTCCCATCATCAAGGGTCTGCCCAGGGTATGTCTTCACCACAGGTTTTCTGGACCAAATAGTGTTGACTTGCAGAAAGAGAAGCATAAAGGCTCTGTTTAAACATGTAGAAATTTCTTTCAAGATGCTTAACTTCATAAAGTTCACCGAATCCTATTCTAAAAAGGTATTATTTGAAGAAAAAAAAAAGGAGTGATGGATTTGAATGAAAAGCAAAGCCAAATCACAAAATTTGGGAACTAATAAAAAGTGGGGGGGGATGCAGAGAAAATAATGAGTACCAACTCCTTGTGAAAAACGAGGGTTACCGTGGGAAATTACTGTGCAATATCACCATAAAAAATAAATGAATTTCAAAAAATAAGGATGAATTAAGAACAAAAGCATATTAGGTGCCCAGACTTCATGAATTATTACTATGTGACAATATTTACAAACTGCTGTTTTTCATCATTTGGTGTGAACAAAACCAAAAGATAAAAGATAACTGGAATACTTCAATTACAATAAGGTTTTCTCATCAGTGAACTAACTATCACAGTGCTAATTTTCCCCTTTAATTCCCCAGGTCTCTGCAAATGGACATGAGAGCTGTCTGTATTGTCTCACTCACATCCTGTCAGAGGGAAGGAGAACAGACCTGCTGACACCTCTTCATTTGTTTTCTGGGCTTTAACTGCGGTTTATTGGCCTGGAATGACTTGATTGTTTGCTTGGTTGTTTGATTGGTCTTGTTTGTCTTTAATGTTTAATGATAAGGGATGGGGAGGAAAAAAATCACACCGGCTTCTCCAAGGACTTTGTATTCGTTAGGTTTCCTAGAGTCATGAATATAACAAATGTTATAATCTATGGTATATAGTACAATAAAATCTGAGAGTTCAACTCAGAAATCATTTTGGTTATAGGGATTTTTTAACAGTGATTGCTATTTACAACTGCATACACACAGATATTCACATACACAAAAACCCACATGGGGCTCTAATTATGGAATACGGAGTAGGGCCAGGATTCTAGTATAGAGGATTAAGCTGCTGGCATCAAAATGAGTCCCAGTTCAAGACCCATCCACTTTTTATGTTTTTTTTTTGGGGGGGGGGGTTGATATTTATGCATTGCATTTGAAAGATAGGGTGAGAGAGAGAGAGAGAGAAAGTATAGAAAGAAAAATCTTCCATTTGATGGTTTACTCTCTAAATGGCCTCCTCAACAGCCAGGGCTGAGCCAGACAAAAGTTAGAAGTCAAGAACATCATCTAAGTCTCCCTCCTGGGGGACAGGGGCCCTAGTCGTTGAGCCATCCTCTCTTGCTTTCTCAGGTATATGATCAAGGAGCTGAATTGGAAGTGAAGCAGCTGAGATTTTAATGGGAACCCATATAGAATTTAAACTACATGCCGTAACACCTTCCGCAGCTGCTTCACTTTTGACACAGGCCGCTGAAGTTGTGCCTAGGGAAGCAGCCAGTGACGATCCTAGTACTTGGGCTTCTGTCACCCATGTGAAAGACCTGGATGGAGTTCCAGGTTTTGCCTGGTCCAGCCCTATCAATCATTCAGGGTGTGAGTCATCCAGACAGAAGATCTCTCTCTCTCTTTCTCTCTCTCTCTCATTGTCTATATTACTTTGCCTTCCACATAAATGAAATAAATAATTAAAATAATGAATTAAGTTAAAAATAAAAAATAGAGGGTAGTTGTTTGCAGTTAAAATGTCTATATTGTGTATAGGACTACTTTGCATAGATTTCCAACTGGGGCTCGTGGCTTCAACTGCTGGCTAACTTGGATTCTGGAAGTGGTGGGGATGGCTCAAGTACATGGGTTCTTGAGCCATGGGAGATCCAAATTTGTTAACTATCTCTCACATGCATTGTGAGTCCAACATGACCATTGTGGGTATTTGTGGTATTAGGGTTATGTATTAGCCTTTTAATTAAGTTAAGAGTAGTGAGCTAAGGTCACTTTTTGAAATTTCATTAATACTCTCAATCTCTTCCTTAGAGATTCAACTGTTTAACACATCCTTAGAGTACATGTAGTAAGTTCTACAAATGCTCTACATCACATCATATCCCAGGCATCAAGACTGTCCGTCATTCCCTGAAAGTTTTATCAAGTGGCTAAGGGAGACGAGTTAAAAGCATCAGTCCATGGAAATCACTGATTGGTCTTTTGCATCGCAGGACAATTAATTTTATCACTATTATCTACCTTGGTACAGGAAGGAGGACAGACTGTAAGAAGAAACACATACACCTGCTTCTAACACTGCATTAATCACTAGGTAACTTGTAAGTTATCTATATTAAGAGCCTGATGATGTGAAATGCTATGATTGGCACCTTCCCCAAAAAAGGTTTAAGATCTATTTCGTAGTCTAATGTAGCAAAGCAGGTCATAAACATTCAGTTAAGGTGCTAAACCTGGGCCCGGTGCGATGGCCTAGAGGCTGAAGTCCTCGCCTTGAACTCTCCAGGATCCCATATGGGTACAGGTTCTAATCCCGGCAGCTCCACTTCCCATCCAGCTCCCTGCTTGTGGCCTGGGAAAGCAGTTGAGGATGGGCCAAACCTGCACCCATGTGAGAGACCTGGAAGAAGTTTTGGCTCCTGGCTTCAGATCGGCTGAACACCAGCCACTGCAGTCACTTGGGTAGTGAATCATTGGATGGAAAATCTTCCTCTCTGTCTCTCCTCCTCTCTGCATATCTGACTTTGCAATAGAAATTAAAAATAAACAATGCTAAACTTAATGAGACTGAGAGCTTATGAAATAGAGGGAAAAAAGAATGGAAATGGAGGTTGAAGTAAAGAAAGAACAGTTTAAAACAAAACTGGAGAGGTGAACAGAATCAAGCAATTGCTCAGCTATAGAGTGCAGCATGAGCCACAGACAGGTGCATAATATATAGGAAACTGTTCTTATTGTCAAAGTTACGAATGTGGTAAAATTGATATTTAATAAGCTAGGAGTGGATTATGAGTAACCTTCAAATACTAAGATAAATAATTCAGTTCTGTATTGCTGCGCAACAAGACTTAAGTATTGATTTTGAGCAAAATAATGTACATGACAATATTTAGAAAGGGTTGTTCAAGTTGCATGAAAAAAAGATTTGACACAGTGAGAGCTGGTGGAGAGCGGCTATCAGCTCCCGTGTTGTTGCAGTCAACCAGGTCCAACAGCAAGGCCAGAACAGAGCCTGGATGCCACTCCAGAGAATACAGTGAATACAGAATTTAAAAACAAATGTTGAAGCAAATAACCACAGATGACAGACTGATTAAAAAAAAGTGAGAGTGATTTGGACTTCAACAAATGGAGAAAATACTAGAAGAAACAAAAATTTAAAAAAATTTTTTAAACCATCCTGTTATACCTATTACACTGGGAAAATGGATATGCATGCAGGCATACAGTTAGTGTTAGAGTACAAAGTTGAATGAGTAAGGAAAAAAATATGCTGACCAAAAAGCAAAAATGCATGCTGCTTTTATTGATGAAAATGTGGTCTTTTGCATGGAAATTCATAGAATGAGTGCTCCGAAGTGACCCTGCTGGCTTGCAATGCAACAGAACATAACCTATATTTGTTCACAGTGTAAAGCAGAAAAACATTTGAAATAAGAAAATTATGTCCTCAAAATACACTTGCATCAGAACACTGTTGATCTCTGTCAAAGGCATTCACAGCTGAATTTACATTTTTCTCTGCTTTGGATATTTCCTGGGAATATGCATTTACAAAGCACAAGTTTCACAGCCTCATGTGCATGTAGAAGTTGCCAGGGTATCCTCATTTTCCTGCTCATAATGGATGATTATCTCTCTATGGATCCTCAACATGCACACTGAAATCTATAGTGGCCAAACACAAATATATGTTGTAGACCACTGATAACTGCCTGAGGCTGTATGACTCAAAGATAGTTTTGATCACAGCCACATGGATACCAGTAGCTAATGAGGCAGAATTATACCCACCATTGTGTAATCTGTTGTAAGACAACACGGAGTGCCAGCAAAATGGCTGGCATACACCTGGATCAACCTTGACTGTACAATCATGAAATTATGTTTATAACAGTGTCTATAACCTAAAGCCATTATTCATAATGATGGAAAGCTGAGACTTTTATTTTGAAACAGAAATGTGACATGGTTAGCTTAAAGTCACTCAGTAAACTTGATTTTAAAAGTTTCTACATTGTCTATAATATCCTTATTGCATAATATTTGTTGTTGTAGCTTAAGACCTAGAAAATTCTCCTGCCTTGAGCATATGTAGAAGTCGTAACTGTGAAAATGTAAGAAAAAGTAAAAGAGAAGTCTTGATATTTTTTAAAAATTAGATCAGATTTATGGCTAGTTATTAGAGTCACACAAGTTCAGACTGTAAAAAACTTTGGCATTAGTCTCAGAAATGACAATGCTATTTAAGAAGCAACAGTTAGTCCTCATCTAACTGTGCTGATAAATTTAAATTTTAATGAACATATTCTCTATAAATCTCAAAATGTATCATGCAATTATAATATTATGTCAATTATGATATTTTACTGCTTTGTGAAATAATGAAATTTTGGAAATTGCATTATTGAATATTGGGGATTGATATGCAAAATTAGGGCTTAACACCACAAAATAAAAAAAAAAAATTATCCAAATCTTACATGAGAATACCAACAATAAATGGATAACTGTGTTAGCTCTGAATAGGGTGTCTGAGGGCCTGAATAATCCACTAATTTTCCAGAGATTTATCTTCAGATCGATTTACAGAGATCTATGAATTTAAAAAGTAGATGACAATATAGGTTCTGGGCAAGCACGGGCTCTCGAGTACTTGTGATCCTATTGCTATTGGAAGTCCTTAGATGCATTCATCCCACTAAATAATAGTGCTTGGTGCTGTAATAATAAAATTAAATGAGCAATATTTTAGACTTTAGTAGAGGTAAGTCTCAGATTATAAGAAGAAATAAGCCATTCACTGATCTAAAAAAACAAAAACAAAACAAAAAGCAAACAAACAAAAAACAAATCACTTCTTATTTCCTATAACTGGGAAATTAAAATTTAAGAGTATGGAATCGGGTCAACTTTCATCTCTAGCCTCCACAAATAGTTTGGGTTGGCTCTCATTTGATAACTTTATAAGTTTTAATTTTATTATCTAAACAAAATGTTTATTTCTATCATCAAAACTGCTACTAATTATTGTGCCAAAGGGTGGGAAAGGCAATGGAGAAACAGACTTCCATAAGGACCTAGACTGCTTGGCCTAGGACTAAGAACTAGGGTACAGCTGATGTCTCCTACTGCTGTGTAAACAATGCTACCAGGCTGGACCTCTGCTTCCATGATAAGGCTGGACAGCTAGAGTGCCTACTTCCCGACTCCTCCTGAATTTGTTGTCTGATCTAGGTAGGCTTTCTCATGTTTTCTTATGTCTCTTAATTACTGGTGTTTAGAAAATGGATGCTCACAGAATTAAGAAAGGTGTCACTCTGCATTTCTCTCATTTTTAAATGGCAGTCTTTTCTTCAACAACTCTTGTGAAATTTGAAAACACAGATAACTCTACAAACTCTTAGAAGGTGGTAAGCATTGGTTTGACATTTCATTCCTTGGTAACAGGGTTGCTATAAAGATGGAGCCAATATTTACTTAGTCGCTTCAGGGAGTTTCTATAGCACCAGCAGAGGGAAAGTGGCTCAAAACTTAATGGTATCATTTCCATCTGCCAAGAGAGTATTTCCAAATTCCCCTCTTGGATCACTGTTCCTCTTCCCGAAAGCACAGTCATAAAATGAAGAGTGGTTAAAAAAAGTTTTTAAAAAGTCTGTGCTTGCCACCTACAAAGATGCAGTCTTTCCCCTGTTTTTATTGGTTAAAGTATACCATTTCTAGTGTATTTTAATCTCGGACTTCGTGAGCTAGTTCTCAACACAGGAAATGCATCCTCCAAATTATAGTCCAGTTTACCACTGTGCACCAAAACAGACTGTCTGAATAAAAACACCACCCAGTAATTTTACATAGTTGCTCAAGGGGGTTCTATGTCACCATGGGATGGGTTAAAAAAAAAGAGGGGAGTGGTTTGTTTTTCCATCCTCCTCTCCTACACCTAACTTAGGATGAATTTGAAGAAATATGTTAGGCAGATTGCAAATACTTACTGTAAAGCACAAGCAGAAACAAATGCAAGCATAGGAATAATAATTCATTTTGCTGGTGGAACAGCAGATCTGTAAAGAGATTTATGTGACTCTACCGCTTACCTGCAGGGATCCTTCCATCTGTAAGGAACAGGTCACTGAAGCCTTCTCCCAGTAGTCTATCTATTGGGGAATCTCGCCCCAAATCATAATCACTGTCTCCTGCTTCACTGTCACCACGTCCACTGTCCTTCAAGCTGAACTTGTCCATGTCTTGAAGGGCATACCTGCAAAGATAAATCAAGAAAAATACAGGTTTTATTCTTCTTCAATTATGTGTCCGGGCACTCACTAGATAACACAAGAATAATTCATACCTATAGCTCCTGGAGTATTTGTTGCCTCGAAAACTTGGCCTTGGCTGATACTGTCCCTGATGAAGCATTGAAAGGAGCTGAGAAACCTGCTGGAAAGCAAGCAGACAGACCTGATTTCCTGGAAACAAGCTTCCAAATACTCAGAAGCATAAGGCAAAGAAAAAGAGTCACTTTTTTTTTCATGCTAAGTCAGCAAACAATATCCATTTTACAGACTGCATCTGCTGGGCTGTGGCAGGCAGAGCAGGCAAGCAATAGATACCAGAAATGCATCCCAGCAAGACTAGGATGATGTGAAAATACAACTGACCTTTTTTTCCACTTTGAAAAAGAACTCCCCTTTTAAATAAGTGATCTGTCTCCTTAAAGATTCACATAAAGTCATCACTCATACAAATGTATGGAAAGTACTGCAAGCTATAACAAATATATGCAGTTAAAATAATGCCATACGATTTCTAAATTCATGCAGATGAAATATGCATTGAGATGGGATTCTGAGGTATCAGATTTGTCCCCCCTCTCCCCAAGAGGCAACATGATCCTGAGAATGAAGAAAGTTACTTTACTTTTTGCCTCTCCAGTACCTTAACCTGAGAAGTAAAGGTTTAGGATACAGTACCTTCTGAGCTTCACATTCGTTCGATAATAAACAATTCACACGGAAATATATTCACATATAAGTATGCTTAAGTGTATTATATACATGCTATATACACAGAACAAAATCTAAATCCTATTAATTTACATTTTATCCATCTTATTAGTTTTTAATGAAAACATGTAAAACTAATATCCACTAAACTTGTGAGCACTAACAACTGACATTGTGAGGGAAAGGATGCAGCTCATGATCTTACCTCAACAGCAGGAGTGGCGTGCGTGAGTTCTAGGGAGAAATTCTCCGGCACGTGGTTTGATGAGATTGTCACCAAACTGTTGAGCGACTGGTGGCTGTTGTGACTCTGCCGGCTGCCCATCTGCCCTCTTTCTAAGGTTGGGGATGAAGATGGAGACGATCTGTGATGCGATCTGATGGGCAGAGTGCCATTGATGGTGGGCACCAGTGTGATGTCACCTTTGTGTATCTGTCTAGATGGTCTTTTTGGATGGTGCTGGTAGGTCGATTCAGCCACTCTGCAGTTGTAGGATCTAGTGTCTTTCTTTTCTCTGTTACACCTTGTTGCAAACAATACCATAATAACCAACAACACTGCACAAATTGCTCCTAAGGAAATTATTATAATCATGGAGACATCTAAAGATGCCTGGCTTACTGAGGTCATGGCTGTACTTGTCACTGACTCTGCATGTTCAAAGATGATGCATTTCAGAAAGACTTTGGTATGCAGCTGAGGATTGCCTTTGTCCTGGATGATAACAGCAAGTTCCCATTCTGTATAGGGAAAAGATTCCATGCTCACATTGGTATGGATGTCACATGTTCGTGGATCAATTACAAATATATTCTCCTCATTACCTGCTACTATGGAGCAGCTGAGTTCAGCATTCACCCCAGAGTCTCTGTCAATTGCCCGTATCCTTGTGACAAGAAATCCACTCTCAGCTCCTTTAGGGATGGAGATTTCTGCTGTATCGTTGCGCAGTGCAGGCCCTATAACCACAGGAACGTTGTCATTTTCATCAATGATGGTGAGTACCACGGTGGTATTGCTTACAAGTTGCTTCGGACTCCCTCCATCCCGTGCTTCAACCACAAAAGTGATCTGATTCACTTCCTCATGGTCAAAGATCCTGAGAGCATAGATGGCTCCATTGGATGGATCAATAGTGACATAGGTGGTTATGGAACTCCCCAAGATAAAACTCTCCAGAATGGTATATGTCACTTGGCCATTTTCTCCAAGATCAGGATCTGTAGCTGTAACGGTGGTAATATATGCCCCTGGTGAGTTATTCTCTGAGATTACAAATTCATATCGGCTCCTCTGAAAGTGGGGTGGATTGTCATTTATGTCGTTGACTTGAACAGTAAAATGTTTGACTGTGGAAAGACTAGGTGTCCCCTTGTCCTCAGCGATTACAGTCAAACTGTATTCGGATCTCCTTTCTCTATCCAGCGTGGCATTGGTCAAGATTAAATAATTGTTTTCATAAGTCTTCTGAAGTTTAAAGTGACCGTGACCATGAAGTTTACAAACAATTTCTCCATTCAACCCAGAATCCTTGTCCTGGACCCTGACCAAGGCAACAAATGTGTCAATAGGATCCCCTTCAAATATGTAAGATATTTCTTCTTTTCCTGGGGACATGAGGTTTATGTTAATTTCAGGTTTGTTGTCATTCACATCCACAACCTTAATGATAATTTTGCAATGAGCTGGAATTGAGTTTGGACCCAAATCTTGAGCCTGAACATCAATTTCATATGATTTGGTGAGTTCATAATCCACTTGCTTGAAAAGCGTCAAATGTCCTCTTTCTGAATCAATTTTAAAAGTCTCTATAATTTTTGGAGACACATGACTGCTGAAAGAATACACAATTTTCCCATTAGCGCCCTCATCTGGGTCAGTGGCATTCAGCTCTAGGAGCAGAGTGCCCACGGGAGAGTCTTCTAAGAGGTGTATTAGGTAAGACTGTTGTTCAAACGCAGGACTGTTGTCGTTGGAGTCGGAGATGCTGATTTTCAGAATGGACGAGCCAGACCTCTGAGGCACTCCCATGTCCGAGGCGTTGAGCTGAAGCTCATAGCTTGACTTCAGCTCCCGATCCAACTCTCTGACCACTATGAGTTCTGCATACTTGGCTCCATCCGTCCTGGTCCGAACCTCGATATTAAAAAAGTCATTGGCAGAGAGGGAGTATGTGTGGAGGGCATTTTCCCCAACATCTGGATCGAATGCACTGTCCAGGGGAATGCGCGTCCCAACGGCTGCACTCTCAGATATCTCAATAGGGATGACAGATCTGGAGAACTGGGGAGAATTATCATTAATATCCAGCACTTCCACTTCGATATGGAAAAGCTGCAGGTGCTCTGTGGGTAAAGTAATCACATCAAACTCTATGGAACAGTTCAAGTTTTTCTGGCACAGCTGCTCACGGTCAATGGTAGCCCCTATGCTGATCTCCCCGTTACTTTCATTGACGACCAGAAGAGAATTTCCCCTTTGCATGGCTCGAAAGCGAACGGCAGAAGGATTAGGTAGCTTCGACAAAACATCAGCCACATCCTCTGATAGTCTTGCAATTACTGATCCAATGGCCCGTTCCTCATAAACACTGTATTTTAAATTCTTTCCCAGGACACAGAGGTTGAAAGATGCCATCAGGAGTGCAAACGCAAATCTAAAGTGCATTTTAGTATTCATTTGGTGCATTGGCCAGTTTATGAAAGTCCCTTCACAAGAGCAAGTTATAGCAGCAAATCAATGCCCCCAACTTCTTTTCACAAGTCAAAGATACGCTGCCTTTGATTGTTTCAACTTAAAAGCGTCTCCTAAGAACCCAGCACAGCAAATAACAGCTCGCAAAACTTTTGTTTTTTACACACCGTGTGGCGACTTCCAGCGTTTCTCCGCAAGGCGTCCAAGGCTTGCCTAGGTAGGCGATGGGTATCCTCTCCAGGCAGAAGATCGTCTCCCGTGCGCCTTCGCCCCGCTGGAGCTGAATCCAACGATGGCAGCTCTCCGCCAGGGTCTGCGGCGACGCTTTCCCGGGCGATCCTTTCTCCCTTTCTCTGCTCGGCTGCAGACTAAACACCCGTGATTGCTGACTCCGGTCTGAAATCTGTACAACTTCACTTCAACTCAGACAAAGCTCTGGCCCGGCGTGTGTTGAATCGCTTCCAGCCAATCAGCGCGCGTCCAAATCAAAAGCTGATGGAGTCACCAAATGAGGGAGGGCGCGAGCTGAGGGTTGGAGAGGGAACGCGGTTGGAGGAGGGTCGGGGGTGTGGGAGAGGAGGCTGAGGACGGGGAGACGGCGGGGGTCGCGGGAGCCAGAGGCGGCTGCTGGGAGACTGGCTGGTGGGGGTCGGCAATGGAAAGGGGCGCCCATCCCTGGCGGCGCCTCCCTCCTGCTTCTCCAAGCCTGCTCCTCCCCTCCGTCTCCTGCCTTCACTTTCTCCCAGTGTGCCACGACAAAGGGAAGACAAATTACAGAAGAAAAACTTTAAATCAACTTCTGGTCTCCTTTATTTAGATGGCACTTTAAATTGTGCTTGTTTTCTTAATTGCCTCCCCCCACCCTTTTTCTTTTTCCCTGCTGCAAACATGCAATCATCTTGCTTTTCATAGTCCTTAAATGCTGGTTTCACTTCAGATATCTCTGAGTACATTTTGTTGGTGGAGGGATTTAATAAAATTTAGACACTTGCTTCTAATTAAGCTGAGCAGACCGCCTCCACCCCTCCCCCTCTGTAAAGGCTGGTGTTTCCCGCTTCTAGAAGCACAAGCATATTGTCTAGGGGTTCAGTTTTAAAGGGCAGGACAAGTAAAGAGGTTTCCTTTTTCTGTCTTCTTTCATCTTTATTCTTTGAAGATAAGAAAGGCTATCTTGCACTTTTGATTTCTCTTAATTAGCAAGATTTACAGGAACACCTCAGGACTTGAAACTAATTAACAATATAATTCTTCCTAGTATGGTTCCTTTCTTTGGGTTTGGACAAAATGATTATGATATTTCTTTGTCCCATTCTTTAAAGAATAATCCCATTGGTCTTGGGCAGCAGATAATGCTTTGCATGTCAATTTCTGCCAGAAGGTGCTGTCTCTACATGCTGAGCCTCTACAACAAATACTGGGGGACATGCACTGGTTAGTTTACAAGTCAAATTTGTACAGTATATGCATTATTTATGAAAACGCTTTTTAGATATGTAGTTTTAAAACCCAAAGCTTGTTTACATTGACAAATAAAACGCCCAAGCTGAAAATTGCATTTTGTGTGCATCAAAATGCTGAGAAATATCATGGGAGCCTTGTGCTATATCCAGGTCACAGGAACTGATATGGTATTCTTATTTGAAAATATGATTATTTATGATGTTCCTTCTGCTCTGCAATTGCTTTTAAGTTTCTCACGGAAGCTGCAGTCACTGTTTTTTTGCCCCTGTATCTTTTGCATTATTCTTCAGCTGTCTGCATCCACTTGCATATTTGCTGTTTCACACGATCTCAGTGTCACTGTGTCACATTTACCTTCTCCCACTCTCGATTTTGCCCCCCAGACACATATATTAAAAAAGTAATTTTTGGATTTTTCCACTTTGCTTATTCTCAGCAGAGCTCAACTAAAGTCACCAAGAAGGCTCTTTCCAAAAAAGAAAGCAGAGGAGTCTCAGCATGAACTCTCCTTCTTTTTAGGCATTCAAGGCATTTATAAGCTATTGTTTTGTTTTATTTTTTTCTTCCTTTTCTCCTCCTCCTGAAACCAGTGCTGTGTGTCAAATTGTGCAGAATAGAAATGCCTATAATGAATGTATTTAGTACTAGGTCACACTAAAGAACATTCTGCCCCATGAATAACACTGTTTTACAAGTTTGTAGCCTTTTCAAATTGCTGATCCCAAAACCCTATAGGCAAGAAAGGAAACACTACCACAAACCTCTGGGACTTTAGAAATCCGTAGCCATCTGGCCTGGGTCTCTCACATTCCCAGCCAATAATTATATCCATGCAGGCTTTATTGCATCCCTTTGCAAGCACCAAAAGAGCAACGAAAGGAATTAGTGACTGTTCCAAGTTGAGATGAGGATTCAACTGTAATGTATGTAGTTCCATTAGTTCTAGGGGAGGTGTGTGTGTGTGTGATTTTCATGTCTGCTTCCCTAAATTTCAAGAGTAATGGATTTGATTATCTTCCAATAAAGGATATTTTCTTCAATATTCAAAAGGTAATAATCATTTTAACACTATATGATGATGGACGTGCATAGAATTAACTGTTATGAATAAGAGTTTCAGTGGAAATTAAGAAACTATTTAAAAGGAATCGAAAATCAGTGCACAGTTACAGAGTGTTTTCGGGGGTCAGTGGTGTGTCTCCATGCGTTAAGTTGCCCCTTGGGACAACTTAATAAGGGCTTCCCATATTCAAGGAGTAACTGAGTCTTGGCTGCTTCTCTTCTGATTGGGCTCCCTAACGTGTCTCGGAATGTAGTGAGGGATGCCCCAAATACTGGGGCACCCTCCATTCACTTGGAGACCTAGGTACTTGGCTTTGCCCTGGATTGTCCCCCATCTTTGAGGCAATTTAGGGAAGGAAGCAATCAGTTGAAGATGTCTCTAACATCCGTCCTTTCAAATAATTTAAAGCTTACCCCCAAAATGTGTCTGTTAAGTCTTTGCAGAACATGATATTATTCATAAAGACTCTTTCACTTGCAATATCATACTTCTAAAATGTTTCACTTTCAGTTTGCTAATTTCCCACCAGGAACTTCTTTGTATCTACTTGAAACTGTTTTGCTTCTGATTTGCTCTTCGTTTACACTACTTTCTCCTTCAAACTTTCTTCCAAAAGTATAGAATTTAAAGTACATCTTAATTTTTCACTTTTCAGAGATCCACAATTCTTTCCTAAGATATCTCTGAAAACACCAAAATGAATAAATGAAATGTGAACTTCTCTGTCAAATAACTTATAATTTGAATGGATTTATGTTATAGTTGGGGGCAGGAGGAGTCTGAAGTGGATGGATAGGCTTTTATTAGTTGTACTCTAAGGATAAACTGATGGAGTTTCCTTCTTCTGGAACTTTACAAACTCATAGAGAATGGACTTTTCAGATGGCCAGTAAGGAGAGTTGTTTGAATGTTTCTGAACATCCATTCTCTCCTGCTTTGCCCCTTAGACCACAGCCACATGAGTGACATCAGCAGAAGGTTAAAGTGCTCTGAAGCTTCTCAGAGAGAATGTCGAAACTGCCCTTCTCTTTGTGCTTATCCCCAAACTCCCTTGTCACTTGAATTTTCCTGAAAACCACCCGAACAAGAGGAAATATATAGGGTGGCATTTGTTACGCTTTCTGTCACCTCTAATAACACGTGTATTATGCCATTTTCTTTAAATACATGCATATTAAGGAAAATTAAGCTTTATAATTCCAAATCGCTCATATTCTGCTTCCTACTAAAAAAGGAGGAAAATCTAGAATCCAACTGTAAAACCTGAAGGTCTTCTGCATTATGTTAAGAGAAGTTTCCTTTCTTGTTTTCAATTCAAGAATACAAGTTAAAGTTACAAAACTTTGTGAAAAGCAGATGTGCATTTTGTCATAAAAATTCTTACCCATTATTTGATATTTTATTAGAGCACATAAATAGAAAAGGGAGCCTGGTAAATGGAAGTACTCATTTCCATTTTCCTCTGCCATGCTTTCCCCTCTATGAAATATTCCCACAGTACTCTGATCTTTCCTATTAGAAATTGTTGGCTGTGGCCAACACTGTCATACTGGTAAAGTAGTACCTTGGAATATCTGTGATGCGTGGTTCAGCTCTGGTTTCCATATATATCCTGGCAGCATCACTTTCAACTCAGATCCTTGATAATGGCCTGGAAATAATACTGGGAGATGACTCATGAGTTTGGGTCCTGGTCCCCATGTGGGAGACCTGAAGGGAATTCTTGGCTCCTGACTTCAGCCTAGCCAAACTTTGGCCATTGCCTCCATTTAAGGAGTGAGCTAGCACCTAGGACATCTCTTTTCCTCCCTTCTTTCTGTAACTTTTCAAATAGGTAAATGCATATATTTTTTTAAATGGGGGTGCTATGTAGAGAAACTCATTTTCGTGGTTGAGTTAAAACAAGACTTACTAGAAAGATGGAGAAAAGGAGTTAAATAATTTTTAAGAAACTTGGAAAAGTAAATCAGGGAAAAACCTCACCGAATACTCAAGGTTTTTGAAGATAAAAATTTTCAAATGAACCTGACAAACATATGAAGACAGGTTCTAATTTATTCAATTATATGATAATGATAAATCACTTAAGCATGAGATCTTTATTGGAACTAACTTATCAATAGAAGATCAAGAGTAAGAAAATAAGAATGGATCCCAAATTATCCTTAGTTTTATAAGGCAGAAAATAGACATCAGTGGAAACTGATCAAAACTGAATCAGCTTTGTGCCTGTATGAAGGCTACCTACCTGAAGTCCTAACTATGCAGGTGCTGGGAGGCAGTATAAGCTGAGGACCAGGCAGAGTTGGAATTCATAAAACACAGTGACAGATGCTGGGTCAATTTTGTCTGATTGGGCAATAGGTATTTGGGGTATCCTGCCAAAGAGAGTGTGCTAATTTTCACCAGGTGTCTCAGGGTCTGGCAAAAGGAAACTGAACATGTCCAAATGAAAAGCTTGTGGGTGAATTGCTATTCACTTTATGATTCCATGCCTTCCAAACCTTGCTGGTTCTGAAATTAGAGATTAAAAGGATCCAGATGATCCAGTGGTTTGAAAATGGTTACCTATTAGAAGCCTCATCAAAATTGGACAAAAGATTAAATTAAGCTAGATAAAAGAATCACTGGATATTGGATTAACATTGTGAATTGCTATAGAATACTTTGAATCATCTCTCACTGCAAGTTGTCATGGGACATAAATGTAAAGCTTACATAAAGGGTTTCCTTCTTTTACTCTTGACAAGATTTAAAAAAAACGTACTGAGGTGGTTTTATAAGCCTCTGAGTGCATTGAGTCTCCATTGAAAACATTGCTACACAATGTACTATCCATAAAGCAATAGTAGGAACATTATCTAAAAAGATGTTGCATATACAGTATTTAAACAGTTCCCAGATTTACTTAAACAGATTCCACACTTTGATAAGATCCCCCAGTGAATCCTATATAGGACACTTCGAGACATATTACTATGAGGTGAATCAACTGTCTATAGTGGTAGAAATTCTGATACGATGGTACTTAGCCTACGTGCCATGCGATTGTGCTCCTCAAGGGAGTTTAGAAACAATTCGGATATGGAGGGATCACCTTGGAAAGAACCAGGGTATCTGTGTCCTTAATTCAGGAATGATACAAATCGCAAGTATATGGAAAAACTTAACTCCGTTTAATTTCATATATGAAAAAGGGAAAAGAAGCTTCTCTCTTAAATCAGTATTTTAAACCATTACCCTCTTTGTTCATGTGGTTTTCAATATTGAAGAAAATATGTTTCAGGAAAAGGGACCTAATTCCTGTTGAAGAGCTATTTGTTAAAGCAAAAATATTACACACACATGCACACTCACATACATAGACATATGCATGTTTAAAAATTTCAGATTGGGTGTTTTGCATCGGTCAAGAACGCATAAATTGCAAGTTTGCACTCTGTTTTCTTTATGCCAGCATTGCTTAATCATGCATATAAGAAGCAAAGCTTAAATGCACTGCTCATTTACTCTTAACAACGTCCAGCTTTGGATTTAGAAAGCAAGTTGAAGAGTAGCACTGGGTTTACTACTCGGTTGTTGACTCTTTCCTATTCATATTACAATTCTTTTCACTTATGATTATCCTGTATGCTGTTAGTATATGTCCAATTTATTAACTATGTTTTGTTTCAACTAATAGTATCCCACTATTTATAGAGTTAGCTCTCAAAATGAAATTTCTGAAATGAGAGAGAATAATATAACTTAGAAATAGGCAGATACCTTATTGAAAATCAGATAAACAATATTTTAGGATATATTAGATTAGATTACATTAAAATTGAAAGCATTTCAATATAGAATATTAACAGCTTAAACAACACAATATTAGCATCGATTTTATACAAAAAGTAATACTGGTATGTACAGATAGATTTATTTCTAGAAAACAGAGAACTACATAATTTTCCATCTTGGAGTTCAAATGCTAATTTACTGAGATTTGTGAAAAATTGTTCACTTCATGCTTACCATTCATCAATTGAACCACTGTCAATAAGAAACAGTCTAGAATATTTATAGCACAGTTAAGAGCAGTGTTATCAAATTGAGGGATGCTGACAGTTGTAGAAGGAATAAAAAAGCCCAGGGTAGGCTTTCAAATAAAAACTTTCATTATAAATAAAATTTCATAAGGTAAAAGAAATGATGATTGCAGTTTTAAAACATTAACAGATAACTAGCTAAGAAGTTGATGTCTGCAGATGTATATTATTATAATTTCTTTAGCAAGCTATAAGGCAAATGGTTTGCATATAATTGTCACACACTAAAATGTCCAAGTAGGTATAATTTGCAATCATTCATTACATAGAGATGTGCAAATCAACAATGGACTGCACATACAACAGTGGTTCCATGACGTTATATTATCAAGTGAATTGTAATCATACCTTAAGTAAGTACATACTGCCAGCTGAAAAACAGAATCACCTGATACATTTTCCAGATATGATCCTGTGTGTGAATATAGAAGATGCTTCAAACAGAACATAACTGAACAAAGTTGCTTATCTTCATTAAAAATACCTGATTCCTATAAGTCAGAAAGTAGAATATCATTTCTCATAACATGGTGCTTTTTTATTAACATCTAGTATTTGTTTTGAATTTGAATAAGCTAAAAGATTATAATAACCTACTCAATTTTAGCTTTTAATATCTTACCAAAGGAAATAACTTCCAAAGAAAATTCTTATTTTAGCAATAAAAAGCATTTTAGGAAATATCTATTCCAAAAATATAATTAAATGCACAATTTTAACAATTTGCATTTAGATTGTATTAGTCATGAACTATCTAAAATAACAACAATTTACTTAATACTTTATTGCAAGGGTCTTAAAACCTAAGTTATATACAGGTGTAAACGTTTTGAACAACATTTTTATCTCAAATATTTTTCAAAATCTCTTCCTCATTTAATACTTATAATAATTTTTTTGAACAATCTGTTTATTTGAAAGAGTTATACAGAGAGGAGGAGACAGAGGACAGACAAGTGGGGGAGTGGGAGAGAACTAGAATCTTCCTTCCACTGGCTGCTTCCCAGAAAACTCAATAGACAGGGCTGGGCCAGAACAAAACCAGGAACAAGGGGTTTAATCTTAATTTCCCATGTGGTTAGTAGGAGTTCAAACATTTGATTCAATTTCCAATGCTTTTTCAAGGCTGTTAGCAAGGAGCTGGTTTGGAAGTAGAGTATCTGGGATTCCAATTCTTGCCCCATTTGGAATGCCAGTTTTACAAGAGACAGCTATGCCAAATATACCACAATTTTGTTCAGTCTTGCCATAATCTTGATAAAGGAACACACGCAATTACTAAAAATACGTAAGATATAGGTAATGACACCCAGCCAACAGTGTCAACCACATGTAGTGTATTGTGTTTGAATACAAGACATATCGAGACCAAAAAAATGTCCAAATTGGAAGAATTAGATAGCACAATGAATGACTTCAGGAAGCAGGGTTCTCTCATTATTCTGCTCATTAAACTTCAATTTGCTATTTATTTCTTTGCACGGGTTCATTGATAATCCCAGAAGAGCATGTAGAGTTCTAGAAAATATTTCTGCATGCAGATGAAGACAGAATTATCAAAAAATTCAGTACATTCTGATAGACTTTCACCAAGCGATACAGTGTTCTCTAGAAGTGCCATACAGATAGCTAATGAAATCTTATTAATCACATAGGTTGTCTTCACATGGCCCTTCTTTAACAAATCCCTTGCAAATAGAATTGTTATATCTGATTTGTACTAAAAATGTAAATAAAAATGTTTTGATCCTAGAATACTGGAATACAGTTCCTTACCTTCACATAGGACAAAATGCTAAAATACCGGGGTTTAGGTCAGAATGTAGAATGGAAAGCTGACCTTGAGTGGAAAACAACTGTGTCTTGGTAGTACTTAGTACAGAAGAAAGGTAAAACTTGCTAAGTTTAAGTACATTTTTATGTCATTTAAACATTTAAGATACTACATTAGGAAAACTAGATTTGCCTATACAATCCTAATATAACTACTTGTTTCTTAGATATTAAATGAAAAAAGGCTACCTATTTACTGATTCTTTCCTTTTTGCAAAAATATAAATCTATGAGAGGAAATAATCTCAGGACATACTATGGTGAGTTGCTTTAAAAAAAAAATATTGCAGCTATGCAACAAAAATCTGTCACTACTTTGTCCATTGTGTGTTTCCTTTGAAAATAATTATTAGTGGGGCCCGGCGGCGTGGCCTAGCGGCTTAAGTCCTCGCCTTGAACCCCCCGGGATCCCATATGGGCGCCGGTTCTAATCCCGGCAGCTCCACTTCCCATCCAGCTCCCTGCTTGTGGCCCGGGAAGGCAGCTGAGGACGGCCCAATGCATTGGGACCCTGCACCCACATGGGAGACCCGGAAGAGGTTCCTGGTTCCGGGCTCAGGATCAGGGTGCACTGGCCCGTTGCGGCTCACTTGGGGAGTGAAACATCGGATGGAATATCTTCCTCTCTCTGTCTCTCCTCCTCTCTGTACATCTGACTTTGTAATAGAATAAATAAATCTTTTAAAAAATAATTATTAGTGGGATGTTATTTAAAGAGCTTTTCAGTCAGGGTTGGCAAAAGCAAAGGATTTTAAAGTAGATATGTTATTAGTACTGCCTCTGGGTGCCCCACACTTTATGTAGGACTTCAGCACATACTATGTAATAAAAATTTCCTAAGATGAGACCCCTCTGGAAGGAGATAAAATTGAATAAATCATAGGGTGAAAAATGTGAGTCAAAAGTCAATGAGAAACTAAGAAAAAGAGAGTAAATATGCAGCTTCTGTCTGATGTTATAATTAAAAACATTCTCAACTTTGAGCCAAAGCCAACCCTAGGAGTGACGCAAGGGAGTAGCAATGTGCAGTAAGTCCAAGTGTTACTGTCCTCAGATCAAAGAAATCCCATTGCCACTCAAGAACTCTTTGATGTTGTATTATTGTGTGTACAATCACTTGTCTTTGCAATGATAAGTCACTTCTCACACATATTCTCTAAGATAAATAATTGAATCCTAATTTGGAAAGGAAGATATAAAGGTATTCCAAGATATGTTGCTTACACTGAGTATTCAGGGATAGAGCATTTATTTTGACAGACACTCTGCTTTCTGTTGTAGGCTAAATGAAGTATTTTAATATCCTGGGCAAAGGGAACATTATTTAAGGCAGATGTGCTTTATTTGCTTAGCTAAAAATATTGACGATAATCATCCAAATAAATAATAATAAATGTTTTCTTAAATTTTAAGAATCATATAAAGTCCCTTTTCATTTCTATCATTCTATCATGAATTTAATGAAATCACAAAGTAATATTCACCTTCTACACAACTCTCAATGCACATTTTCCTAGACAAAATGGCTATGTATTTCTATTGTAATGTGGTCTTCCAGTAATAAAAATACATAAAAAGCAAATTTAATGATGCAATATACTAAAGCACATGATATATCCAAAATGATATTACTGTATAGTGTTAAAGTCCTAATTGACAAAAAAAGAATGAGCATATTTGAGCTTTTTCACAAATAATCAGCAAGTATACCATTTATGTGGTCCTTTCTGCTTTGTTATAATCTGACAATGTTTTAATTTCAAAGGTTCCTGCTAGGATTGGATTATGATTATTATGCAGGAGCATAGCCCACCATAAACAGCTTGCTTGTCATTTACATATTGCTCCCACCTGCTTCCGTATCTGATTCTCAGTAAGTCAGAAACACATATTTTATTGTAATGGAAAAGACTACAGTTTTTTTATTTACTCTAGAATCTTGTGTCTTTGCAAACAGAAAAATCCAGCATAGCAGAGCTTTTTCAGCCAAAACCTGAATTCATAATAACGTTGTAAACTTACAGAGCATGTACCTATTTTAATATAAACTCTGTAATGTCAATGCTCATCAGATATTTGCTATAGCCAAGTCAGAAATTCCAGCCTTACTAATTGTTTTTACGACAGTAGGGTCATATGGCTGAACACAAATGAAGACTTAAGCAGCTTTTGTTTAACCTAGGCAGAGTCGCAGAAGCTCTCTCCCCGGTCAAAGTGTACAGGACAAACCTACTGCTCTGCTGTAGTCATAGACTGAAGTCTATGCATTGCTTCTTGTAAGGAATACAACTGTGGGTCTCTGAAAAACAGTTGGATAAGCCTCAAAATGAAGTCCACCATAATCATGAAATGGAATTTCAGTTTTATTCTACTTTGGACATCGTGGACTAAACTATTATGTACAAAACGCTGCCATACAGACCTAAAGGACCACTAAGTCAGGGTCACTTCTTTGCTTGCATCGTTCTGATAATTCATTTCCCTAAAATGGAGCCCTTTGGCTTTCATGGATCTTGACAGCTAGCAAATTGATACCAGTAAATGATTAGTAGACAAAAAACACTCTGAACAAAGCAGACAACGTTCATTTTCGTTAAAATGAAACAAAGCATTGAATGTTTAAAATTTTTATTTTGAGATAAATATTTGCAACAACCAAAGTCTTCACTTTTTCTCTTTCAGTGTTTCTCCAAGAACAAAAATGGTCCATTTGTTAAGGTCATCAAAACCTAGTAGCCTTTTACATTTGCAGTAGATTAAATAGCTTTAAGGTGGAGTTACCAGAGAAAAGGACAAGCAAGTTTTCTACGAAAAAATATATAAGTCATATATTAAAATCTTTCGGTGTAAGTTGTAACTCTTTTGGGTACAAATGTTTCCTTATGAAGAATCAGATGTTCCATTCCTGTGAGATGGTAAACCTGGTGGCATAAAGTCATTGCAAACGACAACAAACAACTTTGTTATTGTAATGGGCTTTTTTTCAACAATAGGTCTAGCAGGTGGCATGTGGCTGTGGTTGGGTCTATGTCCAACGCCAGGGTGCCAAGATGTCCCTCAAAGTTTCGGTGGGAGGAATTTGTTGGTGGGATTTGGATTGTAAAGGCACGCGAGCATCTGCTGCCTCCCTGGTCTCATTACCATTCACACAATTAACTCCTGCAGCTCTGGCTGAACAGCCAGAACCAAGGACTCAATTTTACTGCCTCTTTGACAGTGTTCATTATTATTCATCTGAACCAGAGAGTTCTCAGGCTTGCAACTCAATGGGAAGTTTTCCCTGAATAAAAGGATCACACAGGAGAGCACTGGGAATAAGAAGTGAAGAGATCTTTTATATATATATATATATATATATATATATATATATATATATATATGTATAAAAGCTGAGAACCCAAAAGTGGGACTAGAAGGGAATTAGGGCTATGGCAGGTAGAATTTTAATTCATGTTAAAATACACATTAACTATTTCAATAATTTATCATATTTTGAGGAATTACATTTGGTTTCCTAATAGTCTCATGTAACTAACTATTATCCATTTCATCACCTTTATCCTTAGCATTTTCAGGTCCAATTCTTTTTTTTTTTTTGAGATTCATTTATTTTATTACAAAGTCAGATATACAGAGAGGAGGATCCTCCGTCTAATGTTTCACTCCCCAAGTGAGCGCAACGGCCAGTGCGCCCTGATCCGAAGCCAGGAACCAGGAACCTCCTCTGGGTCTCCCACGCGGGTGCAGGGTCCCAATGCATTGGGCCGTCCTCAGCTGCTTTCCCAGGCCACAAGCAGGGATTTGGATGGAAAGTGGAGCTGCCAGGATTAGAACCGGCGCCCATATGGGATCCCGGGGGGGGGGCGTTCAAGGCGAGGACTTTAGCCACTAGGCCACGACCACCGGGCCCTTCAGGTCCAATTCTATATTGTATAAAGGCTTTGGCCAAGACAAAAACTGTATCCAATAAGAGCTTTGTGTGACTTTCCATAAAGGTCAACCAGATGTTTTGCCACACAAGAAGGGAGACATTCATAAAAGATACTAAACATTCCTATAGCCTATAATTTTGATGACTTAACTGTCTGGGTAATCAATGATAAGTGGAAGAGACACCAGGAATATTATCTGAAAATCGAAGCTTCACTGCTTCTTTAACCACTTACCTCATGATAAATATTCATAAACTTCAATTATTAGCACATTTATGTTAGAACAGATTGAGGTGATAATGTATGATTATTTTTTGTGGCTTAAATCCTGAAGTCTATTATTCGTTAACATATGGACAACAAGGAAGTTAAAAAGCAAACCTTTTCCTTTGTTATTGAATAAGTGACACTAAAACTATACCTTCTCTGAAACATAAAACTTAGTTCTGAAAAAGGAAGCATTTAAAGCAACCTGCTTACATGAAAAAAAGGGGGGTGAGGGGAGAGTAAGTGTTTTTTCTCTGAAACACCAAAGGAATGATTAGGCTGTCAAATGGTGCGGAAGTAGTGCTCCAGTGAAAGCTGTGGTATTCTAATATGTGCTTTCATGAAAAAAGTGGATCTTGAAAGAGAAAGATCTCCAAGAGCCACAGGTTGTGTTTGTCTTTGTGAATCACATTAGGGATGTTATTTCCAGTATTTTACTGTCCCTAAAATAAAGCCAACTGATGTTAATGAGCCACAATACTTCAACCACAACCACCAAGATGTTTGGCTTAATCATTATCATGCTAAAGAAATTAAGAATTGAGACTCTGCTTCTTTGCAATAAGTAAGACTTCACTCCAAGGGCTAATTCCAATGACGACAAGTGGGAAAAATATAGCATTTGCAATATAGTTATTGAACACTTTATTATACTTTGTTATTGATCCTGATTATATTGTTTTTGATTATATTGTCTTTGAATTTTATAGGTTAAAACATATGATTTCACTCATATTTTGTATTACGTTTGGCTATAGGAATAAGAACATTTCTAATATTGTGTAGATCATCTGAAATTACTCAATTTTATAATTCTGAATTTCTAAAAGAAAACACAGGAGAAAATAATGTCTAGCAAGTGAAACAATTTAAACTTACCAATATGTGGGTGAAGAGAAAATGACTTCATTTTAGGTATTCTAATGATTATTATCATTTTTTAAAATTTATGTGTGAAAAACAGATAATGACCAGTTGAAACTACTCAAAATCCATCGCCCTCAGGCAGTTCAGACAAAACTGAAGTGGATATCTGGATTCCCTTTATTTTTTTGTCTGTATATATGTGATTAACACTGTAATGAGAAATCCCATGCTTCTGGTATTTCTCAAGGCATTGGATGAAATGTTTTAACTTGTTTCTATTAGGCTAGGAGTTTAGGATCAACATCTCTGGTTACTTAAAATAAAAAGACAGTCAAGTTGTAAAACACAAGTTCTGACTGCTCTGTTCACCAGAAGTAGGGTTGCAGATTTTTCTATAAGTTCCTTTCAGGGAAATGAAATTTATGTTGCTATTTGTTCTTTGAATTCTGGTACCCATATGAAATGCTGCCTGGGCCATAACCTTTGTATTTCTTTTCTTTCCCATCTCAGATCAAGAAGTCTGCCCCTTCCATCCTTGGAGCTCTGTGCTCTGCCCTGAGACATCAGGAATGGATCTTGTCAGGAGTCAGGAAGGATGTGTGAATGCTGGTTTTCACTCATAATTGAAGCTCTCATTGAATCTGAAACAGTCTACTTTCTCGCTCTTACCAGACTTCTTCACACCTGTTGTCTCATTGTTGCCCACTGTTCAATCCTAACACTTGACCTCCAGAAAGTCTTTGATTTTGTGAGCTTTATTTTCCTATCATTCCAAGTTACTTGATTCAACATTTTGTCTGTTGCCTGTGTAACTGCTGGTGAAATTCTGTAACATCACTCTATTTTGGGCATCTCCTGGAGTCCTTTTTGTTTATACCACCTCATCATGACAGTACACATGCTTGGCATTTCCTGCTATGTTGCCAAGTGCCCATTGAGCCACAACCTGTGGTCTGCTGCCAGACCCTCTAAAGTCATGCTTACCACACTGACTTTTCTTTCAATGCATCTGGATAAATTTCCCAGCATCTTCTCTGCTCCTACAGCAGGTTTGTTGACAAGACTGTCTCCCTCCATGACCATGAGCTATCATTTGGCTAACCAAGTCATCAGTGTCATGTTTGCTCACTGCTACAACATAAATGAGGCTTAAGCCATATTTCTGCTCCTAAATGCAGAACAGAAAAATGTGAACTTCATAGAAAGACCGATTATCTAAATTAAATTTCAGAAAATGAAAAAGCTAATATGAAGTGTAAGTAAAAATAATGAAGAAAAACATAAATGTTATTAATATAAGTAGATCTCCAAGAGCCACAGGTTGTGTTTGTCTTTGTGGATCACACTAGGGATGTTGTTTCCAGTATTTTACTGTCCCTAAAATAAAGCCAACTGATGTTAATGAGCCACAATACTTCAACGACAACCACCAGGATGCTTGGCTTAATCATTATCATGCTAAAGAAATTAAGAATTGAGAATAATTTTATTTATTTATGTCATTTACATCATGATTTATTTATATGGTACAGTAATATGCCAAGTTTAACTTTTCAGGGAAATGTAATAACATATAGCTATACATACTGGACTATTATTGAAAGAATAAAATGCTCTTTCACTCCAGAGATGTAAGTATTAAAACTTTTAAATGCTTGCTCAAGTGATTCTAAAAACCACACACTCTCAGGCAAAAATGTCAAGTCCCTGAGCACACACAGTGCATAATGAAACCACTGGTATGACCTCTTCCAAATGAAAGTGTATATAAGTTATAATATTCTTATAATGAAATGAAAATTAACGTGACTCTGAAAAATTTGAAAACCCTACCATACATTCAAATATAAACATGCCTTCAACTATAAACACGCATAAAACAATCTATTCATGTCAATAAAAAATTGATGTGCTAGATTTAATTTTTGTGGAATATCTACATTCAACTTAAGTTACTAATCAATGCTACAATGTCATATTCACATTTTGCCTTGAGTGCCATTTTAAAGTCATCAAGTTATCAAGATATTGTTTGACTGTATTGCCCTTATAAAAGTCCTTTCAACTCATGGAATAAGGCTGTTAGGCAAATGTAAAATAAGTCAGCCATGCATTATATAGCATTGTATAGCATATGGGTAATTTCCGTTAACGAAGTCTGTATGTGGATAAAAGTAAAATTCCATAAAATGGAATATGAGAGTCCAAACAAACTTGGAAGGTAACTTAAGAAAGTTATACTAGTCAATTACTTGGAAAAGCTGAATATTACTCTTAGTTATTTTCACTCTGTAACTTGAATGAGGAGTTTAAATATTAGCACTTAATTCATTTTTAAAAAAAATAATATGCTAATCATATTCTAGACTTAAGCTGCATTTATTTGAAAGCAGAATGACACAATGGGAAAGAGTACTGTGAAGGCTGGCGCTGAGCCAGGCTGAAACCAGAAATTCCATCTGGGTTTCCTGCATGGGTGCAGGAGCCCAATGCTCAGAGCCCCATCCACTGTCGAGCCATGTCAGCAGCAAGCTGGATGCGAGGCAGAGTAGCCTGAACTTGAAGGTGTGCTCTGACATAGGCTGCTGCTTAATCTGTTGCATCACAACGTCAGATCTGATGTTGGAATCACTCTAAAAACATTTTTGGTTATGAGTAGGATAATGTCTATCATGCATGGAATATTGCCATAAATAAACTGGTTTCTAACAGACAATGATGTTATTATATCTCTTTTGATGAGCTGCCACAATGAGACTCACTGTAAGAAAATGGGCAGTGGTTGGAGAAGCAGAATCAGAGTGGACAAAGGCATCTTCGATAGTGTCTAGAGGGTGTGGGAGCCTGAGTATAATGGAGGAAAATTACTATAGGAAGCTTAGAGGCACTCCTCATAGATGTTATTATAACAAAACTGACCCATTTTTCTGTGATTCACATGAAAACAGACATTATGTATAGGAGTGATAACATATTGGAAGGAGAGGAATAGCAAACTCCAAAGCCAAAAAAGAAAAAAAAGGTTGCTAAAAAAGTAGACAAAACACAATCGAAAACACTTCCTGCCTTTAATCATCTTTAGAATACTGATTTGTTTCTTGACCACAAAGAAATATGGATTATGGATGCATATGTGGTCTTTCATATTTACCCACAGCCACTTCAATACACAAAAGTTATGTTCTTGACTCCTGCTTAAACATTGTCTTGCTTATTCCTGAAAAATGAACCCTCAATTCCTAATGGAGAACAAAGAGAAATAGTGAGATGCGACTTAAAATACAAACACTACATATGAAGTAATTTAAACTTTATGAAAGGGACACAGACTATTTTGAGGCAATTTGGAAGCAATGTGACTGCATCCAACACATATATTTAAGCTTTGTGGATCGCTGAAGGTAGTGGATTGGTTCATCATTGTAAGAGAGATGAGAATTCCAGTATAAGTGGTATGAACAAGCATGGCAGTGGATAGGGTATTAAAGAGTTAAGAGATTTATTTTTTCCCATCATTTTGGGCAAGTGCCTGGAAGGCTATTTTGTAACTTTAACATGTGCCAAGTTACTGGAGTAATGTAAAGCCTGAGTACTGAAATTATAATACATTAAATTTTCCTTGACATAGTCTATTATGAATGATGATTGTCCAAAAATGCGAGGGGTAAGTGTTTAAATACAGATAAAAATAGATGAATACAAAGAAGATTCCCGGTGGCCACTGTACTGAGGGTGATGCAGTATATCATGAGCTCTGTCTCCAATTTCAGATTTGAGCTTCAGACAAATGAAATGTCATAAGATGGTACTCTTTCCTATGTTTTTTTTCCAGAATTGATTATAATTGTTTAGGCTTATCAGTCAACTTAATTAGCCAATCAATTATTTTTCTAACTCTACTTTCTGACACTCCACATTCTTGTCCACAAAAGGAGCAACCTTAGCCAGACTGACCCACACCCAGCACTGATTTTCATGCTCACCAGTGAGAGCTACAATGTACTAGGAAAGTTCCCCAAGCTCCCCAACCAGACACACTCCCAAACCTGGATCTCATGCATGGCAGTAGGCACTAGGCCACTGCCTGACATACTCCATCTTCTAGTCTTAGCCGTTGTGTATGCTGGTGGATGTTATGGCCCGGTCTACCCTATGCCCGATTCTTGAGTGTACTTACAGGTGCTGCAGCCTCTACTAGCTCAACCTATTCCCAACTTTAGTTTCCATAAGTGTTGATAAGTTCATTGGTCATGCCTGACTTGACCTGTCACTACATATAGCCCTGGAGCAAGCAATCAAGTATTGTAGTTACACAAAGGTGAACCCACAAATACTCCATACAATCTGCCCCCAGACTTGATTTTCTCCATGCTGGTTAGTATCATGGCCCAAATTAAATAAGTCTACCTCCTATCCTCATACTCATTGTGGGTACTGTGGTTGAGCCCTGCCAGGCAGACCCACAGCCCTAGCTTTTCTGTGTGCCAGTAGGCAGTGATTGATACTAACAAGCCCAGCTCATGTCTCCCATGTAGACAGGTACAATTTATTAACGCTGGAGATCCTCTGGTTTCCCTCCTCCAAATCACCCATCCTCATCCCACTCCTTTACCTGCAAGTGCAGTGGTCTGGTCATTGGAAACCCCCGGAAATCATTCCTCATCTCACATATTCTCCCTCAAAGATCCTTCTTTCTTCACATTTGAATACCCCCTCCTAAAGCAATCCAGAGCCCCTGTGCAGGTCCCTGAGGCTGGTGTGCTGGCACTTTGCATTGTGGTATCTCAGCCGTGGCCTTCCAGTCTGTGTGGGCCCATGCATGCTCAAACATGGATTCCCAAACACCCAAACCAGTGTCTGCTGGCATGCTGGTGTTTATGTATTGCTTTTCAAATAAGTAAATAAGTACATAAGTTATTAAATCTTAAAGCCACACATTAATTCACTGACACATGTATTTCTTATTGCTATTATCAGTGACCAATGCACAAAAAAATGATTCACTCTTTTTCCTAGCTGTGGGCTCTCAGTATCATTTTCCAATGAAAGCATCAAGTTACTGGAGAGAGGTTGCTTCAATATCTGAGATGAGAAATGAGTAAGATGAGTGTGAATCATCTTGCTGTGACAAAAACTGAAAGTGTCAACAAGGCCTGTAAGAATAATGTCTTAAGGAGTCAGGATAAATCTTGAATAGCTCTAATCAGTCAGAGATAGAGTCATTTGAGCATTGCAAAAGATAATAAATTCAATGTATTAAAAGATGTGAAACCTATTTAAGCCCGTGACTTCACAACAATCAATAAAAACAAACATATATATATATATATGCTTATATATATATATATATATATATATATATATGCTTATATATATATGTCAAGTTCAAGACGTTGGGAAATAAAATAAATTGTAAAAAAAGAGAAGGAATCAATAATTAGCCTGTTTTTTTCTATCCATCAATTTTTCTTTTATTTACTCAGAACTTTGATATGGGACTCTCGTTTGGGAGCTATCCAAAAAAAGAAAAGGTTGTTAAAAGTGAATGCCAAAGTTTTTCAATCCTTAGTGAAAGAAATGATCTCGGCAACACTCCTACAGGAAGTATAGCATCACAAAAAGGCAACCAGAAACATTATGAACATCCTGATGGGAACCCATGCTACCACTTAAGTAGACTTGTTAGAACTTGAAATGAACCTAATCAGTCCTTGGGATCTAATTACCAAATTACAGGAAATATGGGGGGAGAAAATCAAGCTAAAATGACTGCCAGGATGCAATCAGCAAGACACAAAATGTGAAAAATTTTACAGAAATAATAACTCCGATTTTCAACAAAAACTCCCAGAAAAGTTGCAGAAACATAGTACATAATACATTCAGACATTTCAATTAAACATAAAGTATGACACACTTTAATAAAAAAGAAAAATCAATTAGTATATGTTTCTGATATCAAAGAATTGTTTTTAAAGATAAGATAATGATTATTGCTGTTTGAACAAAATGTCCATGAAAATTTTTGAATGCAACAAGAAAATATTAACACATTTTCTGAGAAACACTCTAGAAGATCATTTCTATAAAAATAATTAAATTTATGGAAATAATTTTGTATTTAGAAAATATGTATGTGATTAATGCCTACACTCACTTATTTCAGTTACAGCTTAAGCCTGTAGATCATTGTTGGTGCTTTAATCAATAAATCAATATGGCAATATCCAATGCCAGTAATTCAGAACTTGTTCCAAGCAGTGTGATTTTGTGGCAACTGTTGTTCCTGAATTTGATAGTCAACCTGGGAAAATTAAAAATTTATAATATCCTATTGATTTATATGCTGACAAGTGATTTCCAGGCTGCTGGTGACCATGTTTGTTGATGAAAACAGAGGCATTTGTTATGATGTAATTAATTAGTAGGAAGTAGGTCTCAATGCAACTGCAATATAAAGGAGTTAAAGGGTAAAGGACATCTGAAGCGTATTGCCACTTCATTTCCTTCTATGAAATTCAGTTCAAACACCTGAGTGTCAGTAGTTCATATTTGTAAAAGATGTATTTTATTATTTTTATTGGAAAGGCAGATATGCAAAAAAGAATTTATGACTTTTTATGTTATTTCCAGATACTTGTACTTCTTATAAATGTCAGGATGAAAATATTAACACTTGTCCATGTATGTGTGTGTATGTGCAGGAGTGTGTGAGAATGCATGCATGTGAGAAGGGAGGGTGGGAAGAGGCGGTTGTGAGGGAGGTGAGTTTTCTCACAGGGTGAGCAGCACAGGCGCTCTGAAGTTACAGTTCCCTGGGTTAGATTCCCAGGTCTAACACTGGCACTAATTCATTGTACATCCTGGCCAAATTACTGATATTCATCGATTTTCAATTAAGTCATCTTTACAGTGAAACTCTGGTGCTGGTATTTGACCTAGTTATTGGAATAATTCTGTCCCATGTTTTAGTACCTGTGTTGAATCCCCAGTTCTGGAGCCTGAGTGCAGTTTTCTGGGGATGTCGCGAACACCTGGGTTTCTGTTTACCCCAGAATAGACCTGGACTGAACTGCTGAATTATTCCAGTTTAGCAAATCTGCTCAGCAATTGCCATTTCAGCTCTGTGCTACCATTATAGTCATCATGGAACTTGAAGTTTTACTTAAACTTATATTGTGTAAATTCAACGTTTGAATTTCAATGTCATCAAAATCAAGTCAAAATTTCTCCATGAATTAAACAAAATCATTTTACATACTTCTTCCTTAAAAATTCATTTTATTTTTATTTGACAGGAAGAGTTACAGAGAGCAGCAAAGATAGAGTTGAGAGAGATCTCCCATCTGCTGGTTCACTCCCCAGATGACCACAATAGCCAAAGCAGAGTTGATATGAAATCAATAGCCAGGATCTTCCTCCTTATGTTCCATTGTTGCAGTGGCCCAAGGACTTGGGACATCCTCCAATGCTTTCCAAGGCACATCAGCAGTGAGCTGCATTGGAAGCAGAACAGCTGGGGCATGAACCAGTGCCCATGTGGGATTCCAGAGCTGCAGGTCAAAGCTTAGACTAGCCAACATGCCACATGCCAGCCCCATTTTACATACTTTCATAATGCTAATTACTCAACTAAAAAGTAAATTTCAATGTCAAGATATTGCATATTTGTGAAGATTTGATGACATTATCATGTTTTACATTTTAAAAAGTTATTGTTTATTTCAAAAAGAGAGAGAAAGAGAGAGGGAAAGTGCTTTACTTGTCTGATTCACTCCCTTAGTCCCAGAACAACTAGAACTGGGCCAGGCTGAAGCCAGGACATAGGCGTTCAATCCCACCTCCCCACTACATCGTTCAAGGCATCCTCTGCTCCTTTCCAAGAAAATGTTGCTCAGGGAGTTGGTTGGGTTATAGAGTACCCAGACCCAAACTAACACTCTGCTATGGAATATAAATAGCAGCATAATCTGGTTTCTCACAGCTCCTACACTTCATTGTATCTTTTGATAGCCCTATAAGTGATAAGCACTTATCAGAACAAGCATTCATATCCCTTTAGAACAAATATGAAGCCTAAGGATTCTACTGTCTTAGAAGAGCATGGCTTACTAACAAGGGGAATAATGTGATGTTACTGTTTAATGAAATGCCAATATAGATATAAAATTACACATGGTAATGGAGGGAGACTGATGAGAGAAGCAAATGGTTCTTAAAGGTGGAGACCACGTAGAATATTTGGCGACAAAAATAATGAATGGGGCACAGTGCAGTAACCTAGAGGTTACAGCCCCCGTCTGGTAAGTACCAAGATCCCATAAGGGCACAGATTCTAATCCTGGCAGCTCAGCTTCACATCTAGCTCCCTGCTTGTGGGCTAGGAAAGCAGTCAAGGATGGCTCAAAGCCTTGGGATCTTGTACCCGCTTGGAAGAACTGGAAGAGACTCCAGGCCCCTGGCTTCAAACGCGCACCTCCGGCCATTGCAGCTGCTCAGGGAGTCAATCAACCGAGAAAAGATCTTCTCTCTGTCTCTCCTCCTCTCTGTATACTCACTTCCCAATAAAAATAAAATAAATCTTAAAAAAACAAACAAGTAGAAAAACGTAGCGATTTGTAATATAAGTACATGAAGTAAACATCAGAGAAAGAACTTGTCAGAATTTGAGACTAATGATATAAAAACATCAATACAATCTAGACAGCATACCAAGCAGATGCATCTGTAATAAAAAGAACTGGGATTCTAGATTCAAGGGATCTGCAATAAAATCAGCAGTGTCGGGCCTGGCGTGGTAGCCTAACAGGTAAAGTCCACAACTTGAACGTGCAGGGATCCCGCATGGGCATCTTTTCTAACCCCTGCAGCCCTGCTTCCCGTCCAGCTCCCTGCTTGTGGCCAGTCCAGGATGGCCCAAAGCCTTGGGACCATACACCTGCATGGGAGACCTGGAAGAAGCTCCTGGCTCCTGGCTTTGGATCAGATCTGCTCAGCTCCGGCCGTTGCAAACGCTTGGGGAGTGAACTATTGGACAGAAGATCTTCCTCACTGTCTCTCACACTCCGTATACCGGCCGTTCCAATAACAGTAAACAAATCTTTTTTAAAAATCAACAGTGTTCAGCAAGAAAGGGCCAACCACTGTTAATGCCAGTGGTTCAGATGTCATCCTACTTTCCTGTCAGATGACAGACAGCAATGAGGCTAATAGAGGAAGCAATACTGAGCGCTTAGAAAGGGGCCAAGGGCAGAACGGGCTGTGGAGGAAGTCGAGTCCAAACAGAAAGGGACTGCGTTTCAAACGCACTGGTTCTGAGGAACTTGCAGCATGTGTAAAGATCCTCACTGACTTAGGAGTGTACAGCCCGCGCAGCAGTCCTCACATGTGGATGGCAGGAAAAGCCTACAAGTCTAATAACGTATTTAGGAATACATAGTGGGGGCCTAGTGGCTAAAGTCCTTCTGTTGAACTGACCGGTTCTAATCCCAGCGGCTCCACTTCCCCTCCAGCTACCTGCTTGTGGCCTGGGAAAGCAGTGGAAGATGGCCCAAAGCCTTGGGAGAGACCTGGTTTCAGATCAGCTCAGCTACAGCTGTTGGTGCCACTTGGGGAGCAAATCATTGAACAGAACATCTTCCTGTCTCTCCTCCTCTCTGCACATATGATTTTCCAGTGAAAAGTAAATAAATTTTTTTTTGTTTAAATAACTGCATAGTGGAAAAGTAGACTTTGTGTCTCACTGGAAGGCTCTGAAAGAGTAAGGACACAAATGGGTGAACAATTTTAGTTTGTTTACAGTTTCCTATTTTCTAACATTCCAGATGAAAATCAATACATTTGGAATTATATTTTGAATTCAAGAACAGAAAAGCAATTTTTTTTTAAGTTTTCATGACATAAATTATGTTGTGGCTTACGAGGTACTAAAGGGTAGAAAAAGCAATGAAATTTAACAAAACTACTCTCTAATAACGTTTATCTGAGAGATAATGAGGCAGAAATTAAAAAATAATGTGGGATAAAGACAGAAAAAGCAATCCTAGTAAGCTCGGGCAAAAGTGTTTTTCAGGTTAAAAGCTCCTTACTTTGCTTCCTCTCTTTCCCTTGCTTGCTCTTGAAATGGAGAGAAAGTAGTTTTAAATAGACTGGAGCTCCATTTGAGTGAAGTGAAAACATATGAGTCTGTGCCAAGCTCTGGACTGGGGACTTGTGAAGACACAAAGTTCCACAAGGCTTCATACATCACTCATTCAGATAGGTAAGAGAGTTCAGACTTAAACAAATGGGTCATGAAAACAAGCTTGGAAAGCATCCAAGTTGAGATCATGAGAGGTTTTATTCCTCTAAGGAATAGCATAGATTTTATTAAAAGATAAGATAACGCATAATTTGGCCTTGTACAGATGGGGCTGAAGCAAAGTTAACTGAAAATGTAGGACGAATTCTACGGCAGGCTGCTTTCTGAGAGCAAAAAACCAGAAACTCAGATCCAAAAAGATATATGGAAGACCTTAATTCTAAAAGCTCTATTGATTAGAAATTGCTGTATGGTTATAAAAAAAATAGAGAGAAAGAAAGAAAAGAAGGAAGAGATGGAGGAAGGAAGGAGGGAAGGAAGGAAGGAAAGAAGTAGGGAGGGACAGAACAAGCAAGATGGGGAGAGAAAGGGAGGAAAAAAGAATGAGAGAGAGAGAAAAGAAGAAAGAAAGAAAGAAAGAAAGAAAGAAAGAAAGAAAGAAAGAAAGAAAGAAAGAAAGAAAGAAAGAAAGAAAAGAAAAGAAAAGAAAAGAAAAGAAAAGAAAAAAGAAGAGGAGGAGGGAGGGAGGGAAGGAAGAAGGAAGGAAGGAAGGAGAAAAAAGAAAAAGAAACTATTTTCACGTGTATATTCAGGTAATGTTTGAACACTGGGTAACAGAATTTCACAATTGACCTTGGGTTATGAATCACCCCCAATTGTAGGCAACAGGGATCCTTTGAAAATATAAAAGCAAGATTCCTAAAGTGCAAAATTCATAATTAAGTGTAAATAATTCATTTGTTCCATGTGAATTTCTTAAGAAGTAGCTAGAATCCTGGGTACCACAAAGACAATTATGATGGGACTTTCCAGGTGTGGAGGGATTAAACCCTTTTCTCAAGAGGATTACAAAAACCGAAGATGGATGCTGTCAAGAAGTAAACACAACCAGTGTGAGCAGATACACCTGTTGTGTCTACAGAAGGAACCTCTCTAACAGGCATGCTGCTCTCAAGCAAAAAATGTATGTGTTTTAAAAGCTTAGAAAAAATGACTGGGTTTTGTTCCTCCCTTGTTACTTTGCATAAAGGGATTTTTTTTTTTATCACACAGACATTGCTAGAATTAGAAAACAGCTTTCACAGATTTTAGCCTTTGAAAATGACAGTATCTAATCTCTTTGCTTGCATGAGCCTAGCCTGCATTGCCAAACATCTCAGAAGGGGAATAGTAAACCATTTTTCACAGATCCTCCATAATAGATGAGATACGAAGTGAATTTCACGGAGGCTGAACACCCTAGAGGTTATTAGTTTACCATAATGTGTAACATTATCCTGACCTCATATCATTGCCATTATTATTTTCTTGTAAAAGGAATCTAAAACATTTGGAAAATTTAGCAATTTTAGAATATATGGATTTCAGCAAAGAACATGTGTCTTTAAGGCAATTAAGCTATGGAATACGTTTATACTTTAACTTGCATATACAGCTGAATATTTAGAATATTAACTTGAAAATCATTAATCAGTATTTAATAAAAAATAGACATTTTAGAGCATGCAGCATGTATATAAGTATATATAAAATTATTGAAATACTTGAAAAATATGTAATTACAAAAGGACTTTGCCCATGGAAAATGCATATTATGAAAAAATGTCTAGATTTCAAATAAATAAGTTTATATTTTAATTCAATTGTTTCATGAATTTTTGGAAGTCTTTTCATTAATAATTGCAGCATCAAAACATAACTTTAAAGCCATGCTATGAAGCTTCATGAACACCTTCTATATATATTGCTTAGTTACTGACTAATGATTTTAATACTGGATACATGTACATAGATATTTTCCCTTCATTCTAGTTCAGTGAGAAAATTACAGTCTCTCAAAGGCTCAAATTTGAAAATTTCATGTTTTCAAGCAAGTTTTAGAACCAACTTCTAAAAATTGAGAACTGGCAATTTTTTCCCCCAAAGACTCCAGAAACTAGTAATAAAATGCAAATCAAATACAAATATCTCATCTTCACTAAATCAAATACAAATACACACTTCAGAGTGTGGAAAGTTAGCAATTTAGATCTTAACAATCTGACTAAAAATTCTGTGTATGAAAGCAATGTAAAACCTTTTTGCTTCATTAAAAAGACAGCAATACTTTTGCAAATGTCAGTGTAATCATGTGCTAAAGAGATTTCTTTCATTCATGAGGCATCCGTACTAGAGAGAACTACAACCAGAGACAAACTTAAAATTCTCTATAAATAAAACTTTTTTTCTTTTAAAAATGTTAACTTAGCAGTAATTCTAGTATAAAAGTCAGCACATTAAAAATTAAGCAAATATTTCCCCTATGATTTCTGGTACGAAATGTGAAAAGAGCTTGCTTGATATATATACTGCACTTTTCTGTTTTATCATTTAAAAGATTTATGATTATTTTTCTATTTAGCTAGCAGATGGGAAGTGATTTCCCGATGTCTTATATTCATCATGAAGTGACTACTCTTCCTATTTTCCCTCTATTTCTGAGGAAATCAAAAGAAAAATAACTTTCATTATATTGATGCCACTTTCATTACTTTTCTATTGTCAGATCCCTTTTTGAGAAGCCACTAAAATGGAGAACATCATCTTCTTGTACTGTTCTGTTGTCTGTTCTGATCCTGAGCTCCTGTGTCTGCTTGCTGAGCACACAGAAATCTTACTGCACTCTGACCCACCCCTTCTCTCCAGAATGCCTAATTGATTCTGCTCTTTAGGATTTTGGGGTAATTCCTTATTTCCCATTATGACTAGTACACCAAGCCCAAGGAGTTAATGCCCTAGAATGAATTTAAGAAATATTAGAAGAATCCAGACCACCTATATGGGTTATGAAATATTCTCAAGAATTTCCTCAGTTCTCTTCAAATATGAGGAGAGTTACTCACTACCAAAATTTGGATGAACAAGTATCCATTTTCCCCATCTCAAATGTTAAGAAGACTATGAGATGGCTCCCCAATTCCAGAGCAGGAGAGAAAGCCCTGACCCTCTTGTCCACGTTTCTTGGCTCTCCCACAGTTCTCTTTTCCAAAACCAAAGCATAATATATCCCACTTACGAAAGAGGATAATTTAGCCCTTGGCCAAAGACAACTTTCTGGAATATCAACTTCACTTAGACAGATCATCTACTGAGAGAAAGAACTCTTTGTGTAGTTCACAAGTAACTTTCAAAAGGAGCAGCATAATTTTAGTGAATACCTTTGTACATTTTTATCTCCACTATAGCATTCTTTTCAAAATCCTTTAATTTCAAATTGGTTAAGACTGCATCATGGGACAAGCACTGTGGCATAGTGGGTAAAGCCACTGCATGCACACAACTATTGTTTATCGGCACTGATTCAAGTTTCAGCTGTTCTGTTTCTGATCCAGCTCTTTGCTAATGTACCTGAGAAAGCAGCAGAAGGTGACTCAGCTGATTAGACACATATGGGAGACTAGGAAAATTCCCCTGGCTCCTGGCTTTTGATCAGCCCAGCTATGGCCATGGTGACCATATGGGAAGTGAACCAGCAGATGGAACATCTTTCTATCTCTCTCTCCAATTTCACCTTTATAATAGATATATAAACCTTAAAAAGTTGAAAGACAATGTTATGTTCCTTATTGTCTTGAAAGTACCCTGTGTATACAACTCAGCTTAAGTCTGGGTGAATGGTTTTCTTTTTTATCCCATGAGTTCAAAATATTTTCTGGGGTCAGGGTAGTGCAATGAGTTAGGCTGCTGTCTGTGATGTTGGCATCTCATATAAGTGCTGGTTTATGTCTCAGTCACTCCACTCTGACCCAGCTCCCAACTAATATCCCAGGAAAAGCAGGAAGAGATGGCCCTGGTGTTTGGGCCATGACCACCACCACAGGAGGCCTGGAGGAAGCTCCTGGCACTTGGCTTTGGCCTGGGCCAGCCCTGGCCATCGCATCATCTGGTGATTGAACCAGCACATGCAGGATTACTCTCTCTTGCTGTCGCTGTTGCTCTCCTTCTTTCTTTATAACTCATTCAAATATAAACAAATATTTTTTAAAAGAAAAAATTTTCTCCTTAAATTGCTAACAAATGTGTCATTAAATCCCAAGGGCTCTAGTTTAACCAATTTTAAAATACCATTGCAAAAACATGCAGGAGGAGGACCTTTGAGTAGGCAGTCTTCTATTGGAATAAAAGCAGAATATCCTGGCTAATTATTCCATTTGCTGGCCACCAATTTCCATGGATGATTATAGTAAACCAAATACAACTATTTCATTTAAAAATTTCACCAGGCAAATGTTATGAATGCCCACACAAATGCTTAAAAACCTAAGATTGAGCTTTATTGAGAAATTCTCTTAAGGACACACAGAAATCTAAATGTTATATTTAGGTCTATATACAGAAAGTAGCGGTCAGGAACTCACACTTGTAGGTCAGGAACTTGCGTTTGTAGTTATGCCTCAACTTTAGCAGATGTCCATTTCAACTCCCAATCTTATTCCTTAGCAATTAGACATCAAGGCAAACTTTTAACACAGTTTAAGTGGAGTCATTCGTTCCTGCTACTCATTGAGGCGTGGGCCTAAAGTACATGGATACCAAAAAATGATGCTAAAGCTTAGTAAAAGTTCTTAATGCTTCAGTAACAGTATTTCACAAACAGGCAATGCATATAGAAAACAAGATTTTTGAAGTATTAGAATTTCCAAGCTCCTAATCAGAACCATGTATATCAGTAGGGTTGAAATAGACCTTCTGAATTTTTAGCTTTCCTTCCAGAGAGGAAGCTCATTGATCTTGCATCCACTTGTCATCACATACTTCAAAAATTGCACATAAGAACTGTGGGTTTGCAAAATATCTACACTTTAAAACTTATTTCCTTCCTCTACATTACTACTTCTGCAAAGCGATATTGTATTTCCAAAAGTGAGTTACATCGAAAAGCTGTTATTTTTAGAGGCCATTCCTCATGATATTCTTTTAGATTATAGCTTTAAGGAAAGTAAAACCTCTTTCCTATTATAGTTTAAAAAACTACTTTCTCATTTTCAGGAATCATCCCGTCTCATCCCATCAGAAGGGCTTGTTGCTGTTCTTTTATGTACTACTACTTCCCATCATTAATGGCATATTTATCTTTTTATTATACTAGCCCCAAATTGTCCAACTTTGCCCACTAGTAACAGATTGATCTGGATAATGATTCACTGTGAGGGGCTGTCCTACATATAATTAGATGCTTAAAAGTCTCACAGTCATTTTCATAAGATGTTAGTCCCACCACTCTCTTCACTCACACATTACTGAAAGTTACCTGATGAGGAGTGGGATTAACACCATAATTTATGGGGAAAATTTTTTCCTAACAATATAAAGGGTCACGTGCATAGTTTTTGGCTCCAGATTTCACTTCAAGGAAAAATTAACATAGCATATTCAAGGTGTTAAATACATGAAGAATGAGATATAACTGGAAATCCATATTGAATTTTGAATTTAGACTGCCTGAGTTTGAGTCTTGTTTCTATGTTGTTATAACTGGAAGATCTAACCTCAGTTTCTTCAGTTTTAAAGCTCAGATACTTTGTTTTCTTTTTCTTGTTCCTCCATATTGCTTTTGCCTTTGTCTTTTCTAACTGACAAGCTGAGTCCCATGGCATACTTTACTTTTCAAAAGAGAGACTTGCATCCTGTGACAGTAATAACCATTTGTCTGAGAGCATATTGCTTCCAAGTTGAAGATCTGAGCTTCATAGCTAGAAATACAGCTTAAAAGGAAGCTAGCAGAAGCAAACCAGTGCTTATAACATTAATGCAATACTTATTTCCTGTATTAATAATTTTACTGGTTAGAAGGGATTTATGCACGTTATGGCTTAAATAATCTCTAGAACCATACTTACTATTGCAAATGCTTTGTATTATTTTATTCTAAAATCTATATATTGTCATCATCCTTTTTAACACATCAAAAAATACAAATCACTTTTTGAAAACTATCATGACCCTTGAATATATATCTTCCCTCAAGTTCTGCTTCATTGGGATTCTTCAAGCATTCAATCTAATGCTAGGAATCAACTTATTACAGAGCACATCATGGTGCCCATGTCATTTGGAATAAGTCAGTACTACTCCTTATTTACTCCCCATTAGCACTTTTCTATAATTTCCTAATGCATGCATTAGGGTATTCATAGAAATTCATGGAAAATTGAAGTACAACAAGCTTATTATGGTGTAAAAAATCAAAATCCATTTATACGAGGAGGATTCAAAATGTTAATCAAATACATGGCATAAAAAAGTTAAGCATGGAAAACAAAATTTCTCTGTGCCCAAATAAATGTCTCTTTCAATGTCATTTCTCCATGAACTTTAGAGGTATTGTCATCTGTATACGTTATAGTTGGCATTTGTCTATCTCTCCATCAGGATCTAAATATAAAGGATTGATCCATCTTTTCCCATTTTCTCTTCTTATTTATACATTCATTTCTTCATTTTGTCTTCTCTGTTCCTAATGGTAAAACAAAACATGAGTGTCTCATTAAAGTAGAAGGAGTAAATAGAGCATGATGCAAGGCCCTTGCTTTATATCCTGCACAAAAACATCATCTCACAATGAATCAAGGATCTAAACTAGGGACCTGGGGCCCGGCAGCGTGGCCTAGCGGCTTAAGTCCTCGCCTTGAACGCCCCGGGATCCCATATGGGCGCCGGTTCTAATCCCGGCAGCTCCACTTCCCATCCAGCTCCCTGCTTGTGGCCTGGGAAAGCAGTCGAGGATGGCCCAATGCTTTGAGACCCGGAGGAGGTTCCTGGTTCCTGGCTATGGATTAGTGCAGCACTGGCCGTTGCGCTCACTTGGGGAGTGATTCATTGAACGGAAGATCTTCCTCTCTATCTCTCTTCCTCTCTGTATATCTGACTTTGTAATAAAAATAAATAAATCTTTAAAAAAATAAAAGATAAATTAACTGGGGATCTGAAATAATCCAGCCTCTACAGGAAAATACAGAAGAAACACTGAAAAACATTGATGTGGGCAAGGATTTTACTGTTTTTGAAAGATTTGCCTACTTACTTGGAAGGCATAATTACAAAGAAACAGTGGGAGAACTACAAATCTTCCACCTGCTGGTTGACGCCCCAGATGACCTGAATAGTCCGAGCTGAGCAAGAATTCCTGGTAAGGGTTTCTAAGGTAAAACACCATAAACACTGGTAATAAAGACAAAAATACACAAATAGGGTAAATCAATCTAGTAAGAGTCTGCACAACAAAGCACTCAGCAAAGAGTCAATTGACAGTGGGAAAAAAATATTTGCAAACTGTACATCTGAAAAAAATATTAATACCAAGAGCATTCCAGAAGCTCAAGAAACTCAACAACAGTACAGATAATCCAACTGAGAGACGGTCTAAGAATGTATATATGCATCTCAGAGAAAAGGGTTCTGAACAGTGAAATAAGAGTCGTGCTGCTGGCAAACTATTGAGTTCACAATATCTAGCACAGTCCTAATCTACAATAGATGTCAAAGTGTTTCTGAATTCATGAGACTTGAATAATGTGGAGTTAGGCTAGTGAGCTTGTTGTTATTTATTTTACCACTCCAATACATTGGATGGAGAGTTATTATCAACCCAACAGGAACATAAATGTTTTAACACACTTCAGTCTTTTAGCTTACAATATGTATAGCTAGGAACATTACGTTAAAAGTTCAGATATTAGAGGAATACTGAACTCAAGAACATTTCTAAACACAAAATACAAATTTATTACCTGATTAGATTTTACTTAGGGAATTGTAATATCTGGTAGATAAAATCTGAGACTATAACATTTATTGTTTAACTAGGATAATTGGTCAAAACTACCGGGCTCAGGAAAAACTGGTTGTGAAGTGTCATCTGTTAAATGCTTATTACTTCATCATGGTGACTGCAGAGACGGAAATTTTCATATAAAATTGGGCTGTATTGAACCTTTCATTTCCTTAGTAGTATGTTCCTTTTTGGAATGATTTTCAAAGTAATTTTATTCCAACCAAGGCTGTTCGTGATAAGCTGGGGGAGTTGCTCCTTCGTTGATGGACGTTGCCACTCTGCTGATAAAACAGATTTTCTTTTCTGGTGAGGTTTTCTTCATTAAATATAGTTGATGATTCTCATTTTAGCTGTTAAGCTTAATATATAAGAGAGAAAATGATCATTTATTTTGTCTTGCTCACACAGCGATCTAGAAACGATGTGTCTGCTTCAGAAGAAATAGAAGCAAAGGAAAAGAGGGAAAAGTAAAAAGAACAACAAAAACAACAAAAGGAAGGATTTGGAAAAGCTTTCAAAATTTGTAAAGCTTTAATATACTGCACTTGACATAACTCTGTGGAATGTGCATCAGAGGGGAAAAAAGCATGTCATTGCTCTGAAACTGTCTTTTCTAATTCAGTGCATCCATGCATTGTTATAAATCTGTTTCCCAATCTTGCTTCCTCTCTGAAAGATGCAGACACTAGGGACCAGGCTTCACTGCTATCTATCAGCTCAGATAAGCAAAAGTTCCTTTCAGTCTGACACTGACAGCTTCATGAAATGGAGGCCAGGATGCATGCAAATGAGAGAAAGACTGATACTGTAATAACCATACAGGGTATTTAAAGTGGGTAGAGGCAAGGCAACTTGTATCCTTGCCTTTATTTCCTTAGGCAAAGGCAGTGAGACTAAGACAATCAGATCATATTGTATGGTCGGTTTATGGAAACTTCTTTCCGAGATGTACAGACAGCAGGTAAATAAGGCTTAGTAGACCAGTAACCAAAGCTTTATGAAATTATTAAAAGGAAAAGCAAGACAGATTTTTATTTTCCATTTTGATAGACGAGCTGATAGCATCTCAGATCTGATCATGATATTGGGCACTGTGCTTTTTTGCCATTCCTCAGACTTTTTTTTTTAACACATGGGGTTTATGTAGAATGGATTAAAAGACTCAGTCCTTACTCAAAACATAGCTAGTATTTATTAACACCCATTTCCTCCTAGTTTTTATTTTCACACATTATACATCCATTCTTAGCTTTTGTAGGAGAACAAAGCAAAAGAGATGGAGGGAAGTTGGAAATCACTACCTGTCACACATTTCAGACCTTTAGTTGTAAACATGAAGTAGTCAGAATCTCATGAGAAAATCAGAACTGTGAAAGAATGGCAGAATCAACTGTGGCGAACGAGGTAACTGTGTTGAAATTTCTTTGAAAAAAAGAATGCAAAATCTAGCCGAGCAGCTTAAAGTCCTCACCTTGCACTGGCCTGGATCTCATGTTGGCACTGGGTCTAATCCCGGCAGTCCTATGTCGCATCCAGCTCCCTGCTTGTGGCCTGCCAAGGCAGTCGAAGATGGCTTGAAGCCATAGGACCCTGTAGGTTTGTTTCCTGGCTCCTCCATTTCCAAACCAGCTTCTTGCTTATCATTTGGAAAAGGAGCAAAGGATGGTCAAAGCTGGGACCTGCCTCCGTGAAAGAATCTCCTGGACCCTGGCTTTGGACCAGCTCAGCATTGACCATCTGTGGCCATTTGGGGAGTGAATCAACCAATGAAAGACCTTTTTCTTTCCTTCTCTCTGTCACTCTGTCTTTCAAATAAAAGTATACAATAAATCTTTACAAAAATATTAAGATACTTATGAAGGGTATATAAAGAATAAAATGTTTAATTTAAATGCCATTTTTCCCCAAGTGATGATAGTTCAATGTATTTCCTTTCTTTTCTTTTCTTTTCTTTTCTTTTCTTTTCCTTTTCTTTTCTTTTCTTTTCTTTTCTTTTCTTTCCTTTCCTTTCCTTTCCTTTCCTTTCCTTTCCTTTCCTTTCCTTTCCTTTCCTTTCCTTTCCTTTTACTTTTTTGCAAAGTCAGATACACAGAGAGGAAGAAAGAGAGGAAGATCTTCCATCCAGTGATTCACTCCCCAAGTGACCACAATGGCCTTTGTTGTGCTAATCCAAGCCAGGAGCCAGGAGCTTCTTCTTGGGCCGTCCTTGACTGCTTTCCCAACCACAAGCAGGGAGCTGGATGGGAAGCAGGGCCGCTGGGATTAGAATCAGCAGCTATATGGGATTCTGCTGTGATCAGGGTGAGGATTTTAGCTGCTAGGCCACCGTGCTAGGCCCAGATCAACATATTTCTAATCACTTCATTGGAATATTCATAAAGCAAAAAAATCAAAATACTTGATGTAAAATGGGGAAAATGAAGTTTTACAAGTAGTTTTAAAAATTAAGTTTTCTGCTATTTAGAATTCCTGTGATCTCGTTTCCAGCTGCAGAAATAGAGCAAGCTGTTCTGTAAACACTGCCGTTGTAAGACATAATGTGCCGCACGAGCTCCATTACATTTTTATATGCTAAACTTGAGTCAACTAACAAGGAGAAATATCATTTGAGAGCAAGCCAGGAAAAAAAAGTAAAAGACTATAAAAATGTCTTTAATTTTGAACAGAGTCTTGGACTCTCATATTTATCTTTCTTTGCACAGAAAACTTTATTAATCCTTGAGATAAATCCTAAAACTACAAGGAGATGAACAGTTTCCAGTTTCTGACAAATGTTTAACATGCTCTTTTATGGGCTATGTTAGTAGACTAATCCCCTTCTATAATAGGCTTGCTTATTTTTTTCACTTGTAGAAATGTGTAAATGAACATATTCTCCTGGATACAAAAAAAAGTAAAATGATACAATCTCAAAGTTCCCATCTACCTACAAGACATTATTGAAAATACCAAATAAATCTAAGCAAAAAAGAAGGGGAGTACATAGCCATTCGGACTAAAGTCCTCTTGCTGAGGCAGCGATTCAATCACTTTAAAATTGCTCAGCTTTTTGAAGGAAGACATTTAAAACTGAGGAAATTTGGCAATTATTACTAAAAGGAAGCAGAGAATGGGTGTCATTAAATCTGAACAACAGTAATGATAGTTTGCCTTAATTTGCTTTCTTTTTAATACAATAACTGCATGTGATTAACTCCTGTAGCTTTTCCCTTGGGTCTTAGGTTGTTTAAGCTTGGAAAAATTGGCAAAATTCCTTTTCTGGCATTGAATTGCATGTGAACGTGTATTTGTTGTTTTTGTCGTTCACACACACAGCAGACTTTTGATCTAAATGTAAAAACAGACAAGAGAAAGTTGGGAATTTCAATCGAAATGTGAACTGCCATTCTCAGAGATCAAAGCTCATTTGAGCATATATTTAAATGTGATTTTTTTTCAACAAACAATACCTTATATTATAAACCAACAGTTTATTGTATACCTTGTGTAATATTTCTAGAGCTTCCTTCCATCAATAATGACATTCATTATTTACTTCCCATTATCTTACTGGGTCCAACAACTGTACTTTTTCTTTTTAAACTATTTAAAACCAATATCATAAGATATAATAACTTTGTGTATCAAGCTAATGTATTTCAGTTTCCACCGTTGGCTATAGAATCATTCTCTCTTGGTAGTATGGGGTCTACTCAGGTGAAATAATTGCCTGTTACAGATTTATTTTCTGTGTAATTGTTGAAAAGCACAGTACAAGTAGAGTAAGTGATCTGCTCCTGTCTCGATAGAATTGTGTAGACGAAGTATTCAAGGCTCCATAGTGATTTGGAAAGTAATAGCAATGGAGTGGTAAGACATCTCTTGGGAAGCCAGCACTCCATATCAAAGCACCTGGGTTTGAGTTCCAGCTCTGTTACTAACGTACACCTTGGGAGGCAGTAGGTGACGGCTCAAGTCCCTCTCACCCACATGGGAGATCCACGTCACATCTCTGTTAGTGGCTTCAGCCTTGTCCACCCCTACCTGTCACACTGCTGTAAGCACCTGGGGAATGAACCAGGGGACTGGAGATCTCTCTGTGTGTGTCTTTTTCTCCTCTCTGTTCTTCTCTTCTCTCCTCTCCTCGCACTCTTTCAAGTAAAATAACAAATGAATAAAATCTTTCTAAAACACAGAAAGAAATACATAACTTAGGTTACCAAATATGAATACATTAAAAGAAAGGGATAAAATAATGGTTTGAGTCTCTCTCTCTCTATATATGTATGTGTGTGTGTGTGTGTGTGTATATATATATATATATATATATATGTAAAATGCATACTAGTACATATACTATACATGCTTGTAGATAAAGCTGGTTTAAGCAAACCAGATCACAATGAGTATAAATGGGTTTGGATAAAAAAAATCACTCTTTTTATTCATCACTGTTGATGTGAAATCATTTTGATAGGGAATGTGAACAGTGGTGATTTACCTGTCTTAAATTTGTATTTTCCATTCTTGAATGCTTTTTTTAGCCTGACCCACCTCTGCTTCCAGCTTTTTGTTTGTTTCCCCCTGGTGACAGGAAATATCTTCAAATTTTGAGATTCTTTTGCCTGCTTCATTCTATTTTGGAGACTCTCCACTGTACTTTTAGTTTGCTCCACTGTATTCTTCATTTCTGATAGATCAGCTTTCATTTGTTTCATTTCCAGTGTGACATATTCCTTAAGTTCCTTGAATGTCTGCTTTACATGCTTCTTTTTGTTGATTAGTTTTATAACAAGTGTTTTGAATTCTGTATCTTACATTTTCTTGATGTATTCCTCAGTTAACTCTGAGGTTGGGAAAGAGTTTTCTTCCTTTGCAGGGGAGTCTTCAGTAATCCCCCATTCATATTAACCCTGAATGTAAATGGCTTAAACTCATCAATCAAACATCATAGATTAGTAGATTGGATTGAAAAGCAAAACCCATCTGTTTGTTGCGTGGAGGAGACACATTTCATTGACAAAGATCAATGGAAACTCTATCTCGGGCCGGGCGGCGTGGCATAGCGGGTAAAGTCCTCGCCTTGAACGCACCAGGATCCCATATGGGTGCCGGTTCTAATCCCGGCAGCTCCACTTCCCATCCAGCTCCCTGATTGTGGCCTGGGAAAGCAGTCGAAAGCTTTGGGACCCTGCACCCAGGTGGGAGACCTGGTTCCTGGCATCGGATTGGCGCGCACCGGCCCGCTGCGGCTCACTTGGGGAGTGAATCATCGGACGGAAGATCTTCCTTTGTCTCTCCTCCTCTCTGTATCTCCGGTTTTCCAATAATAATAAATCTTTAAAAAAAAAAAAAAGAAACTCTATCTCATGGATTTTGATTTTTTTTTGTTAGTTTCACTTCTTCAAAACACTTCGTTCTCATTAAATTCTTCAGTGATCATACAGTAGCATCATTTCCTTCAAGATTCTTGATTTTCGTCTTGATTTCTTTAGTGACACATTAGTCATTCAGTAGCATGCTATTTAGCTTCATGATGTTGTGAATTTCTTTTTTTCTTCCTGTTATTGGTTTTGTTTTGTGGCTTTTCATTTAAGGAGATGTATAGTAACTGTGAAATGGAGACTATCATATCCAGATGTGAGGTTACAATGCAGTATGCATCTCTACTTCCATACAAAGATGGACTCACAATGAAACTGTTAACTATATCTTGACAATAGGATGCTGGAGTCTCTGCCCTTGTCCATGCCTGCAGCGATGGACATATGACTGTGTATGAAAAACTATACTACAGCAATGTTATGGGGAAACTCAGTAAGGGGGGAAGGAATTGTGGATTGGATAAGGGAAATCTGTGGGCCTATAGAAGTGTATCATAAAATGTATCATAAAATGGTAATAATAAAAAGAAGTACAATTAATGTATTTTCCTATTCTTACTAAGACTGAAGCTCTTTGTTTATATTCTAGAGGGAGACTGAAGGTTTTTAATAGGGGAGAGCATTTATACACTTGATGTTGCTCATGTATTCTCATAAAATGAAGGATTACTAAACATGTTTGTCCTCTCTTACTGATGGTGTAGTTACTAGTTTCTTGTAATGTCTGTTTCATACAGAAGGAGTAACAAGTTTCCCTTGAATGATAATCTTTGCTCTGTGAAAGAACAGTGATTTACTTGGGTCCATTTATATCACACTGTACTTAAAAGTTTCATCCTCTAGTTAAGTGAGACTTTGAAACTAAACTTGGCTTCTTTAAATGACACATCTGAATTCACAATCATGTATTTTCGTCCACAGACTCTTCAGATAAAGGAAAAGCTCCTATTTTTACAGTCTTAAAAGAGACATTTACCATGGATAACAGCTGCAATCTATGCATTCAGGAGCAAGGAGAAGCTTACTGATTCCTAATCAGACATCTCATCACATGTAATGCTGGAATTAACTAGACTCTGAGTGAACTTAACTGTTACACAGTAAATGTTTCCTTTACACAACTTTTGCAGGAATCCGCTCCCACCTCTTCCCTACCAAAAATAAGACTCATATTTTAAAGTAAGTCTTACATTTGAAAAATAAAATAAAATAAAATAAAATAAAATAAAATAAAATAAAATAAAATAAAATAAAATAAAATAAGAGAGATGTGTGAGTTGGGGAACCAGTTAATTTGATCTGACCTTTGGTGCCTGAAAGGCAAAACGATGAATACAGTCTTACTGTCAGCTTGTGGTGCCAGTTTCCAAAATGCCCCAGTCTTTCCTCTGTGCTTCCTTGGGCGCTCTGATCCTTAGAATCCAAACTAAAGCAGTTTCATTCTTTGTTCTGAAGAAATATGCCATTATCAGACCTAATGACAACATTGACATATATTTCCTGAATCCATATTTCCCTATGTTTTTATTTTTGTGCACCACATTTAAAACAAACATTCTAGCATCAATATAACAACATGAAACTACCTATGTGGAATCCCTTATGTCTTCATTCAAGCAATGTAGAAGAAATTTATTATCTTAAAATAACTTCATTATATTAAAAACCAGTTACTATTAAATGACTATAATGAAATTAAGCATGCTCACCCACCTTTAGTCCACTCCTCTATAACTAACATATTTATGTAATTATTCTTGTTGATGACCCTTTTACAAAAAAAATAGACACTACTATTTCAGATTATATCCTTTTAGACATTATAACATTAAGCACTGCTCCAATTTATGGTTATTTCATTGTATAAAAGCACACACAATTTTTCTAACATTTCTTAAAGCTGTGTGGTTGGGTTGGACTCACTGCTGTCTGGATTAACCGCGATTGAGCCTTGCTGTGCTCACTAACATACACATTTATTTTTACCTATCAGGGTAGTTTGGAACTTTTTTATCCTCTGTGATTGCTATTAGATTACTTTACTGCATCATACAAATCTTTTATATACATAAGCCCCTCTAAAGCACTCTAGAGGACTATTGCTGCTCTGGTATGTATTCTCATGACTACCTGTAGAAGCTAGAGGAAGAGAAAATGTCCAACCATCCTTTCACAACCCGGCTTGCATCCAATTTACACTTGTCCTACTTTTCAAAGCCAGCACGTGACTAGGTGCAAAATAGTTTAGGGACATATTACCATAAGGCAGGGGGATAAGGAAATCATATATAGCACCATAGTTTCAGAGATGACACCAAGCCAGTTGTTTTTCTCTAGAATATAAAACAAAATCTCAAGTTTATTCTAATTCAGATATTAAAATTCATGGTTTTATATAGATAGAGGAAGGCACAGAAAGAATCTTCCATCTGCAAGTTCACTCATCAGATGACCCCATCTATTAGAGCTGGGCCAGGCCTAAACCAAGAATAGGAGCTTTATCACAGTCCTGGGTAGGTAACAGAAGCCTATGCACTCCAGTCATAAGCACCCATGTGGAATACAGACCTCACAGGCAGCAGCTTAACCTGCTGTGCCACATTGCCAACCCCAGAGAGATTAGATACTCTAAGCCACTTCATGGGTTTGAAGCCTGGATATTTAGTTGTCTATCTATAGATCTGTGTTAGAATTCTTAGGTTCATCACAAGTATAAAGTCATTTTTCAACATCTGTCAGAATCCAGTACTGTATATTAGGAGGCTCGGATGTCGTCTCCTGTTTTATTTGCGTCCTCTTTTCATCTCTGGAAGATTTTTTTGAATATTTATTTCTCAATTATTTCTTTTTCCCCATTATCCTTTCACATATGAAATGTTGTGATTTTACACTGGCAAGTTCAAATTTGTCTGAAAATCGCAAAGACCCTTAATATGGAGTTTCATATTCTTCAATTCCGGATAAAAATTCTGCATTATATTTTTTGGTAATTTCCCTCCTCCAATTTACTTTCATCTTCCTCTCTGAAACTTCAAAGTACTTAGATGCTAGATTTCCCGTATTAATCAGTTAAGTTTTTTTGTTTATTCTGCACATTTGCAATCTTGTTGGCAATTCCTGAGGACTTGCCTAAGTATGTGGGTCTCTAGGCAACCCCGTGTGCTGTTAGCCTTACTTCTCAGCATTACTCTGCTTCATGAACCCAGTTCAGCTAAATTCCATCACCTGTTTGTTCACATTCTTCAGCTGTAAAGCAGTTTTCCAATTTTCATCATAATGTATTTCAAATATCTTTTCTCCTATTGCATTTTGTTATAACATTTGACCTTAATTTAAATTCTTTTACTATTACTTTTGTGATGGCAAAAATATTGCTAAATGAATGTGCCAATTTTAGCACAGATTAATAAATACTTTGCTTGAAATACTCATATTATGATTTTTTAAGGGTTTTAATTTATTTATTTGACAAGAGTTACGCAAATAGGGACAGAAAGAGAGACAGATTTTCCATCTACTAATTCATTCTCCCGTAGGTCACAATAGCTGGAAGTGATGTAGGTTGAAGTCAGGAGCTAGGAGCTATTCAGGGAGCTGGATGAAAAGCAAATCAGCTAGGAAAGGAACTAGATTTCATATAGCATGTTGGCATTACACACAGTGGCTTTACTAGCTATGCCACAAGGCTGACCACCATGTTATGACTTTCTTGTCATAAATCCAACTTGCAGTTGAGCATGACTGTAGATATCTACTTCCGCATGTGTTAAATATACCTCCAATCTCAGTAATGTAGCAGTAGAAATATCTACCGCTAGGTATCTACTGCTTAGTATCTAGTTTACTTCATGTAATAACTTGAACTAGCACCACACAAAGGAAGGACGAAAACTGAAAGCTGAGCATCCTTCCAAAAACTTATGTGAAATGAAGGTTTTGAAAAACTATTATACAGGACAACTTTATGGCAACGCGATAAACTTGCCAAACTTGTAGTAACATGCCTGAGGTGCTAAGAAAGGTTAAGACATTAGTTTGAAAACAGCCCCTTTCAGAATAAACTTGCAGCAAATGCAAACATCACATTTTTGATGAAATTAAAGCACACCATTGGTTGTTTGTGAATAGTCTGTGAAGCTAACAGTCCAAAAAAGAAACTTACAAATGAATAACTCATCGTGACCGGCAAGAATGATGCTGCAGATGAAGCCTGCGGTGGCAGACAATTCACATCCATTTGCAAGGAAAACATTCATCACATTACCCTTTCACTTCAATGAACTTCAGACATGTAAGTTAGCCATGCAGCACTCACAAAATAAATATTTAGCTTGCTCTTTATATTTTACAATGTCTTAAATATCCATGATAGCTGCATCTCATTGTGCATCAACAAAAAGATAGGCACTATTCAGGTACTGGGATTCTAAAAAGTTAATAGTACTCGTGGGAGGACAAAAAATCGATTCTAGAAAGAATGATGGGTAAGAAGAAGATAATATTATGGCACTAAGGTACTGAGGTTGAATTTAGAACTATACTATTACATAGAAATTGTGATAATAAATCAAAATTCTAGACAGAATGGGATAAACGAAAATGGTAAAGCCTAAAAGAATAGAATATGCCTTTAAAGATTTTTCAAAAAATAGACGTGCAATCGTGATTATGTTGGGAGATATTATATGATTGAAGTCACTACCACTAAGTTAAACTCAGGGAACAAAATAGATGCCTACCATTGATTGCAGAGACTATAAGTCCGTAGTCTATGAAAGGGATTTTATGATCCCTCAGCAGATCGGTAAGATGAGATAGTGAAGATTTTTGAAACTACTTCATGGAAAGGGTTGACCCAGTAAAAATGTTCAAGGGTATGGCAGTGTAAGCATTTGGCGGAAGATGACAAATAACGACTGCAATGAAAGCTGCTCGTTGTTGTTTTTGCTACTTCTGTTCATTATATCCTGTGCATCCTCAGTTACCCACTATGGACCTCAGAGTTTGAAATTTGGAGTTACTTTTAAGCCTTTCCCATTATTCTTTTCTAATTTATATCAATTGATAAATATATCTTGATATTTTTCTAATTTGTCATTGTCTCTCATTTAGATCATTATGAATGTCTTTTTAATATAGTCTCTCTTAACAATATCTCATTCATCCACCTCTAAGGCTTCAGGATAGAATTTCCAAAATCACTTCACATGGGGCATTTTGCTTAGCACTTAATATGCCCAAATGCCAGAACAAAGTATCCAGGTTCAATTTTCTGCTCTGATTCCTGTCTCTAGCTCCTTGCTAATGCAGACCATAAGAGGCAATTAATTAATGTAATTAAGCTCTTGATAGTCGCACACTAAGGACACAGACTGAATTTCCAACTCCCGACTAAGGCCCTGGTCAACATGCATATGTCTGTGGTTATTGTGCATATTTAGATATTAAAGTAGAAGATGACTCTTTCTGTCTTGTTCTGGCTCTCACTCTCTTTCTCCTTCCTAACCTACCTCCCTGTATGTATGTGTGTTTGCTTTTCAAAAAAGAAAAAAAAGATGGCTCTGTTAACCACACCTATACTAAAACATTTGAGTTCATATTACATTTACTATTTTATTATTATTAAATGTTGTTCAATTATCCCTCCTAAGTTGAATCTCATGCCAATCATATGGTTTTCTCATTGTTAAGTATCACTCGCATATTGGGTGTTTGTATATACACTCACACTATTATCTCTAAATAGAAGTTCTCTGGTATCTGTTTATAAGAATGTTTTCCATTCACACTTTTCTGATTCTCTATTCAAGATTGTTTTGTCCCCATTCCCTGTTTTCTAAGCTTCTGCGTTGTTTCTTTACATTAGATTTTATCATGAAATAAGATGGAGTTCAACATACTGTGACAACTCAGCATCTTCATGTGATGCTTTCAGGAATGAAGATGATGGTTTTTTAGTAATTACATTCATGTTAATTTTTTTTTAACTTTTTCCATTTTTTATTGTATTTTTGACAATCTTTACATAGCTAATTAGGTAAAAAGTTTCAAGGTCTACAGGAAAGTAAGACTACGATTTCCATATTGCTTCCTTCATGTATCTGAGGTAAACTGGGATACTGAGGGAGAAGCCCCACCCAGTCTCCCACCCACCCCAGGTCCCAGATGTGGGGCATACTCCAAGATTCTTGCTCAAGTGGTTTTGATAGTTCAGCAGTCATGAATTGCTGCCAATCTCGCCACTCCAAGAATGATGAGGTCGTTGAAGAATCCACTGACTGACATAGTCCATCACAGAGTCTCTGCCCCGTTTTTCACTGACAACATATACCTGAGGTGGTTGATTGACTTGCTCTGTCTTCTGATCTTCTGACTTTTCATGGTGAGGGTTCTGAGTCCGGCAGTTCGATTGGGGAGATCCCCCAAAGAAACTTTGTCTGGCATGGGTCGGGGGCAGACCAGGCTGAATCAGTTCACGCCATCCACTGGCAAATCCGAACACCAGAACAGAGTGTGAGTTGAGCCAGGTTCAGCCGCGACAAAAACCAGTGCACAACACGGAATGCCAAGGTGAGGTTGCCTGTGCCAGATGTGACCACAGCTCCCAACCAACACGCATGAGAACCAGGAAGGGAGGGGGCAGAGCCAGCAGGAGGAATTAAGGGTGTGGTCCCTTGCTGGACAGCTACTCCCACTGGAGAACCTGGGCTGGGATAGGGACAGACCAGACTAAGCAGGACAGCACCATCTGTGTGCCTCATGTGGACTAGATCAGGGAAAAGCCGTGGGTGGGCTTAAACATCCAACAGCAAGAACCAGATTGGGTTGAAGGCCAGTCAGGAAAAGCCACTGTTCCTGCTAGGACAGGAGGTGAACTAAGTAGGGCTGGCTCAAGGACCCACTGGTATGCACAAAATCTGGCATTGGGAGAGGTTCTGATGGAGGAGCCTGGGCAACTCCTCTGGCAGGACACAGACCCAGCAGGTAAGCGCAAGAAGCATGATAGGAAACAGCCCAGATTTTTCTCTGCTAAACTATAAATTGGCGATTTGTTAGCAAATGAAAGAGATAAAGGAATGCACATAATCATTGAGACACATATGGAGGTGGAAAATTGTGTTATCATCATTCAGTGAAGATACCACAATGGTAAAACCAGTAAAATGTGGGTTGTTGCTGTAGACAGGATTATTCATACATACATATTCATATAACAATGAATTGTTATTCATATAACAATGAATTGAGAGAAAGCTGAACTAATTTATTTGTGTTTCACTTAGTCCAATGTCAGTGTGAAGACTGAGTCTGCCAAACAATATAAAACAATCCCAGAATCCAATACTTAGGAACATCTTGTAACCATGCATTATGTGTGCTACTAGTTCATTTTAGGAATGAGTTACAGTCATATAAACACTGTATGTGATAGTGGAAAGTTCTCAAGGAAATGAGTTTAAAGCTGGTGACCTTCAGAGGAAGAACAGTGAATTAAAATAATCAACTGAATCCAGTTGTGAGAAGGGCAAACAAGAAAAGGCTAGAGGAGTTTTTAGAAACAATGGTCTTAAAAATATATTATGATATGTTCTTCTAAGTAAAAAAGAACATGTGAAATGCTAAAGCTATAAAAGTAAAAAAAAAGATGAAAAGAATTTTAACTTTCATGGGAAATCTTGAAACAAACAGTGAAGCATAATTATTTATCAAGCAGCTAAATTCTCTCTGGAATAGAGAATAAAGTGGAATTAGCATTAGCAAGGTAGAAAGCAATCTAGCATTTTAGCATGCAAAGTGAGTCTGATTTCTGATTCACACAGATTTAATTTCAACATTTTCATCGGTTGTTCTAGAAGTTTGACTCTACTGTAATTCAAAATGAGGGGAGCAAAAGAAGGGGAGATTTATGTGCCTTTTACTGAGCCACTTTTGCTCAGCTCAGCCCGACATTGTTCTTTTCTTTTAACTGCATGGATATGTCCAGGGATGAATAAATAATTTGCAAATATATGAGTCAACAAGGAAAGAAATGCAGAGTTGCAGACTGATAATGGAAATTACAAGGGCTATAAAATATCATATATTGTGTTGCCATTAAGACCAAAGTAATTCGGGAAGTTATAAATAAACCACATCATTTTTTAAAGAACTGCTTGTTAAATATTCTTTATGAAAGCACAACTGATAAAAGTACATTTTCATGTGAAATCATTCTTCTCCGTAAGCAACTTGCTTAAGTAAAACATCAGGAAGAATAGAGAATAGACAACAGTAGCATTGTCTCATTGATTACTCATGAATGAAATGTCACACCATTGCCGTGATTTCTGCATGAGTAAAATTTTGACTAGCTTCGTAATATCTGGGTGTTGCATAACAAAAGTGTAAAACAAGTGCATAAAAGCAACTTACGGTGGGAGATAAAGGTTCCACAAAAGAAGAAACCGCTTATGTTATGTCCAATATATTGTGATTGTTACAATTTATGAAGTCTTTTTAAAATATATCATTCAATTCCATTTTCTTCCCAGCTCTGCAGCTTGCTCATACTTAATCTTATTTTACTCCCTGAGACACTTGTTAAATGAGTTTCCTGAAGTCTAACATCCACCTAGAGCTTTTGGTTTTTCTGGCAGAGATGTAGAAAAAAAGACAAGTGTAGAAAAAGATTTAAAAAAAGGTAAAGAAATAGTATATGCTATTTGCAAAAATAGTTTATGTCTTATGCTTATTAAGTGACTTTCCTTGCTAAACTTATTGAGAGATACATAGAGATAAGATACCAGGAAATGAAAAGAAATATTATTTTAAAAGTCTCGCATATTCATCCTCAGGCTTTCATACTTCAATGTTAGTTATCTAACGGTCTGCATAAATAAAAGGACCGATTTGCTCACATCCCTTATTGAGATATCACAGAAGATGAGGCATGTCTGATGTTCCAACTTCCACCGGAAGCTGCAGATGAAGAGAAGAAATTTGAATGAGATGATTTAGAAAAGTTTAGACATGAGAAAGAGTAATATATTCAATGAATCTATACTTACTAAGTCATTGAATCAAATGCTTTGCAGTTGACACAATCATTTTGTTGACACATTTTTTATTAAGCTACAGAGGTTATGCATAGTTCAAGGTAGTACCGAATTTATTTAAAAAATAATGGGGGCCTCAGGATGGGGCGTCTTGCTCAGATCCCAACTCCAGCCACCATGTGCACATGGTGAGCTGTCCCCGCATGGCCAGCACACCATTTGGCACCAGGCTTTGCCTGCTGGCCGCCTGGCCGGGGAGCTCTGGGGTTTTGGTTCTTTGAATTGCTGCTTAGGTAGCTCCAGGTTGATCCCATTGTGCTTCTGGGATATGAGTCAATCCTAAAGATTCCCAATGACAGTAATTCTGGTTTTGAAGAGCTTGTAATCACTTATCAATGCTGAGCACCGAACACCAGTCCATGCAAAAGCTAAGGGTCGGGGCTTGTCCAGCAGGATATCCTATTACCTGACATGATGATGGATCAGCAGATGGGTCACATTAGGCAGGGCCATAATATTAACTAGTACTCGAGAACCATATCCAGGGGTAGATTCTGTGGGGTATGTGTGGGCCACACCCTGTGGAAGTTCTAGCCCCACTGGTTATCTCAAGAGTTGGGGTGGTGATGGACTAAGCTAGGTTGACCAAGAAGCCTGCCATCACTCACAGGTAAAGGAACCCGCAACAATCTGGACTGGTCAAGGCAGCAGCACCCGAATGTGCATCCTGAATAGGGTGTGGGGTGGCTGGGCTGCAACATTCACCAGCTCATACATGGCCAAATGGAAGGCCAGACTGTGCTGGGCGCTGGCCGAAAACCCAATGGCATGTATGAGAACTGGGTCTAGGAGGGGATCAAGTGGAAGAACTTGGGAAACTCCCCTGGCGAGTCACAGCTCCCACTGGTGAACATGTGGTCCAGAGCTAGGGGTCGGACAAGCTGGGCAAAGTAGCTCCAACAGTTGGCTAATGTGTAAATTGGTCATAAAACGGGATGTACTGGGCAGGACTGAGGAAACCTTAGCCTACACGCGAAACTAGAAACCAGGATGGAGCACAGGTCATGCCGAGCTAGACTCTTGCACCTACTGGTCTGAGTGAGCCAAGAACGCTAAGCCACAGTATCTAAGGCAGGGGTTGGGACAGCTGAGGGGCTGTTCCAAGCTGAGTCAGAGCAACCACTGGCATGCGTATGATCTATGGCTGGGAACAGGCTCGGTTGGGGAGCTAAGGGGACACCCTGCCTGGGTTGAGGTTCCTATCAAGGGGCACATGGACTGGAATGGGGGTTGCATTCTGATCAAGAAATGGTTGTAGTCTCCCTTGGCACAAGTGTGACTAGAACTGGATGCACCAGGCCAGGCCAGACTCCAATACCATCTGGTGTACTGGAGGACCAGGGTAGATGTGGGATGGACTAGGCTAGGTCTCAACCCCTAATGAGCCATATGTGAGCTGTATGTAGGAATGGACGAGCCATGGCTGGGCTGAAACATCCAGCAGCAAGAACCAGATTGGGTTGAAGGCCAGTCAGGAAAAGCCACTGTTCCTGCTAGCACATGAGGTGAACTAAGTAGGGCTGGCTCAAGGACCCACTAGTATGCGCAAAATCTGGCATTGGGAGAGGTTCTGATGGAGGAGCCTGGGCAACTCCTCTGGCAGGACACAGACCTGGCAGGTAAACGCAAGAAGCATGATAGGAAACAGCCCAGAACAGGCCATGGAAAGTTTCCCACTGGCATACATTTGGCATGGGTCTGGGGCAGACCAGGCTGAATCAGTTCACGCCATCCACTGGCAAATCCGAACACCAGAACAGAGTGTGAGTTGAGCCAGGTTCAGCCGCGACAAAAACCAGTGCACAACACGGAATGCCAAGGTGAGGTTGCCTGTGCCAGATGTGACCACAGCTCCCAACCAACACGCATGAGAACCAGGAAGGGAAGGGGCAGAGCCAGCAGGAGGAATTAAGGGTGTGGTCCCTTGCTGGACAGCTACTCCCACTGGAGAACCTGGGCTGGGATAGGGACAGACCAGACTAAGCAGGACAGCACCATCTGTGTGCCTCATGTGGACTAGATCAAGGAAAAGCCACACTGGGTGAATTAATCCTACTGGTTCAAACAAAATTAGAGTAGGTGAGGGTTGTTTGGGCTTAGCCGCAGCATCAACTGGCAGAAATTGGCACTGGGGTCTAATTCTGTCAAGTCAAACCACAGAACCGCCCAAAGAGTGCATAATCCGGGAGTGGGAGAGACCTGGGAGGGAAACAGTGGGCTCTTCATTCTTGGGTTACCGCTACTGCGGGAGGGCACTAAAACTGGGACAGAGGCTGGGGTGGCTAGACAGAGAGGTACCCAACAACATCTGTGAGGGCTGGACAGTTGAGCTGGTTATGATGGAACTAGGCTTTAATATCCATTGACATGTACGAGAGCCAAATGGGATGTGGGAGAGACTGGACTAGTCTGTTACACATACTGGCAAACCAGGGCAGGGAGCAGGCCTGGTGGGGGTTATTGTGGGTGGCTCTGACTAGGCTGCAGCTCCCACGGGTTTATGTAAGGGCCTAATGTGTGCTGGGTGGAACCAGGTTGAATTACAACACCCATTGGTTCCAGTGGAAGTTGGGACTGAAAACAGAACCAATCCAGCAACTGCAACCACCAGCTGATCGTGGTGATGGACTGTGCCAGGTCCTGTGCTTGCTAGTACATGCAAGAATCTAGTCTGGGAATACCTCAAAGTTTCTTTGGGGATCTCCCCAATCAAAATGCTAGACTCAGAACCCTAGCCAAGAAAAGACAATAGACAGAGCAAGTCAATCAACCACCTCAGGTATATGTTGGCAGTGAAAAACGGGGCAAACAGAGACTCTGTGATGGACTATGTCAATCAGTGGATTCTTCAACGAACTCATCGTGCTTGGAGTGGTGAGTTTGGCAGCAATTCATGACTGTTGAACTATCAAAACCACTTGAGCAAGAATCTTGGAGTATGCCCCACATCTGGGACCTGGGGTGGGTGGGAGACTGGGTGGGGCTTCTCCCTCAATATCCCCCTTTACCTCAGATACATGAAGGAAACAGTTAGAAAATAATAATCTTATCCACTTTTGTATAGCCCTTGAACCTTTTTACCATAATTAGCTATGTAAAGATTGTCAAAAATATAATTAAAAAAATAAAGTTAAAAATAATAATGATTTACTTGAGCAATATGAAGAGAGAGGTCCAGAGGCAGATGCAGAAGTCATGTCCATTGATTGATTCCCTAAGAGTACTGCAGTGGCTGGGACTCAGATCCAACACTGGGCGCCAAGAGCTCAATCCAGTTCTTTAGTGTGGGTGAGGATCCAAATATTTGAACCATTAACTATTATCTTTCTTGGTCTGCATTGGCAAAAATTGATAGCCAGAACCAGGGCTCAAATTCAGACACTTCAATGTGATTTATGCATTTTAACTGTCATCTTAAACAATAGATCAATGTCCAACCTTTCCAAAAAATACTATTTCTCAGGAGAGAGAGAGAGAGAGAGAGAGAGAGAGAGAGAGAGAGAGAGAGAGAGAGAGAGATTGGTTTAATGCAAGATATTCAGAAGATTCTCTCATCTGGAGCAGAGTTGCTATGTTCCAATCTATTAGGATATGTTTTCCTAAAAATATTGTTGGGAAGACATCTTTATCTTTTTTTTATTCTTTAGTGAAATTGGTCTTATTCTCAAACCAGTACCAGATCTCATAAAATAATATTCTAGTAAGATACAGGTGAATAAACACTAATCTTGTATTTCTTAGTAATGTGGACATCCGTTTCCGTGTGTTCTGTCCTTCACTTTCTTAACATCCTCCTCTTCCCCCTCTTCTTCCTTTGTGTATTGTTGCCAGTCTTTTCCTCTCTTAATGTGTTCTGGGAAAAAAGGAAAAGAAAGGGATTAGGGAGTCTGGTTAGGCTAGGGATAAAGACATCTGCATTTCACATTGCAGTGGATAGGGTGAAATATGTAGCTTCACCTTCTGATTCACTTTTCCTTCTGGTCTAATCCCTATGACAGCTCTAGTAGATGGGTTCCTACAACCCCTGTGGGAGATCTGAATTGCTCAGGTGTCTAGCTTGCACTCCACTCCATGAAGGGCATTTAGGCAATAAACCAGCATATGGGAACTCTTTGCCTTTCTTAGTATCAACACGTATCTCTCCGTGTCCCTTAAATTAGTTACTGAGTGAACAAAAGAAAAATTGGATATTACATAGTTTTTTTTTACTAGCTTTGCTAATTTACCCCTAGCAAATCATATATTGTTGCCCATCTAGTAAACACAGATTTGTATCATGTTATGAGAGCACAGGAGTGAGAATTCAGAAGTAGCTAAGGCATCAATGTCATATGTCCCAAATCAGAGTGCCAGCTCTGGTTCCTGACTCTGTATTCTTGACATTGCAGACTCAGCTTCAGCAGGCCATGGCCCAGGTAACTTGATTCCAGCTGCTCCTGGGGAAGTCCTGCTGTATTTCTATCTGTAAGCTTTCATCTCTGCTCAAACAAGGCCATCACAGGCAATCGGTGTGTGCTGTCATCCCCCTTGGTCTTTTCTTCCCCTTCTCCTTCTCTTAGTTTCTCTCTTGCCCCATGTCTCAACTATTTAAACACAAGTTTAAAAAAATACGTGACAGTGTTTTCCATCCTATCAACAGGCTCTGTGTTGTGATTTATAGTTTACCATTAGTTAATGATCAAGTTGAAAATATCTTTGTGTTTCTTAGCCCTTCTTCGTTCTAGATTTTATGTAGCATTGGTTTTTCTTTGAAATGTTTTTATTTTAATTTATTTAGCAAGTATTTTGTGTAGCAAAGACATTCAAATTTTGTTGTCTTAAATGTCACTGCTTCTCTTTTGCAATGTTTCATTTATTTCAAATAACTATTATGGTATTTTAGCCATTTAAATTTGTTTCAATATGCACTGATTCATTTTTCTTTTTCTTTTCTGATATTGGCATGCTGTTTGAAATGTATTCAATGCAATTCATTGTTAGGTTTTATTTTATTTTGCAGGTTAATGAAACATCACAGGGGAAGCCTCAGGAATTCTGAGCTGCTGTTGACAGCTGCCCCACTAATTTGACTGTCCCCGGAGTATTTCACAGCCTGAAAATATTTTTATTGATGGGACCCAAGTACATAATCCATTTGTTTTTTCTCTATTGACATATTTACTTCCCACAAGATAAAGATTACTGTTAATCCTACTTATGACGGAGAGACTAGGACAAAGAGGTTAAGACATTATTACAAAGTTTGCATGGTAGAAATTGTCAAAGCTGAACTTTGAACCCAATCAGTCTTATTTCAGAGTTCACAATCTTAACCCTGTTATGCCTCTTGAGTGAGTGCTGGCATTTTTTAATGAGATTCCTGGAGGGTCTGTGGTGTGACTGTGTCACTAAGATGCACCCCTTCTGGAAGGGGGAAGTGTTCATTTTAATCTTTACTTACATGAACTTCATTTGTGATCTTTTCCTATAACAAGTAATTGCGTTTTAAGGATGCACTAATTTCCATGTTTCAAGCTACTGTTGTAGATTAATCTTAAAATATTTAACTTTTCTTGGACCCCTGACTATTGTCAGAGGAATTTTCTTTGTACTCCCTTGTGTAAAAAATTTGAATGCTACAGTCCTCCGCTCTACCAGCTGAGCTATCGAAGACCTGAGAGGGCCTCCCTAAGAGGCCGTTCAACTTGAACTGGACAAGTGGGATGCTGGACTCTGTATGGTGTAAACTTTTAATTAGGGAATCTCAATGGAACTTGAGCTGTGGTTATGCATCAAGGTGAAGGAATTCATGATGGGGGAAGGGTTTGGGGTGAAGGGGGGTGGAATCCCAGTACCTATGAAATTGTGTCATGTAATGCAATGTAATTAATGAATAAATGAATATTTAAAAAAAATTTGAATGCTGACTTTCAATGAATGACATTCTTTGGTGCATTCATATTATTTACATAGAAATGCAGTTTTCCTCTCCAAACGGCAACTGGATTGTGCCTTTTATTTTGCCATACTTTGAAATAAGATTAATTACTTAGTAATTGTGAGCAAGCTTTGGGCAGATTTTTTTAAATTTATTTATTATTTTTAATTCATTAATTACATTGTGTTATGTGACACAGTTTTATAGGTACTTGGATTCTCCCCACGCCTCCCCAAATTTGGGCAGATTTGTCATAGCTTTCATGCTGCTTTTAGCTAAGGCAATTTCAAAAACGTCATGGGCTTTGCTCATTGTTAGGAATGATATCCAGTGATAATCCTCCTCCCTAGCCACATTAGAATGCCCTTATTTCATAGCTTCAGTTTTGCCAAGGAGTATTGGCCCTTTTAATGTGTTTAACTTACACATACTTGGAAGACTTGCTACAATGTGAAAAAAATGCTCAATGTAAAGTCAGAGGCCAAAGTAACATTTTATTTTCTCATTTATTAACTTTGTTATTTCAAATAGTAAGCCTTCAAATACTGGCTTTACTGTAACTGTATGCAAATAATAGCATATGCCATTTATTCTTAATGCAAATATTGACCTAACTGGAACACAAATGAGGAAGTGGTGAATGAATGCAATTTGTGACCTTCCATTCTATACAAATATTGAGGCCTTTGAGCTATTTACCATGAAGTCATCAGGCAAAATTATGTCAATAAAAGAAACTGTATAGAAATAGTAATAATATATACAATAATACATGCACATATTATATTTGAGTATCCCTTATCTGAAATGCTGGGGGCCAGAAGTGTTTGGGATTTTGGATACTTTCAGATTCTGAAGTATTTGTACATACATAATAAGACAAGGTGTATCTAGAATGTCTAAATACAATATAGTTATTCTTTGCATATATCTCATATATATAGCCAAAAGTAATTTTATACTACATTTTTATTGCATTTGACTGTGACAAATAACAACAGATCAGATTAGAATATTTGACTGGTGATATGATGTTAGAGCTCAAAAACCTAGAGACTTTGGAGCATTTTGGTTTTGAGGATTAAGGATGTTCACCCTTTGTGAATGTATTGAATTATTCCTATTAGAATGTAAAAATAGTAAATATTGAACATTGTTGCTGTTACTAAAATTTCGTGTATGCAGGGGCTGATGTTGTGGCATGAAAGGGTTAAACAACTGCTTGGGTAAGCGACTTCCCAGACAGGCGTGCCAGATTCTAGTCCCCATTCATCTGCTTCCAATCCAGTTTTCTTCTAATGTGCACAGGAAGTAGCCGATGATGGCTCCAGTACTAGCGTCCCTGCCACCCATTTGAGGCACCGGGGTGGAGTTTGTGGTTTCTGGCTAGCCCTGGCTATTGCTGTTATATTTTCCTTCAGTGAGGCAGCAGATAGAATAAATCCATCCCCTTCCACTTCTTATCTCTCCTTCTCTGTGTCACTCCATCTTTGAAATAAATAAGCCCTTGAAACATTTCATATACACAACCATTTGGCGGATAGATTATTATAGAAATACATAATCATCTGTATTAAACAGGCAAATGTTTCCCATTATACCACAGCTTATTGTTAAGTATCTTTTTGCATCGTAATGTCTTGTTAAAATTAGTAAGTAAAAGCTTACTCTGTGTGTGTTCTCTACATGTTGATATTAAGATACACTTTATGTTAAACATTCTTTTGTTCCTTCTTTTATGTTTTTGATAGGCTACACTAGCTTGAGAGAAAGAAACTGTTCTGATTTGGAATTAAGATTTCTTTACAGAAATCTATTGAATTTTGAAGATGTGCGTTTGCATGTGGTTATCTGAGACAAGAAGACTCACACTTTTAACATTAGGAACGCACAGCTCTGAAAGCAACACCTGGGGGACGTCATCTGCAGCGAGTGGTTGCGGTGCCTTTTAAAGCTGGCTTTAATTGCTTTAGCATCAAGCTCTATTCATGAATGTGCATTCATCAAAGAATGAAGAGCGATGTGACATTGTAAAGTTTTACTATCTCAACTTGGATCCGTTGCCATAGTATTCAAAAATGGGAAAACCAGAAAATGGGCAAAGATGTTTTGTTGTTGTTGTTGTTGTTGTTTTTATGTATTGAAACATGTCAGCAAGATTAGTGTCAGAGAAAAAAATAGAATGTAGAAAAATAAAGAAGAAGAAGAAGAGAAGGTGAATTACTTAGCTTACCAAGCAGTCGTTATTTCAAAAGTAAGTATCTCATATAAAAACTGAACTTTTCTGGAGGGTAAAAGATATGAAAAACATGTTTGAGTGGTGCAGGGGGATAACTTAAAAGTGTAAAATGTTCTCATTCTGTCCTTTTCTATAAAGAACTAATGTAATCCTGTAATAATCCTGTGATTTGGTAAGACTGCTCTGTTTTCTAGGAAATGAGTTTGCCTGGATTTACCATTTTAATGTACAATGCCTTCCTGAGAATAATGCTATACCCTTAAAACATCTTTTGAGTGAAATTAATATTCAAGAACATACTTGATAATTACATGCAGAATTAAGATATATATATATATACATATATCATTTACAAATGAAGATCAAATTTTATAGAAATTCGGTGCTTTTATAACCTGACCTCATCATTCCTTGATTCTTTAATGTCTATGAATTTGGATAGTGATGCAACATTTATAGGTAAAACATGCATGTATAAATATGAGTTTTATGAGCTCTCTTCTAGTATCACAACTTTCCAAAATTCCTTGCCTGATCTCTTCCTAGTAGTCTGAGATCTCTGATTTCCCAATTAGCTGAGCTTTGGTCTCACTGTAGCAGAAAATAGTCCATCTGATTTTCTGTTACAATTACTCACTTAATCTCGTGGCCCTTTCCTTGGAAGTCTCAGCATGGTAGGAGAAAACTATACCGAGAAAGAATGATGAGCCTATAAATCTAAGTCCTTGATTTTTGTTTAGCTCTGCATTACCACTGGATAAATTTTCTGTTACTCCTCGACTGAGTTCTGATTGTGATATCCTTACTTCAATATGTTTTCTTTTTTTCCAAGCCTCCTAAACTTGACCTTACAATTCCACAAACATTATGAAGCTAACTATCCTGTACTGTATATGCACTATTAATGTTAAATAAAATGACATCCCACACCTTTGGGTTTTACTTAAAAGCATATATGGCTTCTTACTTTATCTCTGAAAAGAGATGGAAATTCAGAATAAAGCAGAACCCAGATTCTTTCCTTTGCCCATTATTCTCATCTTCTTTATTTTCACAATTAGGATTAAGAATGCTTTAAAAATGATTTATTTGTTTTTATTGGAAAGTCAGATCTACACAGACACAAAGATCTGCAGTCAGCTGGTACACTCCCCAAGTGGCCAAGATGACCAGAGCTGAGCTAATCCAAAGCCAGGAGCCAGTAGTTTCTTCAGGGTCTCCCACAGAGGTGCAGGGTCCCAAGTTTTTGGGACTTCCTCCACTGCTTTCCCAGGTCACAAGAAGGGAGCTGAATGGAAGTGAAGTAGCTGATACATTAACTGTTGCACATATGGGATCCCAATGCATGCAAGCCAAGGTTATATATCTACTAGGCTACCACACCAGACCCAGGATTAGGTGTCTTAACGGGTTGAATAAAACTCTAGTCATCAGTAATGGAAACCTAAGAAAATTTCAACCAATTTTACTGTTGTAGAAAATTTTCAATGGCCAAGTCTGTCATGTACAGGGTTATATCTGCAGTCCCAGCATCCCATTTGGAATGCTCCATTTCCAACCCAGATCCTTAAGGACAGCACTACAGCTGGATCCCCTATACCCACATGGCAGAACTGGAGGAAACTCCTGGTTCCTGACTTCAGCCTGGCCCAGCTACAGCCATTCAGACCACTAGAGAGTGAACCAGTGGATGGAAGACATCTCTTTCTGTCTCTCTTCCCTCCCCCTTCTCCTTCCCTCTCCTTCCCTTTCTTATTCTGTAAATCTGATTTTCAAACAAATATTTTTATATAAAGAATACATCCACATTATCCTAAAATGCAAGAAATCATAGGGATTTAAACCAAGCTTTGACTTTGTGATTCACTTTGGAACCAGAGATTAATGGCTTCACTGTTAGGTGAGATTTTGTTAAAATAAGTATTAAGTAAGTATATAAACACCTCTTCAGCCTAAGTACTACTTAAAATTAAGCTCCCATAAATTTTGTTTTTTACAATTAACAAGATTTGAAAAATCACAACTCATATAAGTTGTTTGTAATTTTTATGAAAATAATATCTTAATTAAAAGATTTAAAGACAATTTTTTTCTGATACACTTAATGACTGTTTTTCCGGGCAGTTTGAAGATTTAAAATTGAGAAAGAGAATTTCTTAACCCTCAGAACTTGAGAAGCATTCTGGGTCCCAAAAATATTAAACTAAACGTTCATCTCACAACCTAATGTTCAACTCTGAAGTATACAAACTCTTGCTGAAAGCATTTCCAAATGCAAGTACATATGGTTGTGAAATAACGAGGCAGCATTTAATTTGCAATGTCAAGATTCAATAGCAGGACTCCTCAGGGAGAAATGTCACATGGACAGTAGTGACTCAGAAGACAGACATTCAGAAAATGGACTGGCAGCAAGTTGTGCTCTAGTGCCCCAGGCACTTCCCCATCTGTATGTGTAACAGTCATTCAGCTATTATCAAAGTTTCTTTTGGAGTCCTGGGAAGTGCTTTGACAGTAACAAGGAAGATTGATGGCAGATTCCATGCTTCTTTGTTAATCACATTAAGAACCATGCTTTTTACCTCACTCGTATTGTGTCTGGAAATACATACCCGTATCACACCATACTGAAATCTTTCATCTTACAACCCATCTGCTGTTAACAAATGATTGGATTAAATGCCAGAATTGGTGATGTGAGGGTGAAACTCAAAGATTTGCCAAACAAACCATTTTTCTGCTCTTCACTCTCAGTATCTTTTGGGAAAAGAAAGCAGTGAATGCATACCACAGTTTGAACTCTCTCTTTAGGAAAACCGCATTGTATTTTACATGCCTTCGGTTGTGCGATCAATATGGGTACGTCCTCAAATAGAACTGCTGAGGTTAAGCACCTAGATCTGGCATGCTGTCACTTAGTTTTCATTGTAAAGGTTTCCGGTGCAACTCATGATTGGAGTCTGGAGTTCACAAAATGATGTTCCTTACATTTAGTTGGAAGATTTTTTTCACATGTGGCTTGATCAGTTCTTAGCCACTGCAGTCAGATTAAAAAGAAGAAGAAGAGAAAAAAAAAAAAAAAAAAAACACCTTGCGGGGAACAACCGTGGTGAATACATTTCATCAGTTGGGGAGATAAAATTTATTTCTTCAATTACTTTGTGAACATCTGCCTGTTACAAAGAGGGTAGTACATTAACATAATTAGCCATTTCTTTTTTCGTTTAAGAAATGCTCACCGATTAAGTTCTGACTTTTTAATCAGTTTTTCTTTGGTGTCATTAGTGAAGGAAGAATCGTCAAATTTACTTTCCTGAAGAAAAACATAACTTTGATGATAGGTATTTTTTGGAAGTTATTGAATCTAATAAAATAATTTTATAACACAAATACAACTCAGAATGAATCACTTGATCAGGAAGATTTCTCAAAGACTAAACCCATATCTGGATTGCAGGCAAAAATCACTGAATTCAATAGAGTAGTTGCAATTTACTTTTATAGTGAACTAACTAGTGGCAACTGGTGACTATCACAGTACAGTTGTCAAATCAGGAAATCAACAGACAAAGCTTCTGGGCTGAATCCTAGCGTTGTACCTAGTGTCTGATCTTTGGTACTTGACACTTAGGATTGGTTTAATTACCACATTTATAGATCAGAAATGCTTGTAAGTGTATATAAGTATTTGTTCAAAGTTTTTATTAATAATGTTGTATCACCTTCTAGAAAAGCAATGCATGAGCCCTTAGGATGCAAACTACTGTATAGAATAATGAAAAAACCTTGGAAAAATTACAACTGCAGAAAGGCACAACTTAAAAGAAGGCGTTTGTCAGGGAGGAAAGTGAAACTTGTTTTTTCATCTCACTGGAGTCTTATTTGGCTGAAATCCCATATATGGTTAATATTCTCAGCTGAGATTACCGTCAATTTTCATTACTTCTACAGAAATGTGTGTACTCTCAGAAATGTAACTAATTAAGAATGGGTGGAGGCAAAATATTTCAATAAATATGAAATAACCACATATAGCTACAATGCTTCACACTGGGCACTTCGTTCATTTCTTCTTTTGTTTTGGAAAACAAAGAATTTAGGTTACTTCTCTTTTTTTTTTTTTTTAAAGATTTATTCATTTTATTACAGCCAGATATACACAGAGGAGGAGAGACAGAGAGGAAGATCTTCCATCCGATGTTTCACTCCCCAAGTGAGCCGCAACGGGCCGATGCGTGCCGATCCGAAGCCGGGAACCAGGAGCCTCTTCTTGGTCTCCCACGGGGGTGCAGGGTCCCAAAGCTTTGGGCTGTCCTCGACTGCTTTCCCAGGCCACAAGCAGGGAGCTGGATGGGAAGTGGAGCTGCCGGGATTAGAACTGGCACCCATATGGGATCCCGGGGCGTTCAAGGCGAGGACGTTAGCCGCTAGACCACGCCGCCGGGCCCTAGGTTACTTCTCTATATGACTAGAAATAGACTCTGCGGTAGTACCAATGAGCTACTTCTAAATAGCCTGCATAAGAGATCTTCAAATTTAAGCATAGTCTTTAAAGAGAAAATAATTTTTGCTCATTATTTTAATGCAGAATCTCAACTGTGATAGTTATAAATAGTTGATAATGGCTATTCAGTTATTGGCTTCTTAATGATTATTTAGATAGCTGAGAACTGTAATTGTCTCTTCAAGAACACTTTTTGTAGGTATATTGAACTCAAAATCTGTGCTCACAGTAAGAATGGCCTGACAAATTTGACCAGAAAACATAACAAAGGTACATTTTGAGGGTTTGGTTTGCTGATTGATAATATCTGTAAAGAGGAAACTTGAGTCAGTTCCTGTCATAACTGGAGAAGGTACAAGCTACAGAAAGGAACCAGTGCTGAAATTACATTGAAATAGTTCAGTCAAAATAAATGGAGAGATATCCAATATTACACTTTCCTGAGTCTGCTTCAGTACAGCAGGGAAAAAAATGAGAAGAGAGAGGGGAAGAGAGGGAAAGACAATGAAAAAGAGAGAGGGAAAGAGAGTAAAAGGGAAAGAAGAAGAGGAAAAGGAGAAAGAGGCAAGGAGAAGGGACAGAGGAATGGAGGAGCAGATATGAAAGGGGCAAGTCCATTCTAAAGAGAGACAGAAAAAATCCCAGATGTCATCAAGAGGCTGCTAAGCATCTATGAAACCCACAAGGACCCAGGGACTCTGTGACTTGATGAAGACTATTTTAGAAACCACATTTTTTTTTACATTTAAAAATATTTTATTTTGTTTTATGATAAAGTTCCATAGGGTTGCCCTTGTCCTTTCCCAAGATCCCTCCTTCCCCATTGATTTTCTCTCTAGTTTTACAATGGATGTCCTTCTTGAACAGTCACAAGTCCATGACACCGTTATGTGTTTTCCGACAATGTAGGCATGGACACTGTCACAGAGTCCATTATCTTACTGTTAGGATATATTCAGTTCTTTCACTGGGAGTCCATCTTTGGTCTGTATGCATAGAGACATACAGCACTCCACCTCCACAGCTGAACATCTCAGTCCCCACTCTACTTCCATTATATATCCCTAAAACACAGAACCAGTGACAGTGAGCACAGTGCACAACAGGGTGAAAATCATAAATTTCATGAAGTTATATAACATATAACATATAACATATAACATATAACATTTCATGAAGTTATATAACATGAAGTTAACAAACATGCTAAGAAATAAAAATGCATCACAAGAGTGGTTAAAACAGGAATCAAAAACCTTCTTGTAGCAACAGATGCTTGTGGTGCTGAAGGAATCATGATTAAAAACCGCAACTTCATTATTCATGATAGGTAGCAAGACAGTGTTAAAATGGACATTTATAATCTCAAGTGCTTACAAGCAATTCATCTCCTATGGATGATCAATTAATGAATCACAAGAACATATTGGGAGAGATACAAATAACAAGGAAGTATGAAAAGGTAAGATTTACAGAAAAAAAACATTTAGATTTGACACTACAAAACTGCAAATTGAAACAAGAGTCATTCCATAAGAAGATGAACAAAACAACCCCAGGCCATATTAACACTGAGATTGTTGAAAGAAGTTATCTTATATTAGAGCAAATGTGTAATGTCTTACCTTTTGAGATTGGCTCATTTCCCTTGGCATAATGGTCTCTAATTCAGTCCATTTGGCTACACAATTGTATTTCATTCTTTTCAATAGCTGAGTAGTATTCCACAGAATAGATGAACCACCATTTCTTTATCCAGTCCTCTATCATTGGGTGTCTAGGTCGTTTCCAAGTTTTTGCAATTGTTGATTCTGCTGCAATGAGTACAGGGGTGCACATTACATTCTTATATATCAGATCCTTTGGATATATTCCAAGGAGTGAAATTGCTGGGTCATATGGTAGGTGAATTTTTAGTAGCCTGAGTACTCTCTATACTGACTTTCATAGTGGCTGCACCAGACTGCATTCCCAAGAACAATGGAGTAGTGTTCCTTTTTCCCCACATCCATGTCAGCACGTATTGTTGGCAGTTTTCTCTATGTGGGCCATCCTTACTGCAGTTAAGTGGAACTTCAGTGTTGTTTTTATTTGTACTTCCCTTATTGCTACGAAGTTTGAGCATTTTTTTCAACGGTTAACCATTTGGATGTGTTCCTTTGAAAAATATCTGAGAATCTAAATGGATAAAGGAGCTAAACCTACACCCAGAAACCATTAACTTTTAAAAGAAAATGTAGGAAATACTCTACAAGATACAGGCACAGGCAAAAACTTCCAAGACAAACCTTCCAGAACAAAGTAAGTCAATACCAAAATAAATAAATGGGACTACATCAAGCTAGCAAGCTACTGCACAGCAAAGTAAACAATCAACGAAGTAAAACAAAACAAAACAGAACAAAACAACAACAACAACCAAAAGAGTGGGAAAACATCTTCATACTATACATGAGACAAAGCGCTAATATCCAGAATATACAAGGAAACAAACCAGTTAAGAAATGGGCAATGGAAATGAGTAGAAACTACAGGCTTTGAGAGCTCTGGCAAAAAAGACTAGAGCTGTCTGTCATGAAAAACAACAAGCAAACAATGTATCCTGGATAATTGTAGTCTCCTGGAATAAAGAAGCAAAATATTCACCAACATGACAACATTCAAATTACCCTCTGTTTTTTTCTTCATGGTTCTGTGTTGGAAACCTCTGGGACAATTCAGAGCCAAATCTGCATGTTACTAAGGCCTAAAATGACAGGATTGCGTGATGGCAAAACTTGAATTCAGGCAAAAAAATATTTTGCATTGCCTAGGATAGGTCATTCTGAACTGATCAATAGAAACAAAAACGAAACAAAGTAACTCTATAGGGAAATTCCCAAAATGCACTGCAATGGAGCTTATCTTGAGGAAAAATGAAGTCTGGAATTTTTTTAGATGTATTTATTTTTCTTGGAAAGGCAAATTTAGAGAGAAGGAGAGATAAAAATATCTTCCATCTGCTGATTCAACACCCCCCAAAGCGAGGCGCCAGGAGTTTCTTCTGGATCTCCCATGTGGGTGCAGGGTCCCAAGGCCAAACAGGTGCTCAAGGGGTACAAGGTTAGTGTTTAGCCAATGGGCCAGCACACAGAGGCACTTTTTTCTTGAAAAGACAAACTTACCGACAGAAAGAGAGATAGAAAGACAAAAAATTTATCTTTGTGAAACAGTTGCCCATAAAAAATGTGAAATACAGTTTATGGACAAAAATGTTTCACTTTTCAAGAATTCAGGATAATGGACTATTGCAACAGATAATATCACTATGTGGGATTTCACATATTATATCATATTATATTATGTCCAACATTATACATGTTAAAATATGCTATTAAACATCTTGCTCAATAGTACAAAGCATTTAGAATGAACACAGCCATTTATGAGAAGAACCAAATCTTTCAGAATTAAAAATGATTGGTTCAACAACTGAGTATGGATCAAAGAGAGTAGAATAGTTAAAAAGTCATTTTTAAAATAAAGGAGTCATTTGAAAAATAAAAAGCAGGAAAATAAAGGAAGAAAGCAAGAAACTGTATTCAAATAACCAGTCAATGAATGAATACAATTGAATAAGAAAAACTAACTGCACAATATTAATTTTGAATATTTTCAACCATTCACCAAAAAGACAATAAACTCAGAAATTTCCATTTAATCTAAGCATGGAAAAAGAACAAATGATAAGAGACACCTCTTTTCAGGAGATTTTTCCAGAGATTACATGAACTAGCAAGTATGATTGAAACAATAGAAAAAAAAAATCAGGACTTCCTCTTGGGTCTGACTAACTTTCTCAGTACATGAATTTTAAAGATTAGGCATCACCTCTATAAAAGTCTATTTTTAAAATGTGACTGTTGGCTACCGATATTGTGGGGGATGATCATCTCCCTAGGTGGGTTGGTTTCAAGTTTTTGTCTCCATGAGACAGAGCAATTCAAAGAACAGAGGTAGAGATACTGAATGCTGGGATTTATTCAAAGGACTCATACACATTCAGGTGGAATATTGACCAACTCTTTCCATGAGAAAAGAATGATGGCTGCTGTCTTCAAAGTCGTCATCCTCTCTAAGTGGGTGTAGGGTGGTGCTCTAAGTTAATGTCTACCTGGGATGGAACAGGCAGGGTCCCATCGCGTGTTATAATCTCAGAAGCTACCCATGCTGTGTCCTCACACAGCATAGCACAGATGCGGTCATCAAAGTGCCTCTCGCACGAGGGGAAGTGAGGCTCCGGAGTGTGGTGAGAAATGAATGAGCAGCACACAAGACTGCAGTGTTATCTGGTGCAGGACTGCGGCATAGTGACCGTCTCTGTTTCTTAGTTCACTACCTCTTGTCTAGCCCACATCAAAGAGCAACATAATCTTACTGTTTAGGGTACCTCTCATATTTTATATAATTGAAAATGAGGTTTTTCCTGAGCCCTTTTGAACACTTCTATGCTCCACCTTTCTTCTGAGTAGCATCCTTAGTTTTAGTTAGGGAAAAAAGAATGAAGAAAAAATAAAAGCATTGTGAAGTATCTCCCCCACCCCTCACACACAGACTGTCTATTGTTCAAGACACATCAATTTGACCGCTCACTGTATCCATCCCTCTCCTCTGAAGGAGACATAGACTGCTAATAGATGACCTAGGGTTCTTTTGGAGGTCTGATTCCTGATTTAACAAGACCACAGTATGGGTGCCATCAAATCTGGCAACATCTTACTCCTAAAACTATGCCTAACAAGGAAAAATGCCAGAGTACCTAAAAAATTCACAAGGGAATTTAAAATTCTTTCTCTGGATTTGAATGGAAAAATGTGAAGAAAATTACCCATATGCCAGCATAAAAAGAAACGTGAAAATGGCAAATTAGAAGCAGGGTCAAAAGTGGATGAGGACCAGATCAACAGAATTAGAAGGAGGAAAGAATTAATTCCTGCTCAATTAGAAAAAAAAATGACTTAATTGTGCTCTCTTGCATTATAAACAGATGTTTTCCAATTTAATTTAAAAATAAATTGTTTTAAGGAATAATATGTATGTATAATGTAATATGGTTTTATATATTATATATTATGGTCTTATTTTGTATATACATGTATATATATGTATATATATATGCATGCATATGACAGCAGGGCTGAATTAGTATTGCTTTTTTTTCCCTTTTAAGCTGATTTAAAAATAAAACAAACAATTCCCTGCTTACTTCCAAATTTTCTCCAGAGAAAATTATTTCAGAATCCTATTCATTTAAAAAACCAAACATTAACATTTTCCTCTCCATTCTCTAGTGAATTTCAAGGATGTATATATAATTCATAAATCTAGATCCACTTTGCCTAACTTCATTTATTCCCATGGTTTATTCTCCCATTCCCTAATAAGACAAATTATAGAAATTTTTATGTTTATGATTTCTAAGTATGATTTTATTAGCAGTATTAAAGTAATGAACAATAAGAAATATAAATCAATATTACTGATAATAAGGTAAAATAAGTTATTCATTAAGAAGACCACATATTTTGTGTTCTGAAAGGAAATTGGATGTTAACTTAAATCAAATTTTCTTTGCAAATAACAACTCCAAAAAGAAGGACTACTTAAGAAAGACACAGTAGAGGGATTAGCTCAGCTAAAACTTTAGATGCATGTTACTTTGATTCGGTTGATTGTGCTCGCAGTTCTTGGAGTTAAACGTGGATGAGAAGCAGACACAGCGGGTGGGGGAGATTTTGGCCTGATCTGAGCAGATTCCATTCCCATGGATATGAAAGCAGAAAGCAAGGGAAGCAGGAAGTCAGAATGAGTGCAATGGTTTAAAAATCAGAGGAAGGAGCGGGGGCAAGAGTGGAGGGAAAGAAAAAAAGCAAAAGAAGATAGGTCAAGTAAACCATGAGCCAGGAAGTGCATTCTTTAAAATGATGCTTGCCAGAAGCGAAATTCTTGTAAATGTGGCCTTTTTTTTTTTTTTCTCACTATGCTGTTCGCTATTCCTATTGGAATGAAAAATGCTTGGGGACAGGATGAGCAAAAGGGCAGGAGTCACTGAATTGTAGTTTTATGAAGAACATAATTGCTCTGGTTCAGTTTTAACATTAAACGTTTGTATGCCTACGGACAACAATTCCCTTTCTCAAGAACTACTCTCCCTAAATCTCCAGATGATTTATATGGCGTGAGAAACACATCTCATCCTGAAGCATTGGTTTGTGATTTTAAAATCTGTTTCTAGTTTAGAGTTGTTGGGGGGAGGCAGGGAGATGAAGAGGCTGTGCCATGAAGAGGAAGTTGTTACTCAAGAAGGGCTATAGCTTGAACGGAAATTGGATGAATCCAAATGAATTAATAGTCTCTATCTTCTGAGGACATTAGTGTGTTCCTTACCCCAGTATCTAAGAAAAAAATAGTTTTATCTTATAGGCATTAAAATCTTTCAGTTACTGAAGCTCAGTTATTTACTAATGCAGAGTTCAGGGTATTGCCAGTGTAGTAGGTAAGATAGAAAACCGCGTGTTTATGGTAAAGCACATGTACTTCAACATGTAATATTGATCTCTTTTTCAATCATGAAACTATTCTTATTTTTTAAAGTGTTTTATCATGTATTTGAAAGGCAGAGCTATAAAGAGATAGAAGAAGAGAGATACAACACACAAGTATGGGGGGGGACACACAGAGAGAAAACACAGAGAGGAGAGAACTCATTTTCTAGTTCACCCCAAAATGGTTGCAACAGCTGAAGCTAAGCTAGGCTGAAGCAAGGAACTACATCTGGATCTCCCACATGAGTGGTGGTGGCCCAAGCATTTGGGCATTTCTCGCTGTTCTCCCAGGCCCACAAGCAGGGAGCAGAGCAGGGCGTGGAGCGTTTGAACTCATGTGAAACCGGTTGTCCACGTTGCAGCTTAACAAGCTGCATTGAAATAACAGTTCCTGAAAATCTTAAAACATCTAATTGTAACAGGCTTTGGCTTTAAGAATGGATTAATAAAATTGGAGCTTTATTTATTTATTTATTTATTTATTTATTTATTTATTTATTTAAAGATTTATTTATTTTTATTACAAAGTCAGATATACAGAGAGGAGTGGAGACAGAGAGGAAGATCTTCCATCCGATGTTTCACTCCCCAAGTGAGCCGCAATGGCCGGTGTGCGCCGATCCGAAGCCAGGAACCTGGAACCTCCTCCGGGTCTCCCACGCGGGTGCAGGGTTCCAAAGCTTTGGGCCATCTTCAACTGCTTTCCCAGGCCACAAGCAGGGAGCTGGATGGGAAGTGGAGCTGCTGGGATTAGAACCGGTGTCCATATGGGATCCTGGTGCGTTCAAGGTGAAGACTTAAGCCACTAGGCCACGCCGCCAGGCCCTGGGGATTTATTTTTACAGTAATTACTATTCTGTGATTGTCACAGTCCAACAAATTGGCAGGCAGGCAGCTACTATCTTGCCAGTAAACCAAGCAGCATAACAAAAAGTGATATTAGGAGTATTCAAAACTGTGAACGTGTAAACAAAAGCAAACAGAAGAAACCTGATATTATTCTCAGTTATGTCTCACTGTTGAACTTAGTAAAAATATTGTATGCAATGGATTGGGCATTTCCTTGCAACAACTGCATCCTGTATCAGGGATTTTACAATTTACAAAACTGTAAAAAATAGTTTAAATACAAAAGAAGGAATACATATTATCTATGATTTTGTAAGTATAAGAATTACCCCCTCCAATTCCCCTCCCTTCCTTCACATTCTCCCCCCACCAACACTGTTCTTACCCATATTATTACAATACTATAGTTCTTCAGCAACAGTCACAAATCCATCGTTCTGCCTTTTAAGAATTTCATGGTAGTGTAGGTTGACAATGGTGGGAAATTTAGTATCATGCTGTAAAGGTATATTTAACAATGACATTGGGAGTCCTCTTTTATTCAGGAGTAGAGACATAAACTGCAATGTTTCATCACTCCCTGATATGCTAGTCTGCGTTTTAACTTAATCTGTGATAATATATGTATATGCATATTAATTTATATATCTATTTGTTTTGTATTTTGCATGAGTGTTTTCACATATCAGAAAGAACATATGATTTTTGTCCTTTTATACTTCCCTGTTTCACTGAAGATAATTGGGACCATTTTATTGCAAATGATAAAACTTAATTCTTTTTAGTAACTGAGTAGTATTCCATCGGGCAGATGTGCCACAGGCATTCATTCCTTGTTTGGTGGGCAACTGGACTGCGTAGATGCCTTTGCTATTGTGGGTTGTGTTGCTATACATACAGGGCTGCAGGTCACTTTCTCCTATGCAGATTTCACTTCTTTCAGATAAACAATAGAAGTAGGATAGCTGGGTCATAAAGTGGATCACATTTCAGTTGTCTTAATACTCTCTATACGGAGTTCCATGTTGGCTACACTAGCCCACAATCCCACCAGCAGTGAATTCGGGCACCTTTCTCCCCACATCCACACTGGCAGTATTGTTAGTAGAATTCTGAAAGCAGGCCAATCTAAAACAATCACAGTTTTTAGTAATCGATGCTCAAAGTGTCATTGCAGTTAATAAATCACATCCCACATTGGAGTTGATTCATTCTAGAAATTCAAGAGAGAAGGTAAGAAGTCGTAGTATTTATTTTTCAAAGTATGGTGAAGGCTTTATTCAGTTTGTTTGAAATAACATTGCTTATAAATTCATAGCATGTTTCATTAAATAATTGTATACAGGCTTCAATTATCCTAAATACGCAGTAATACAGGGTTAGTCTCTACTATATATTTAGCAACAACACTTGTTTCAGTAAAGCATCACAGTGAAAGTTCCCAGACTGTGAATTCTAGAAAAAGAAATTTAATTAGACAAGTAGTGCCATTGACCTCATTTAGATACTTGGGCATTTGTCAGAGACAGTGATAGCTCAGTGAGTTCATCAGAACACAGAACAGAGATACTATCACCTTAATTGAATTTCAACAACAGTGAAGGGCAAATTTCACTAAGTTGGCCTTTACGAGAAAACTAGATTGCAATAGTAGGATTAGACTCAGACACTGCACCAAACAGCCAAAAAGTTGTTTAAATTCAAAACAGAAATCTTGATTAGAATATATGAATAAGCATAATGTAATGCCCATGTGAAAGTAAATGTTATGCCCCTATTCTCTTGGGTGCCTACCTCACCTGAACATCTCTATAGCTGCTTTAAAAATAGCTCGTCAATGCTTAAAGCAGACTGAGAAATAGCATTCCTGACTCCCTGGCTCATTTTCCAAATTACCTTTGTGCACAAGGGAATGAAGCCTGCTTTTAACTCAGGGCGTGTACAGCAAACATATTCCTTATGGAAAACACGTGCAGGAGGTCATATTTCCTCCTCTCAGCATGTGTCAGCCCTCTTAGAAAAACAGAGCAAAATGAAAGCACTTATTTCACCTCGGCTAATTTGCGAGTTTCCTTAATAAGGGATGGCTTTCAAATTATATTTTTGAACAATGAATTTACCAGCACAGTGAAAATTTGAAGTGTATGTGCATGCATCGTGTGTGTGAGAGAGAGAAAGAGAGAGAGATAGTATGGGAATCCTTGTCATTTAGTTCATAGCTCTCCTTTACATATATATTAAAGAAGAAAATGCAGAGTTAGGAACAAAATACTGTGCTTTGGAATTTGGCTCATTTTTAACATGCTGGGGGAAAAGTTGTTACTGGTTGAAAAGTTCACAGTTACGATTATTCTGCACTGCAGTTACATCAACCATTTCTCCTGGGAACAATGTCTGTGCTATCTACTGATGATATGCTTGCAGGTCAATCCTGCCTCACTGTCTAACCATCTGTTTGCATTTACTTCTGAGTCGTTTCACTTAGTGAGTGACTATTATGTGACAAATACCATGGTAAATCTTGATCCATAAAAAATGTTAAATTAGAGACTCTGTTCTAAAGCAATTTCTACTCTAATTAGGGAAATACGTATATTCACATGAAGAAAAAGAAACTATTAGTGAGTGGCTATTACATTTCATGACATTTTCACATAAAACCACACTACGTAAGCATTGCAGATTTTTGGAGTTTTCAGTGCTATTAACTTTTGGGGTGGAAGGTTGGGTGACTAGTGCTGAGACTCAGCAGATAAAGGAGCTGCCGTGATGCCAGCATACTGTATTAACAATGATTTGTATTCCAGTTGCTCCATTTCTGATCCAGTTTCCTTTTACTAGACTGGAGAAGCAGCAGAAGATGGCCCCAGTGATTGTGACCTCACACCCAAGTGGAAGACACAAGTCAATACCCTGGCTCTTGTCTTCAGCCTCTAGTCATGACCCTTGGGGTAATTTGGGGAGTGAAACAGTGGATGAAAGATCTCTCAATGTCTCTTTTTCTCTGTCTATCCTACTCTCTAATAACACTAAATTTCAAATAAATAACTTCTTTTAGAAACATGCTAGTTTTCAACACAAAAGCAAATACGTTTAAAAAGGTTCAAGATATGTATTATTAATGAATGCCAGACCTAGAATTTGAAACAGAAGATTCAATCCTTAGACAATAACTGTCTATCTTATAGCATGTCCATTTTCTCCATGCTACTTTTACTCGCATAAATTTTATTTTAATCATATATATTTATCTATTTTCTTTCTATTTGGAAGGCAGGCAGAAAGAGATGAACAAAGAGATCTTGCATCCGTTCTTTTTTTTTTTTTTAAAGATTTATTGTTATTGGAAAGCTGGATATACAGAGAGGAGGAGAGACAGAGAGGAAGATCTTCCATCCGATGACTCACTCCCCAAGTGAGCCGCAACGGGCGGATGCGCGCCCATCTGAAACCGGGAACCAGGAACCTCTTCCAGGTCTCCCACACGGGTGCAGGGTCCCAAAGCTTTGGGCCGTCCTCCACTGCTTTCCCAGGCCACAAGCAGGGAGCTGGATGGGAAGTGGAGCTGCCGGGATTAGAACTGGAACCCATATGGGATCCCGGGGCGTTCAAGGAGAGAACTTTAGCCGCTAGGCCACTGCACCGGGCCCGCATCCGTTCTTTTTGCATATGCCTACAACATGGGCCTAGAACTCCATCTGGGTCTTCCACATCAATGGCTGGGACCCAGGTACCTGAGTCATCACGTGTGGCATCCCAGGATCCACAGTTGCACAAAGCTGAAGCTTGAATAGGAGCTGGGATGCGAACCCAGGCATTATATCACAGGGTACAGATTTCCTGATGGCTTAACTGGTACACCCAACATCTGTCCCTCCCCTAACTTCTGGTTTGCACTTCTCGCTTTCCAACTCTTCATGCCTTGATGCAGGAAATATTTAAAAACTGTAAAAAAGTGGTTGTGATTTGCACAGTGGTAATCCATGAATAAAAATAATCCTACAAGTCAAGATGTAGTGCTCCTCTTATCTTGTAAGGCTTCCCTGCTGGGTCCTCTTCCTGAGTTATAGCCAAAGAGAAGGGAAATTCAAGATAACCAAGAATTCAAACTCTGATTTTTACCTATGAGCTTATGGCAGAATTGTTCTGGACATTGTTTAACAGCACATAGATACGATGTGTAAGAACACCAACATGAGCTGAGAGAGAGTGATAAAATAAAGGAAACTGGAACTGCAAGTTTACGTTTTACAAATCTCTGGTGGCATTCAACATTATAAACACCTGAGATACCTAATTTTGTGAAGGTAAAATGTATTTTTGTCATCTGTAGACCCTATTTGATATTAATCTTATTGTATTGGGTTTTTCTAAGCTTGAAATCACAAGATACAAGTGGCTGTCTTTTCATTAGGTATGAAATTTATAGCCATTTTTTAAAGTTTTATTTTAATGATGCATAAAAATTGTGCATATGTGTAAGTAGGGAGAAAATATCTTTGCATTATATGATTCCACTCAATAGGAAAACCACTAAAATGTCCATCTGGATTCTTTGTATACAGAGAGTAATACATGTCATGCCACGCTACAGGTAGTTTCCTCAGTAATATCTTAGAACTTAAATTTTCTGCCAATTTAGGCAAATACTACTACTCATTTGCACAGTTTAGATCTTGGCTGCTTCGACAATATTGTAGAACTGCTTCACTGGAAACTATAAAAGAGAGAGATGAACAAATTCCTGTAAATTAGAACTGAACTGCTTCAGTGTGGAAAAGCTCTATGATGAGGAAAGTAGCAGTGGCACTTATAACCATTTACTGCGCAATATAAATGATGGCTAAGTTACGCAAAATCAGGTTGATCATCACACACAGAGTAATATCTGTGAACTGTAATCAGCATCACCATCAGGAATGATGGCCAGCAGTTTATTAATTCACTTCACGTCTTCTGCTGTCAATATACTGTGGATTCAAAGTCTAAATTACATGTCGAAAGTAATAAACTTAAGCCCTAATCCCTGAACTGATGCTATTTGGATGTAGAGCTTTGGGAAGTAATTTGGTTCACGGGAAATTATGAGGATGCAACCCCACAATGGGATTAATGTTCCTATAAGAAGAGGTAGAAGGAGTGGCATGTGGAACCGAGTTAAGCCACCTGAGACACTGGTATCTGACATCAGTATGTATGGAATTGAGCCCAGCTTCTGCCTCCTACCCAGCTTACTGCTATGTGCCTCTTGGGAGACACCAAGTGATAGTTGAAGAAGTTGGGTCCTGCAACCCTGTGGGAGACACAGCTGGAGTTTCTGGATCCTGACTTCAGCCTGTCCTAGTCCTAAATTTCATAGGAATTTGGTAAGAAAATTGATGGACAGTTAAATTTTCTTTGTACTTATGCTTTTCAAATACATTTAAAAATTTATTTTAAAAGAGATATGAAGAGAACAAAGTGTACTCACTTCCATAGTCCCTTCCCCACTTCTCCCCTGCTGCTGTCCGATGAGATGTGAGCTAGTTTTAACCTACGGGACAAAAGAGGACCCTTCTTCCGCTGTTATTCATAATTTCTTATCATAGAACTAAGCCACAGCAACAGTGTTGTGAAAACCTTTGTGTTTAATTCAAGGAGTATTATCTTCTTAACTTTGTTAAATGTGCATAATACATCAAAGGTTTCCGATGTAACAGATATGCACATTTACTTCTAAAATTTTCACTAAACATTCCTATTTTGAGAGTACTAGGTTATGCAAGCATAGAGTGCTACATTCACTTATTAACTGATCATTTATGGGAGCTGCTGCTGTGCTGCTATGGACATTGGTTTGAATCTTGGCTGCTTTGCTTTCAATCTAGCTACTGAGGAAAGCAGAGAAAGATGACTCATTATGTGAGAGATGTGAGAGACCTATCTCGGTGGGCTTTCCTGTCCAGCAGGCCCCCGAAACTACCAAAGGGATGCAGCGATGGTGTTCTTCATCAGAGACCTTATATAGACTAAGAAAGGGGAAGGTGGTGTTGGGGAGGGTGGCAAGAATCTTCTGACAGTCCTCCTACCCAAAAGCAACACTGTAATTGGCTAGAAGGTACATCTATCTCTCTAGACCCTCCAATCAAGCCAGAGGTCACATATAACACTCATGGTTGGCAGATAGGCTGTGGGCTGCACCTGACTTCTCAGAGTTGCTTATCAAAGAAGTCCCAGCACAGTTTGTCCAGGGACAGGGAAGAGAGACTGGGCTGCAGCCCACCACTCTCACCTCTGTGAGCAATGTACAGGCCAGATTGAGGTCTTGGTTAGCCGAAACTATTGTCAAGGAGTTCTCCTGGGAATATAGTGTACTTCATGGCTATGACCTCCCACAGGGGCTAAACAGGCAGAGGTATAAAGGTCATCTCCAGCAGAAGTGGAAGAAACTCCTGGCTCCAGATTTGGCCTGGCACATCCCTGGGCATTGCAGCCATTTAAGGAGTGACCCAGTATATAGACCTCTCTCTCTCTCTGTATATCCCTCTCTTTAGCTCTGTAATTCTGTTTTTCAAATAAATAAAGCATTAAAAATAATATAAATAACTGGAATTATCATTCGCTTTACTCTGTAGAGTATTCATATAAAATTACTATATTGTATTAGTACTTAATGTGATCTTAAGATGTACTCATAATTCAGTCAGGAAAATCATTAAGTATATGATTAAAATAATGCAAACAGGGCCCAGCGGCGTGGCCTAGCGGCTTAAGTCCTCTCCTTGAACACACCGGGATCCCATATGGGTTCCAGTTCTAATCCCGGCAGCTCCACTTCCCATCCAGCTCCCTGCTTGTGGCCTGGGAAAGCAGTTGAGGACGGCCCAAAGCTTTGGGACCCTGCACCCGCGTGGGAGACCTGGAAGAGGTTCCTGGTTCCCGGTTTCAGATGGGCGCGTATCGGCCCGTTGCGGCTCACTTGGGGAGTGAGTCATCGGATGGAAGATCTTCCTCTCTGTCTCTCCTCCTCTCTGTATATCCAGCTTTCCAATAATAATAAAATCTTAAAAAAAATGCAAACAATAATGGCTTACCGCAAAATGATAATTAAGGGATTTGTGCTAAGCGGTTGTGTTTTGAAGGTAAAATCAACAATTCCTGATGTGCTTTTATGTGCTGTTAGGAAAGAGAAAAAAAAATCTGGATTTTGAAAAGTTCTGGCTTGAGGGCTTAACAAAATTCAATTATTTCTTTGAGATGTGGGGATTCGCTCAAAAACAAGATTCATATACTCAGAATAAGAATTTGGTTTTGGATACATCATATGTGAAGTGCCCATCAGATAACCATAAGAATATGTCAAAACACCAACTTCAAATACTCAGAGAGTGTGAGTACAGATGTTGTCATCATCTGTATGCCATTCATGGCAATGCTTTTAGATAAGGTTTTCAATGGAGTCAATGTAGATAGCACCGGAAAGAAATCTGAAGTTCTATTTCAGATGCATTCCACATTAAGAATTGGGAGTGGGGGGATGAGCAACAAACAGGAGTATAATCAGTAGAATATGAAGTACAACATGCCAGTTGCAAAATTGAATTTCAAGGAGGTAAAACATATATTTTATAAGTCAAGTATTTCCGTCTGTAAGAAATACCTGATAAATTACATTACCCTGCTATTTGAGGAAATGATAAATATTTTCTCACTTATCCTGATAAATGCTGATAAATTTTCTCACCATGCTATCTGGGGAAACTTAAACATTCCTGGGAGTCTAGTAGCAACAGTCAATATGTTCAGGTAACATCATCAGACATTGTCAGATCAGGGTTAAATATGACATACGAATAAAGGAGCAGGCTTATTCCACAGAGTTAAACAGAGGTTAAGATGGTGTTTAGGATTCCTGCATACTGTATCAGAGAGCTGGGAATTGAATTCCAGCTCAACTTCCTATCCCATCTTCCCAGCTGTGTGAGTCCTGGGAAGTGGCTCCAGGAACTCAATCCTGGTACCCATGCAGGAGACCCAGACCGAGTGTCAGCCTCCTGGCTTTGATTTAGTTGAGCTCGATCGGTGTGGGCATTTCCAGGAGCAAACCAGCAAATAGGAAATTTTTGTCTACACAGTGCTCCCTCTGTCTTTCAGTGTATATCAGCTAAAAGTTAAATTTAAAATAAGAGAAATATTCAAGAGCTTTATTAACTGTTTCATATAAGAGATAAAATAAATAATTTGAAGTTATTTCCATGGCAAAAGTGTTCTACATCTACAAATTCTAGGTCATGAAACAAAATTAATGCTTTAGTAAATTCCATTATATAGAAAATGAATGGAGAGTCAACGTTTTAGAACTAATTTTGCACACATTTTTGAAAGCACTAACTATATTTACATTATAGACTATGAACTCAAAGATCTTTAAAATAAAGACTTAAAATACAGAATCAATGAAATAAGAATGCTCACATAATTTGTTTTTTAAAAATATAAATTGTAACATAACAAGATTTGTCAGAATATTGAAAAAGTAGAAAACTAAATATTCTCAGAAGAAAACATACGGTTCATAGCAGATGGAAGATCACTCTCTCCCCAGTCCCAGAATCCATCTTTAACCCCTTTCCTCTTTCTTACCTTAATTCCAGCTTGTCCATGGGTCCCATTAACACTGAACATCAATCGGTTTCCTCTGTTGTCTCTCTTTTTTTCTTTTTTCCCTTCCTCTTTCATTCTTTCACTCTTTCTGCCTTTGTAACTTGTTCTCTACTGCACCATATGGCAGCTGAGAAAAGGGTGAGCAATTATCAGGCTCCAAACATAAGTTGTGATGTCACTGCAAACCCATGAATGCAGCAGGCATGGTCATGTTTAGAAGGGTCTCCATCCCTGTCAGGGAGGCCAGCAGGGAAGGCTCATGGGACGCTGCCACCTCCATCCAGGCAGGGCAAGGAGGAAGCTCTTCCAGTCTCCCACAGGAACTCTTTCCATATAGTTCTTGCCTTTCTTTCCTGCCCTCCGTTCTTGGTGGCATTTTTGGTTTGGTTCAGTATGGTTAGGTTTGGTACTCAAATCACATACTAGCATGTTACTGATACAGTTGGGCAGGATGTTAGAACAAAAAAAAATTAAAGAAAGATACTTTATATACTTCTAAGTATCCTCAGACACATCGAGAATTACATAAAAATCAGGCATATAAGGGAAAAACAGAAAAGTTTGAAGAAACCAGTATTCCTTTTTTTCTCCCTAAAGATTAATTCTACACTCTTGAATATATTAACTCCTGAAAGAAAAATATCTAGTTAAAATAGGCAGATACAAGCATTACTGTAGGAACTCTGGTTATAACATGTTAACAGCAATTTCAACAATTATATCTTTTATTATTTATTATTATTATTAAGTAGAATGACATTCAAGAAAAGGGGAACATTCTTCTTTTCTTGCTCATTTTTCATTTGTCTTGGGGTTGCAGCTGCCTTCTGTGCCTGGATATGCATGATTTGTTTCTGTGGAGAATTTTTGCAAAGCAGACACAACGTTTTTATTAGTGAAGTTAACACAATGCTTGAAGAATAATAAATTTGTGCTGTAAATCCACCAGGTTTCAGGAGACTCATTTATTCTGTTCCATATGAAATAAAAATCTATTACAGGGGAAGAGTTGAATATGAATATATACATTTATGAAGGAGCATTTTATGCTTTATTGCTCAAGGCTACTACTGGCCTTAGAAACTGATGTTGATTTTATATGACTCAGAGTAACAGTACAATAAAAAGTACAGCAGGCTGCCCAGACCTCTCATCCACTTGCCACCAATTCACCCACCCAACAAGGTGTCGTATATTAATAAATGCTAGGGCTATGTGGTTATTTAAATTAACTTGGGCAAGTTTCCAAATCTGCTGTCTATGACCTTTGGAAAGTATTTCTCCTGAAAGAAATTAATGGACATGTGTAGAAAATTGTAACGATGCCTTACACTTTTTAAAAAACTTAAGCATTCAAGAAGAAAGTTAAATTTATGTAGCTTAGTTCAACATATGATCTTAATTCATAACAGTGTTTCTCTTCAGAAACATTTTGATTCTTTAGGTATCTCTCACTTTTTCCTTACTGTCATGCCAGTTAATGCCTGTCAATAAAGAAACAACTTTCTAAAAATTTATACACAGCAATTATTCTAGTAATTCTTCATTGTATACTGTAGCCAGAGAGTGAAGATTACTCATCAGAAGAAAAAGCAACATACATTGACTTTTTAGCTCTCCCTAGATTAGCTTTCAAAATTACCATAAATGTTTCACTTTACATGAAACATTCATTAAAACAAACATTCATTAACTTAAACAAATCCAAGAGCTAAGTGTGTCTGTGTTTAGGAAAGGGCAGGTTCTGTGTGTTTCTGCAGCAGGAAGAGTTATGGAGGACATCTTGTGCCAGAGAGAAGCACATGGAGTAGACCCTCTGTGGGCCAAACAGAAAGCCAGAAACAAAGCCACTATTCAGCCTTTTCTATTTGCTGCACCCACATCTGTTTACACAGCTTCTGGTTGATCCTGAAAGGTTTTGTCCTCACACCTCCATTTGATTTCACACAGCTCTGAGCTGCTGGCAGCTTTGAAGACTTTTTTTTTCCCCCTTCTTAAGAGCTAGGGATTGAAATCTGTCTGGAGAATCAGGAATCTAAAAAACAGGCTTATGGACAGCAATTGTTCCTTTTTCCAGTCTAGGCAGTTGAAGTTCTAAGGATGAACAACTAGCAATTCCAACATTCTCACTAGTTTTTAAATGGAGCAGACAAGATACTTTTCTTTAGGAGGCCACAGACTCCACTGTAGTTTCTCAGCTCTGCTCATTACAGTGTGTCAGCTTGCCTTCCTTTGACACAAAAATTGTATTTTTAAAAACATATCTCCTGAAACTAGAATTATAAGATCTCAATGTACTATCTAAAAATAAAAGTCTTATAGAAATTTCACTATAATAATGCTGTAAAGCAGCAGGCTGTATTTTGTGACACATTTTACGAAGAAATTACATACATTAACTCATGGGAACTTCAAAAGATAGCCTAAGGAAGATAATCACTATTTTACAAAGTGAAAAAAAATGGTGTTCATTGAAGCAGCCTGGAATTTCCAAACCACGAAACACAGCTTGTGGTTTTACATGGTCACAAAAATCTGAAAGTTGTCTCTTGAGTTGTTCATACGCAATAATACCTTCCGGGCAATTTTATTTTGCGGATGAATTATGAGCATGATTGCGTGAAATCTTTTTCATATCTAAAGTTCTATGATTCATGTAATATTGGATGAGGCATTAAAAAAAGTAAGTTAAAATAATTATATATTGAAAAATTCTGAAACCCAAAGGATTTATGCCTTAAATACTAGTAAGTATATACACTATCTCCCTCCCCCATTTTTGAAGTTTTACTGGATTGTTTTGACTTTATAGGTAACCCAAAGATCAACAAAGCCATACTATAAATGCAAAATTTAAAAAAAGAAACAGGCTTTAGGGAAATAGCCCTCTTCTCTAACTTGACAACTTTGTATATTTCAGATCAGCCTTGAGGAGGAGAGAGATTAGTAGATCAATGCCACAGAATTTTAGTGAGAATATAACCAATTACTATGACAACCAAGTGGCACAGTGTGCTCAACACCACTGTGTTCACTGATTGTTATTAGCCTTGGTCACTTCTGAATTGCTACAAACTGATTTCCAGTGTTCACACACATACACACACCCCCACCCCCATGTTGGAATGCTTTAAATAACAATGGGGAATGGGAAAGAAGCCTATAGAAAACATTCTTTGTGCGTGTGTGTGTGTATGTGTGTGTTGCTGTCATGTGTGGATTTATATGAAAATATGTGAATGACTGAGTGAAAATAAATGAATAAAAGCCATTTGTTGTCAAATTGCAGTGGTGTGTCGGCCGCAGAGCCTGAATAAGGCTGCTCTACACCACTTTTCTTACCCCTTATGGCAGTCTACAAGTGTTTTCTGGATGAGGAACAAATAGCTATTGCTCTGAAGAAGTTCTGAAAATGAAAAATCACGATTGAGTAGCTTTGGAAACACTAAGAAATTTTAACAAAGAATAGTTTAAGAAATCTCCCAATGAAAAGCACGGTATTACTTTTTCATTATTTTCCTTATTTATTAAAACTGACAAAAAAGAATTTGCGGCAAATTGGCATTCAAGATACAGCACTTTCTGATTCATCTAAGTTATAAAATTGAAAATGCATGACTAGCCTTCTTCAGCAGTTTTAACTCAGTTTACACAAAGAGCAGAGCTACTTCAATCCTCATTAGCTCTTAGTTAGCGTTAGTATGTGAATAAGATTCAAAACCAAGCTGTGAACTGAAATCAGTTTTTCTTTAACTCAGAAAAAAGTTCTTTCAGCAAAAGATCAAATATAAGTATAAAAGAGAGATTGAAGGCACAGGGATAAGTGACATTGATGGAGTTTTTCATGTAGTTGCCAAATTGGAATCCAAAACCATGCTTAAGTTTTCAGAAGTTAAACAAGGAAGCAAGAGCAAAGATAATTGGTATTTCTGAGTCTTAGGCACTAACTTCAGCCTCAGGACATATGGTTTCATTTTGAGGTTTCTCATTTCTTAAGAAAAATTAATATTTCTCTAGGCATCTTCAGTTAAGTGAATGGGAAATAGCTAATTAAACCAGGTTACTTTAAGATGATTTTGACTTCATCTTAGTTTTGGAATATACCTTTCTGCTTAGTAAATCGCAGGAATCTTTTAAATATAATCTGAAGAAAAAAAAGCAAGAGCACAGCATTTGTGATATGTAGTGTCTGACATGCATCTCAAATAGTCTGTGTCAAGGGAAGACAAACCTCCTTTGATGCATTGCCTTGCTGATCTAGTCCATCACGCAATTCATGGCACCGTGTGACTCAGATTTCGTTTTGTTTTTTGAAGATTCTAATCAACCAATAGAAGACTTAACAATGTGCCCAGCTAGTGATGTTTGTGCGTGGTATTTTAGTTTTCCTTTTTGTTAGAATGTTCATACTTAACTCTACCATGAATGTTTACATGCGGAGCCATCTCACTTCATATATTGAGCTCTGCACATTGAGGGCATTATGCTGCACTGAATATGCAATTACGGTTATGTCATATTTCTCGTACTACAAGTTTTATTTGATGTAAGTGTTACATAAAATACACAGTAACCATTGATAAAAAGCCATCTATTTATCATTGTTACAGAGAAAACAAAATACAAAAGGAAACTTATTTTTCAGTGCCTAGCATCAAATAATTAAAATATATTTTAAAAGGAGGTGGGGGATGGTGGGGGATGGGCATGACAGCAAAATGGGTTGCATCATTGCTGGGGATGTCTGCATTCCTTGAAGGAGTGCTTGTGTTGAAGCCTCATTACTGCTGCCACCGAGCTTCCTGATAACAGTTACCCCAGGGAGCTGCAGGAGAGAGGATTAAGCACTAGGATCCCTATCCTGGGGACCCAGTGTTTCTGACTCCTGACTTCAGCCTGACTGACTCCAGCTGTTGGAGGCATTCGAAAGTGATGGAAGATCACTGCCTTTCTCTTCATCTCCTTCTGTCTTCTTTTCTTTTCTCATTCTCGTACCTCTTCTTTCTTCTCTCCTTGACTTTGTTACACTACCTTTCAAATAAAGAAAAGTAAAGAAAAAAAGAAAAGCAGTTCAGGAAAGACTTATTTGGCCAAGGGGTTAAATAAGCACTTTAAATGGCTCTTTCAGAGTGTGTGGGTTAGAGATGTAGGTTTCAATTACAATTCCAGCTCACCATCAATGCATATCCTGGGAGACATTAGGTGATGGCTGAAGTAACTGAGACCTGGTTACCAATGGGGAGATTAGATTGAGTTCTTGGATGCTGACTCTGTTCTTTTCCTAGCCATAGCTGTGTGCACATTAAGGAAATGGATTAGAAGATGAAGGATTTCTATTGTCTCTGTCTCTTTTTTCTCGCTAAGTCTCTGCCTTTTAAATACATTAAAAAATGTTACAATAAATGTAAATCAGAAGTTATTCTATAGCATTAAAATGTGGATTTCTCTAAAAGTAATATGTTGTTGATTTAACCATCATAAAAAGAAGTGTATCTATGGGCAAGCATGTGTGTGCAGGTCTGTATGGCCAAGGAATTTCCAGTACATTGTAAATTTGTTTTCATTTAAATAAGCTGAATTTGTATAGTCCAAGTTTATACATATGACCCCCCCTTTTATTTCCCAACTCATGTTGTTAGGGAACATAGTTTCAAAAGAAGAAAATGTTTTTGCTATAATATATCTAGGAACAAGCCCAGTAAAAAATTCAGAGTTTGCTAAACTCCTTTGCTTAGTGACAACCTTATTCCACACACTTGGTCTTAGTTGTATCTTCAGGTAAAAAGTAATGTTCCCAGAATTGAAACTTATAGAAATAGTACAGCAAATGAGAAAAACTTAGTGAAATACACTCAAGGATGAGTAAAATCAAGAGAGAAAATGACAGAAATATCTTATATTCCAACTTCCTCTCAGACAAATACCTACTTCTACTCCTTGATTTGAATCCTTCCTTGTGTTAAAGAAAAAAGACTAATATTCACCAAATACTTAGAGTGAATTGAATTCTAATATTGCCTTGACTAGATGAGCTATAGATTTCTATCAGTAAGGTGTATTTTTTTGCTTTGACATTTTAAATTTAAAAAAATAATCTGTACCATATTTAATAGAGTTCATAGATACCATTCTATGTATAAATATATACCCTTTTGTTTTCCCTAACTTCTGTATCCTGTGCTTCCTCCCTCATTCTACCTTTCTTTGTTTATTTCCGGGTTTTGAGATAACATATTGTAAGCATATTATAGTAAAGTGGCTTAATGTTTCAGCAAAATATGAAGTTTAATGAAACAAAAGTCTCTAAGTTAAAGAAATGATGTACTTTATATGTCCATCTGTATTGGTGATTTTGTTTGAGTTTTTTTTCTTCTAAGATTTTTGATTTATTTTAAAACAATGTGTGTTTATGAGACAGAGAAGGGAAACTATAGATTGCTTTTCTGTTTCAAAATCACTTGATAGTCCCATAGCTATAACAATAAATGACTATTAAATATTTCCTGTGAACATATGAACTTCAGTCAAGTTATAGAAAACCTTTGTGTTAACACCCTTCACTTTGGTGGCTCTGTAAAGTTGAGCCATCTTTAGTTGGGTAAAATTTGAAGAGTTTAAGTTTGCCACAAATTTAATTGGATCAGTTCTCTACAAACAACATTTTCTGTGGCTCTGAAGATTTCCATTTACCTTTACAGCACTTGTTTCACTCGATCCTTAAATCCACAGAGAAGTGTCCTGAATTTTACAGAAGAATAATGTTTGCTTTTTGCAGTGTTGGAAGCCACTAAGTCCAGATTTGTATCCTTTGGTTTGTTTCTTCTTGATTAAATTTCCTACTGTGAATTCTTTTCTACCTGTGTTACTCCAACATTTATTGAACTCTGTTACTAAGTACACAGAAGTCTTCCGAATGACAGAGGTCCTCCTGGATTAAAACCCAAAGCATTGGGCCCGGCGGCGTGGCCTAGCAGCTAAAGTCTTCGCCTTGAACATGCCAGGATCCCATATGGGCGCCGGTTCTGGTCCCGGCAGCTCCACTTCCCATCCAGCTTCCTGCTTGTGGCCTGGAAAGGCAGTTGAGAATGGCCCAAAGCTTTGGGACCCTGCACCCGTGTGGGAGACCTGGAAGAGGTTCCTGGTTCCCGACTTCGGATCGGCGCAGTACCGGCCGTTGCAGCTCACTTGGGGGGTGAATCATCGATGGAAAATCTTCCTCTCTGTCTCTCCTCTCTGTATATCTGACTTTGTAATAATTAAAAAAAAAAAAAAAAGCATTGCAAGTAGAAATTTTCTCTTTTTTGGTTTATCAGTGATTACACTTTTGTTTTGTGAAAGTTATCAAAAGTAATGATGAATATAGACTGCTTGATTACTGATAAGTTGGCAGGCCTTCAGCTAATGTAAAGGATGCCACCTCTGATCAAAAGAGGCCATGTGGATCCAGTGGTGTGGCAGTGCATAAAGCTTCAGCCTGTAATGTTAACATCACGTATGACCACTTGTCCCTGTCCTGGCTGTTCCTCTTCCAATCCAGATCACTACTAATCCCCCTGGAAAAATGGCAGAGGGTGGCCCAAGTGTCTGAGCCCTTGCTACACACATGGGAGACTATAGAAAGTTCATGACTCATGACTTTGGCCTGGCCCAGCCCCTGTTGTTGAAGATATCTGGGAAACGAACCAGTAGAGGGTGCACCCCTCCCCTTAGTATTTTGCCATCTCTGTAACTCTGTCTTTCAAACAAATATGTCTTAAAAACAAGAGGCCAAAAACAAACAAACAAAAGCAAGAGGCCAAGGAACGCCTTAGAAACTGAGATGTTATGTGGATTTCTTTCAGGATCATCAGCATTATAATCAATAACCACTCATATTTACATGAATTAAGCGCTTACAATTTACATAAACATGTAACTAACAATTCAGGTTTTTAGCACAGGTTTTTTCATTTTCTTGGAATAGAAGTGTGAAGCTCCTAGAAGAAAAAGCAAATCAATAGACATGCAACTGGCATCATGTTGCCTCAATAATAATCCTCCTTCATGAATCCTTCCCTGAAATTTATTGAAAGCTGTCCCTTTCTTCCCGCAGAGCACATAGAATGATAAGGTATGATGAAACCTTGTATTGGGACACATGATTTTTGATGACTGACATTATTTGTCATCTTTTATATGACACTGGCACAGATTCTAAGCCATAATAGGTATGCCACAATATTTTTTGAATTAAAAATAACAAGTTCATTTGTATTCTATAGACAAGATTTATTGTTTCATTGAAGTTCCATTGGAAAAATAAAATTTACGTATAACATATGATAATGATCTAGAGATTTTGGGGAAGAAATAAAGGCCATCACCTTTGGACTACCCTTTATTACCTTCCAGCTAGGAAGAGCAACAGAGCTCTAACAGCTGTGAATATCAAGAAGATTATTGCTTCGGACAAATTAAGGAAAAGATTAGAAATGGACTACAAGAAATAAGAGTTTGGGTCAGACTCTTGGGATATAACTGCAAAGACTGCATTGATTCCCTCTATAAATGGTTCAGAGTCGAGAGAACTTAATGAACAGAGACCAAGTCAATACTATTTAACTGATCTATCTGTACAGCTAAATGTCCCTGACACTCCGAGTGGGACTCGGAATGTGATGAAGGTTTTTCTCATACATAATTAAAAAGGACTAGTACATAAGAATGTTTAGACCTCTGCCACTCAATGTGGCTTTCAGGTTAACTGTGTTGATAAAACTTATTTAACAGGTTAAATAAGACCTGTTTATACTTATGCAACTCATAGACAATTTTATAGCTGTTTACTTAGATAAAATTGTGAGCTAAATGCAAATAACTACAAGTGTACAAAGAATGGAAAATCCATGTGCTTTTTGAACTGCCAGTGATTTTGTTAATTGATTCCGTAGTTACACATCAAGAAGCTTTGGCTTAACACAGGCTCATCAAGTTATGGGGGATTCTTTCATGTCAGTCCTTTGCTGTCATGAGTGCTGATATTGCTCACTTGCAATGAACTGGGGAGAATGGTGTAAAAAGTACTGCTGTGAAGCTTTTAATCATTGGTCATTTACTTAGCAGTATTTGTCTCTAATTCAAAGCCATGATCCTTACGAAAAATAAAAGTTAGTAAAACAAAACACGCAGAGAAAACCTAAGCCGCTCCAGGACCTTTGTCTTCTTTGAGCCCATGTACCCATCCATCCCACATCCCTTTTCCATAAAGCACACACCCAAGGACAGCAGCAATCAGTCTCAAACCCCTTCTACACTTGGCCAAAATTTCACAGCAGTATGTGAAAGTACATTTTTACTAGATCTTCCAGAATTTTAATTGAATACATGTAAACTCTCTCATTCTAGACACATATAGTTTAACCCTCAACGTGCCAGGAGAAGACAATCATAATCATCTGGGCCAAATGAAAACATTTTACTTTAAATATTAAAATATTAAGACTTTATTACTGTGTATTTTGTGTTCCTTTGCAGGCAGAATGTTAACTTTGTCTAATGAATAGCTTGAAAAACTCTTGTCTAAATTGGTCAGTTGTCTCTTGACTTTGCTGTTTGCTTGGCTGGAGAGAAGATTTTTAGATTGACACAATCCCAACCATTTATCTGAGCTTTCACTGTTTTCTTCCACTCAACCTGTTGTCTTTAGAGATCATTAGAGAAAGATTTGATTTTTTTTTTAAATTTTCAAAGTGGCTAGAGCTAAAACATCTTTAGGTCAAATATATTTTATCATAAAACACAAATTATGATGTTTCTGGCAAAGTGCAATGATTTAGATTTTACAAAAAAATTTGTGATTTTTTTTATTAATTACCTCAATGACTAAGAATATTGCATCTTGCTTTTAGAAATATGTTCTTTCAATTGACTAGGATGATACTCTGCTGGCTCTGTCTTCAGACCAGAGAGGGTATACCTAAGAAGCCGTTGAACTTGACTGGACAATAAGATGCTGGACTCTATGTTTGGTATACGCTTGCAATGGGGGAATCTCAACTGAACTTGAGCTGTGGTTATGCAACAAGGTGGAGGAATCCACCATGGTGGGAGGGTTTGGGGAGGGGTGGGAGAACCCAAGTATCTATGTAACTGTGTCACATAATACAATGTAATTAATGAAGTTAAATAATAAATAATTAAAAAAAAAGAAATATGTTCTTTGCTCATTGATTTTGAATATGAGAAAATTTGGGGGTTTTTTAGTAAAGACATTTATTTTTATTGGAAAGGCAGAGATAAGGAGAGACAGAGAGAAAAATCTTTCATCTGCTGGTTCACTCCCCAAGGACCACAATGGCCAGAACCGAGGAGATCCAAAGCCAGCAGCCAGGAGCCTCTTCTGGGTCTCACACAGGATGCTGGGTTCCAAGGTGTTGAACTATCCTTTACTGCTTTCCCAGGTCAGAAACATGGAGTTAGAAGGGAAATGGAGCAGCCAGGACACGAACCGGTTCCCATATTGGTTCCTGGCACTTGCAAAGTGAGTAGTAAGCCAGTAAGCCATCGTGCCAGATTCTTATAATTCTTATAAGAAGATACTGACATGAGGACCCACAGTCTAGAGTTTCAGTTATATGATCAGTTTTGCCACCACACAGTCCATCTGCTGTTTTTATTTTGTTTTGTTTTGTCTATTTGTATTCATCCTTCTTATTTGTTTATTAGATGCAAAATGTCTTTCTCTATTCTTGGACAATTTTGCAATATGAATATAAATTTGGAATTCTCTCTATCCTCCATGAAAACTAAAGCCAGGTACAATAATACTAACAAGTGTTTGATGATTCCTTGATGCGCACATGCTACTTTTGAAAACTCAATGAGAAGACTGAAGAACACTATTTTTAAATTTTTCAAAAATGTATGTAAAGGAAACAATTTTCCTATTTTTCCTCTGCACAGTTTTAAGAACATAATGATACTCTCCACCCAGCCCTCACTTTGCTTATCCCATTCTCTCTCCCCTTTCCTTTCTCATTTTTCACGTAAATTTTACAATGACATACTTTCAGTTTAATTTGCCCCAATAAGCTTAATCCTCTAATAAATTAAGTTTTCAGTGATTAATAGAATTCAGCAATTAGCAGATTTCCGTAATTGGTAGAAAAGCCATCCTTCCTCCAGAGACAAGAGTTACAGAGTTATAAACAATAATGAAATCTCAAAATGTCAATCTCAGTTACATACCTTGCACATTGTCTTTTTTGTTTTTTTGGTACTCTGCCTGTTAGTTACCACAAATCAGGGAAAACCTATGGCAGTTGTGTTGTAAATTGTTCTTTTGTAAATGACATCTTCATAGACAAATGGTCTCCGTTTGCATCAACTCTGTTGTGGAAGACAATATTTCATTTTTCATATGGCTGAATATTATTCCAAGTGCATATGTACCACACTTTCTTTATTCCATCATCACTTGACACACATTGATTCTATATCTAAACTTTTGATATCTGACCAGCTATAAACACGAGATACAGACCACTTTTTCATTTGCTGATTTCAGTTCGTTTAAATTTCCAGGAATGGGACTGGATGAGTCATGTGGTAGATCTGTGTTCAAATTTCTGAGGCATTTCCATACTGTCTTCCATAATGGCTGTATCGGTTTACATTCCCATCAACAATGTATTAGTTACCTTATTCTTCACATTTTCTCTAGCATTCATTATTTTTAATTTTTGAATGACAGCTATTCTAGAAAGGTGATGTGTGAATCAACAGAAACTGATTTGGAGACCCCCAACATAAATCTGCACATGTACACCCTCAACTTATTTTTGACAAATAAGCTAAAATCACTCCCTGGAAAGAGTCGTCTCCAACATACGATGTTAAGAAAACTGAATTTCTGCATGTGGATGCGTGAAACCAGATCGTTACATTACACCTAGATAAAAACCAACTTACAGTAAATTAGGGATCTAAATCTTATATCTGAAAAAACAATATACTAATTGCTATTTCAACATATTTTAAAAGACCCACTCACTGAAAAAATATGTAACAATGTTTTGATATTAAAGAATGCATGTGATGAATCTTTTAACAAAACATAGCATATGTTTTATATCAGAGCAATTTTGAATTGCTTTATATTTTCCACATCTTGGGTTTATTTAAAAGGCTAATCCTCTGCAGTTCTGCACTATACTACCTGATGTTTTATCATTTTCAAGCACTTCAGTTAAAAGAGCATTACATTCTAGATATTTATAAAGGAATAATTCAATTATACATTAGTTTGACTGTTTTCTTAAGAGTGTATACTCTTAAAAAAAGAATTTGAAATTTGTACTGAGAAAATAGATGCTCTTATATGCTGGCCAGCAGAAACACACCATTTGAAAGGATGTAGAAATACTCTGTGGAATGTAACTGCCTTCCCATCGGAAGACAGTATGAGAATAACTGATACTCAAGTTCCCAGAGAGAAGAGTTATTACACAGAGCCTGTTACACAGAGAAATGCATGCTTACCAAAACTAATTTATCTGCTTCATAAACCCATCTTCAATATATAAACAACTCTTTAAAGAGAGTGTGTAAAGATGGCATAAAATTATAAAACCAAGGAGTGGCATATTCTCTAGTGGTAAAAGGGTCCTTACTCCACAACAGTCTGGAAGGAGCATGTAGTGCTTGCCTTATTTTTTTTTCTATGTTCAAGAAGAAAGAGGAACAACAAGAGGAATGATAGGAGGAGAAGACAGAAAAAACAAAAATGAAGGAGGAAGAGGAGAAGAAGGCTGCCCAGGAAAGGAAGAAATGAGGGAGAAGTTATTTATTTTAAAAAATTTGAAACAGCTTTTCAAGAATTTTAATGAAAATGGGTAGATGCCATTTTGTTCTGTCTGTTTGACATACACAGGGATATGGTTGCCAGAATCTTGTGGAACTCATTGGGGTATCACTTGACACATTTGGGAGAAAGTCAACAGTAGGCCTCTGTTTTCAGGTTAGTTCACATGATATATTCATCTAAACAGCAGGGAGTACATTTTCCAAATAGGTCACTGGGGATCTACACAAATCCTATTAGCTGGTAATAGGATTTGGGTGCATAAATTCTCTTGGTCTGAAAATTTAGATTTTAGTCTTTAATTTTCCATATGGCCTGCATACCTATTAGTGTCAATTAGAAGGATTTTTTCTGGGAATTTTTTCATTGTTTTCTTTCCTTTTTCTTTTCTAAGAAGACATTTTCCAAAGGTAATTTTTGAAAAATTGTTTAGAGTCTAAAAACATCTGAGAGGGGATTATAGAAACAAAGATCTTAAAATACACTTACTGATTTCTTCTTGAGTTTATTGGAAACATTGCTAAGGGAAACACGAACACATATTCTTTTAAACAAATAAAATAACTAAACTATGAAAATATTTTTAAATGTGCTAATGTTTGTTTTTTTACATAATCAAATTTTCATAGCTTTTGTTGCCTCTATTGTGTACTCAAGATAATCTTTCCAATTTGGATTTCCATGGGAAAAGAAAAAAGTCTCTGTTTGGGACTAAAGGTCAATCAAGGATCATGAATTTTGCAAGAAATGGTAATCAAGAAAAGCACTATGTCTAATTTCTATGAACTAGGGGAAGAACACAAGGTGTTCAATCACCATTAGAAAATAAATTAACTAGACAGGCTTCTCGGAGTTTTGTTTTGAGTTTTCAGCTTAATTTAAATCCACAATTAAAGCAAAATATTTTATCTTTCTTGCCTTGGCACATACAATTGTGGGGAAGAGTCTCTAGTTGCTTTAGGCCTATGAATCTGAGCCACTCATTTTCATTTGAAAAAATAACAAATCATTCATGATTTATGGTAAATTATACTATTTAGCAGTTGAACGACCACAGAATACAATGACATTTTTGAAAAGCAGGAGGAGCATGTGCTATGACTACTATATGCATTCCATTAAAAAATAAAACAAGTCTGCACTTTGCTGACTCTTTACAACATCTTTTTTCAATGTGTCTCTTTATTTACATATTTACTTATTTATTTGGAAGGCAGAGCTATAGAGAATGAGAGAGAGAAAAGAGAGATTTAGAAACAGAGTCAGAGAGACAGTGAGAGCTCTTCCATCCTCTAGTTCCTTCCCTAAATGGCCATAATGTCCAATACTGGGCCAGGCAGAAATCAGATGCCTAGGACCGCCAAGTGGGAACAGAGGCTCAAGCACTTGCATTGCTTTATACTGCTTGCTCAGATGCATTAGGTGTGTCAGAATCGTAGCAGCTGGAATTTGAGCTGCTGCTCCTATGATGTACCAGCATGGCAAATAGGAGGCAAACCTGCTGTGCCAGAAAGTTGCCAATCTGACTCATCAAAACATCAATCAAATAAGTTTTTCTCATTTAGTTCTTTTAAATAACTCAGAAAAGTGATATTTTGGAAAAGGAAGTCAAATATTCACAGAAAACTTACAGAGCTTTCCCAAGCTTGCGTACTTAGTTGAAATGCAGTTTCAGCAGGTTGGTTCTGCCTAGTTCAAAAGATGCCTCCAAGCTCAACCAACAGCGCATTGTGGTCTCACCCAATCCTAACTTGTATCACCACAAGAGGTGTGATCAACAGTCTAATGGTAAGATTGAAAGCTTTGTTTTGTTTTCTGTTAGAGGCTCTAGTATAGAACATTCTTAAAGGTGTATTTATTTATATGAAGGAAAGAGGTTTGATGGCTGTTGGAAGAAAGAGGAAACCAAGAAAGAGAGACTCAGACAGATTCAGTGCCACAGATAACCTCAATGTCCAGGGCTGTGAGAGGTCACAGCCAGGAGTGTCTCCCAGTCTCCCACATGGGTGCAGATACTCAAGCAGTCGGAATATAATCCACTGTTTTTCTCAGAGTGTTAGCAGAGGTTAGACAGGAAGTGTAATAGGTGCGATGGTCTAATTAGTCAAACCAGAACCCATATGAGATCCAGTACTACATGTGATGGCTTAATCACAACACGGGTCCCTTGAATAATCTTAAACATTTTAAACTTCCATGAATGGATTTTTCCACTGTTTACCTTAGTAAATCCAATGTTGTTTCTAAGTGAGTACATTTTAACCAAAGCTGTAAAAGGATACCTGAAAGCTAATTATGGGAGTAATCATATTGACATGGAAAAGAATATGCAAACATTTTAAAAAAAAATCAAAGGTAGAGGTTGGACCCAAAAGTCTAGCGCTGCGTTGATTTCATGGCATCAAAAGGGGTGACTAGCTATGAAAAATCAAGCTAGCACTTTCATGACATGAAATCACAAGTTCTTCTAGCATGAAAATACAAATTGTCTTAGCTTATTTTATCTGTTGGACTTCTTGCAGATGGCTAACCCGGGCTGATGCAGCACTTGTTCATCCGTCACCTCCCATAGATAAGCTGGATATCCATGCACGTTCTCCTTCACAGCAGTGAAGTGAATTCAAAGCTGTGAATTCTTGAGGCATAGACTAAGTGTTGGCATAGCTTCATTGATGTACATTGTACTTGCTTCAGTAAGACATATGATCAAATTCAAAATCAAGGAAAATGAGTATTGTATATCATTCTTGTTGAAAACCCTTGTTATCACATGACACAGGGCAGGCATATCAGAATATTTGAGCCTTAGGATCAATAATGCAATATACATTCTAGGACAGCACAATCTGTAACTAGATAGAAAATACCATGAGCGATATCAGATCCAGATCAGAATTTGAAATAGTCATTCGGCAAGATGCATGTAGCCTTTAGGTCTTTCAGCTCCTATTTCAGAACTCCACACTCAGTATTCACTAGTGTAAGGAATGCTTAGGCAATCACAGAGAAATGGGCTCTGTGAGAAACAAAACACTTGAAGCAGCTGCTATATTGCTACTTAGAAGGTTCAAAGGTATGGCAACTTTTCACTCCTCTACCTGAGACAATACTCTCTTATTTTGCTGTCTGGTGTTAGAAATTTCAAGTGAAAAAATTACAAACAGCGAGTATTCTGTAATCTAAGCATTTTCTACTTCTTTCTTGGTAAAATAACTATAACTTCCAACTGAAGCTTCATATTTGAATATGAATATGTATTCATATTTGAATTTGAATAAAATAATCACACATGTTAATTTGGTAATACTTTGTTTTTGTATTGATTTCAAATAATTGTGTTACATGGGAAGCCCTGAAGTCCACCAGACAAAATTATCAATGACTTTATTTAAGTCAGGTCAATTTACTAGTTGTAGAATTTTCAGTTCTTTAAATTCTCCTTCCATTCACTTCCCATTTCCTTCACCTCTTCTTCTCTTGTCCCTTTTTAAACACTTATTTTATGTAAAAGATGACTTACAGAGAGAAAGAGAGACAAAAAAAAAAAGGTTTTTCATCTGCTGCTTTACTCCCCAAATGGCCACAATGGCAGGCGCTGAACTGATTTGCAGCCCAGAGCCAGGAGCTTCTCCCAAGTCTTCCATATGGGTGCACAACGAAAGAACTTGAGCGATCTATCCTCTGCTGCTTTCCTAGGTCACAAACAGGGGTTTACATAGGAAGTGGAGCAGCAGGAACTAAAACAGATGGCTATGTGGGATGCCAGCACTACAGTCTGTGGATTAGCAATGTTGAGCCACTACACTGCCCATGCACATCTCTTCCTCCCTTAAACCTTTCTACTCCCTTAAACCTCTTTTCTTATCTCTCACTGGCCCTAACACATTTGTTATATGATCTTCTGCTTCTATAGATTACTACCTGGGCCTCAACTCTGGTCATATTCCCATTTGCATGTGGTACTGAGGCAGCAGACAAACCAATGTAATGATGGTGATTTGAAGCCATGGTTCCCTTGATCAGGGTGTTTAAGATGTTATACAGTCTTCCTACAGAATTTTTCCTGGCCTCATCTACAAAAATGTGAGCTAATAAAATATAAAATTTCTTCCTTCATTAGAAAAAAAAGAGGAAAATGATGATGAGCAAGAAGAAAATGAGAGGTATGACGTGAAGGAGGGACTGGAAGAAGGAAGATGGATATAATGGGAAGTGGGGAGGAAGGGCAGAGCCAGAGCACCAGAAGAGGAAGAGAGGGGCTGACCTCTGCTGTGAGCCAGGGGTAGCAGTGGCTAGTTATTCAACCAACCACCTGAACAATCACAGTGGCTGTCATTTGCCAACCTATTCTGCATCTTATAAAACAAACATGTATATCTGCAAAACGCCACCTCAACATCCTGATCTTCAGAGACTTTTAGAGACAGCCAAAAAGACATTGACTGGGTGTCTCTCTATTAAGTAATAGCCACACCATCTTTTGAAATTCTATACTCCGTAACCATGAAATTTCTATGTAGGAATTCTTTTGAATAGATTGAAGGATACACACATGAGTCTAAACAACTCTACTTCTGCTGTTGAAGTTGGTCTTGTTCCTCAGACACCTATATTGTCCGTAGGTCTGATAGACCACAGTTGGTGCACTATGTCAATTACTTACATGCGTAGCTTCAGAAACCCCTGGAAAAGGCATGATTTTTACATTGTCCTAAAGCAGGCAAATAAGTATTTCACGTTTCATAATCTTTGCACGTGTTTCTCGTGCTTATACAAATTCTGTTTCATTCCTAATGGATATACATTGAGTTCCCTTGGAAAGTTGCAGGGTAGAATTTCTTATCTTCCCATCTGTTGTTCTTGTGAAAGGCCCTTTAGGTATCTTTATCTGTGCGCACATGAGAAAACGTGTCTTTGATAATATATTATTATATAGCTTGTTCATGACAACAGCTTTTCAACGTGTCAGTTATTATGCAACTTTAAGAGAACTAATGGAAACAAATTATTGCATGTTTTAGGAACAGATTTGCTAAATGAAACATTTTTTCCAGTGTGAAGTTCTGCATTTTTGAATGTCCATTTTATATTACTTTCCTTTATAAAATGCAAAAGATTCCTATAAAACATAAGCATTATACTTATTAAATTTATGAATTGTTATTCTATTTTACTAGATGCCAAAAAATCAAGTTATTTTTTAAAAGTATTCTAGTATCAGTGATGACAAATGTTTAGTCAGTTTACCATGTAATAGGTATGCTAAGTTATACTTCATTTGCTTCCTGGACTCCTTTGCCGTTTTCTTGATCACTCAAAAATATCAATACTCAAAAACATTTATAAAATTTTAGGGCAATATTAGTGCATATTTAAAATTATATATTTTAATTTTCCATTCTCACTAAAAAAGTGGGAAAATGAGTTTATATTGAAAGAGTTGCTACCATACAACAGAAGATAATTAACAACATAATAAGAATGTATGGATGAAAAACTGTTTTTTTCTTAACACTTGAAGACTGTTATGTGTTCCAGACTTCTGTATGGCAAAGGAGGCAGCAGCAATAATTGGACACAAAGAAACTATGTTGCATGGAAAATATCATCTCATCAATGTCATGGAAATTTATCACTGATAAAGCATTAAGTTTCAAGAAAAACGGCCGCACTGAGAACAAGCTGTCTGATCCACCAAAAAATTATAATAGCTTCTAATGTGATTAAGAACCCTATCTAAGACAAAAGAAGGAAAAAAAAACATAATACTGGAGCCAAGACCAGACTGTCAGTTTGTGGGGATGGAGCCAACAGTGGGGCTATTCATTTTACAATGCACATGACAAAATTCAACTTAGACCATAAAGGGCACATTTTCAAGTGCAATTCCACAGATCCTCTTATGAAGTAATGGGATTTGTCAGCATCAAGCTTTTGCATGAAAAATCTACATTTAGAGGTCCAATTTTCAAAATCAAAATCTGAAGCAAAATGATCCAAAATCACTGGCAACTCATAGCTCCCCACTGCTTTCAGATCTTTGTCTTATCAAAAATGAGAGATTCATTAGTTAGTGAAATAAGTGGAATGATGAGCTTACTTTGCATAGCGTAAATAATGGTGTGATGCAATGTTAAATTTTGAAATTACAGATCCTCTGTTTTTTGGCAAAATATTGACTGGAAATAACAATGTCAGTGTAAGAAGCCAGAAGAGTTCTTGGAGCAGAAGAGATTCCCTCAACTTTTCTTGGTTCTGATGGAACAAATCTCTTTGGCAGAGGCATGATTGTAATTATTAAACTGTGGCGATCACACAGATTCTCTGTGAAGAATTCCTTTAATGACTCCGGAAGTCTGTCATACAATATACACATTTCATGTTTTTTAAATTTGTCTTGGAATTGATTGAAGATTTCTTAATTTCACAAGCCCCTGCTTCTGCATTTCCTTTCTTCGCTTTCAGAAGGAGGCGCTTGAATTCTATGATGTTGTTTTGCTCACATTGTTGGACTTTTGCCAGGTGTTGTGCTAGATATGATCACTGCTGTGGATTCTGTGGGTGGAACTGAAAATTACTTGGATAGAAAAACAATATGTTGGCTTAGTGCTGGTTGAAAAAGTGGTGATGCAGGGGCCCAAGGGAGTACTTCGCAATATGTGGCTGTGCCTAAGGTACTTTCTGCACCATTTCCAACCAAAACAGCTCTCTACTCAGTGTTCAGTGACAAAATTTTGCCCAACATTGTTTAAACTTGCATCTAAGTTTTAACGTTTTCTCCTCATCTAGCAACTACCTAATGCATGTGTGTGTGTGTGTGTGTGTGATGTATATCTTTCAAAAACGAATGTGAAAATCAATTTTAAAATAAAAAATTTAAAAAGCATGGGCTCTGAAATTTTTTTTTAAGTTTTAAAAACAAAACAGAAGCTCTTCTTCCTTTTTCTGTATTTTCTCCCTCTCCCTACTATTTGGTATAGGTCTCCTTCATTTCTCTACATGGCACATAAAGGAACCATCTGTTCTTTAGTTCTCTCATGCACATAAATGACTTTCAAATCCTGTTCTTTCATCCTCTTCTGTCATGCTTAGTTCAGCTCCTTTAATCCAGCTATTCAAATAGAATTTGCCAATTAGATTCTGTGCTTGATATTACATTTTTATCCATTTCTTCTTTTTTTCTTTTTTTTAGTTTACCATTTCGGACATAAGCATTTATTTCCTTTCAGTCTCTTAGAGTAAACCTCCATCCAGCTAGCCCGAGGTGGTTCTCCTTTTAGTATTAAGTGGCCCAGCAACCCCAAGCAATTCCAGACTGTTTTCCCAAGAAGATGGCAATAGTCTTAAACATGCCAAAGCAAAGATGTAAAACCGCCAGCCTTGGTCAACTGTTGTGAAGAATAAAATGTATGGGTTCTAGTGGGTAATTAATATGTGTGTTTGTGTCAATTCCTTCACTTGAAGAAAAGACAGGTGAAGCACCAATGAAAAAGCTCCAATAACGCCCATGATTCTGTGTCACCTTACCAAAAATAAATATAGAATGAATCTCTAAGTTTTACACTGAATTTTGGAAAAAGGAAATACGTAACTCTGGTTATGCCAAAGTTAAGTGATGATATAATCAAGTGAAATTTCCAGTCAGTTAAGTATTTCTGAGCAACTATATGAGGATAAAATGATAAAGGAGGAAGATAAGATACAGTATTAAGATATCATCCTAGCGTCAGCATTGTGCTTTAGGGATAAAGCCTCTGTGATACCAATATCCCATATGGGTCCCCTGATCTGAGCCCTCACTTCTCCACTTGTAATCTCACTCCCTATTAATGCTTCTGTAAAAAGAGTGGAAGATGGCCCAAAACTGGACTGCTGCATGCATGTGAGGGACCTGGAAGAAGCCCCTGGCTGCTGACTCCTGGCTACAGACTGGCACAGCCTTCGTTGTTGTGGCCATTTGAGAAATTGACGTGTGAATAAAATTCTTTCTGTTAAGAGGTAGTTTAGGACTCCCCTGTTTCTCATCAGTGTCTGGATTTGATCCCTGACTCCAATTATTGTTAATGTACACACTGGAAGTCCAAAGAAATCTCTCAGCTAGTTAGGTTCCTGCCATCTGTATAGGATACCTAACTTGAGTTCTGACTACTGGCCTGTGGTGGGCGCATTTGGGTGGTGAACACACAGATAGGAGCTTTCTCTAGTTTCTGTTCTCTCTTTATCCCTCTCAAATAAATTGATTCCAGTTAATACATAACCATGTTTTCACGAGCACTACGTTGATTAACTGTCTATATAATCATTTAGATGATAGATCTTATTTTGTTATACTTTATTGCCAATTGAAATTTTTAACATTTGATAGTTTTAAACCTTGTTTATGCTCTCCTTGATTTCACATTAGATGTGGACTCTGGGACAATGTTGCATTCTACTGTATCTTTCTTATCTTTCTTTGGAGAGGAGACAATAGCTTAGCAGAATTAGAGTAAGATCTGTCAAAATTCATACCACAACTTCTGTTTTCCCACATGTTCCTTCCTTTGTGGACAGAAGCGCTGTTCTAGGTGGCATTCATGACAAAAGTAAATGCTATAACTTAAATATGCCTTTGACTAAAGCTAGTTTTGGGGTTTGCACATGATGTCCTGTGGTTCCATGTTTATTTTTTATCTTATTGCATCTTATAGTCATACAAATGACAATGCATTACTCACTGTGCTAGACAGAGCACTCCCAAATGAAGAGAAGAATTTTATGCAATGGAATAAAAATACAGAGAAATCCAATATTCTGGAATGCCCCCAAAGAACAGCCTTTACAAATGTGCCTGACCTTCTCCTGGGCATTCAGAGTCCCATGCCTGTCAAATAGTTTTCATAGAAGTCATGCAGTGCAAATAATACTTTGAAACATTATTCTCATATGAAACATTCACATGGATTCAATATGCAAATGGGTTTTAATTTTATTTCCTCTTGCAGTCTGAAAGGTATGTGTCTCTATATTAATAGTCTTACAACTCTCAAGGGCTCCTCAGGCCTGTGTTGAGAAATCTCATTTCACCCTAACAGGCACATGGAAGGGAAGCTCTTCAGCAAAGAACACTTCACAGCACTGCACACGTGAGGCATCAACACAGAACTGTTCCTCTTAAGTGCTTTTATTTTCTGCTCCTGTAGAAGGTTATTCTGTGGCTCAATTCACAACAGTATAATGAAAAACTCTAGTGCCCATGGCTTGTTTAAACAGCACAGAAAGCTGATATTTGTATCTCTATATATGTATTTTACATTAAGTCAGCAAACAAAAGTAAATGTGATGAGTAGGGATCAACAGACATCTTACCTATTGTGTTTAAAGGACGATTTATCTTAGAAAGCTGAAATCTTTATATCAAAAGCCTGGGAGGGGGGATCTTTTAAGTGAATTGTCTGCAATGATAGCATAATAAAAACTTTATGTTTTTACTGCTTTCCCTTATAACCTATTAAACATTATTTTTATGGAAGACACAATTTAGAAGAATACACAATTTTCCCATGAATTTTCCTATGCATTTGAATTATTATTCATGGTGAATCATATTTTGGTATTTCTTAGGCAACATCTGTTTTCTAATAGAAATGCAGTATACCGCTCTGTGAAAAACAGTATACCGCTCTGTCAAGACTAAAAAGGCAAGATACACATGGGGAGAAATATTTGCGAAAGACCCATGTGAAGAAAAAATGATATTCAATCCATACAAAGGCACTTAAAACTCAACAAGAAGAAAATAAACTGCTTGATCAAAGCATGATCAAAATCTTAATCTAAGAAGCTGCACAGATAGAAAATCAATATTTAAAAAGGTGTCCCACACTCTGTGTCATCAGGAAACAAAAAATAAGGCAGTAAGAAAGTTCCACATGCATATTAAAATAGATGAAATCCCAAACACTGACAGCCTTAAATCCTACCAAGGATTCAGCGCAGCAGGAAGTCTTACTTATGAATGATGCAAAAGCAAGATGGTACAGTCACTTTGGAAGACAGCATAGTGGTCTCTTACAAAACCAAACATAAACTTAATATACAATTCCAGCAACGATTACCCTTGGTGTTTACCTAAAAATAGTAAAAACATTTCCACACAAAAGCCTGCCTGTGGATGTCTGCAGTGGATTTGTTTATAATCGTCCAAAGTATAAAATAACTACAGTGTCCTTCAGTAGATGAATGGATAAATAAACTGTGGTAGAGCCAGACAGTGAAATACAGTTTAAAGAAATGAATTGTCGAGCTATGAAAAGACATGAAGAATCAGAGTTCTTTTATTTATCCATTTTCATCTGCTGACTCTGCCCTCAGACCAGAGAGGGTCTTCCCAATATGTAGTTGGACTTGTCTGGACTATGGGATGTTGGACTCTATGCTTGGCAAATTCTTGCAGGCAGGGAATTTCAACTAAACTTGAACTATGGTTATGCAGCGGGGTGGAGGAACCCACCCTGGGGGGAGTGTGGGGGGGAGAATCCTAGATTCTATGTAATTACAACACAATGTAATTAATGAATAAATTTAATAATAAAAAAAGAAAAGACATGAAGAAAACGTAAATGCATATTAGGGAGTGAAAAAAGCCAATTTGAAAAGACTGTATATTATCACTCCAACAATATAACATTCCAGAAAAGATGCATATAAACAGCATATAAAAGAATCTCTGCTTCTCTCTCTCTTTCTCAATCATTCTCTTTGTTTCTGTGTCTCTTGCCATCTCTGCAATTCTGTTTTTCATCGAAATATTTTAATAATAAATAGCTTTAGGGATACAGGCTATTTGTTACATAGCAGAAATGACATGTTGGATTCTTTTTCTAAAGACGTGTTCATTTTTATTGGAAAAGTAGAGTTATATACAGATAAAAAGAACAGACACACACACATACCATGGTGAAAGGGGTAGACAGAGATTTTCAGTCATCTCCTTCACTCCCGAAATGGCCACGACATTGGGAAATGAGCTATTATGAAGTCAGAAGCCACATTTTTCTTCTGTGTTTCCGGCATGGATGCAGATATCCAAGCACTTGGCTCATTTTCTGCTGCCTTTTCAAGGGAAATTAGAAGGGCACTAGATTGAAGTGAAACAGCTGGGACTCCAGTTGGTGCCTACACAAGATTTAGATATCACCAGTAGAGGCTTAGCTTGACATGCCATTGCAATGGCAAAGAACGTTAGATTCTAGTCAGGCTTACTGTTTTCCTAATTATGACCTATACCACACAATAGCTTTGATTGATTATCTTAAAATTCATAAGCCAATCAAAGAAAAATTCATTGCTAAGATGGCAGGACTTAATTATCACCTATCCATATTAACCATGAAGATAAATGGCTCATTAACCTAACATCATAGATCAGTGGGCTGGATAAAAAAAAAATAAAACCTATTCATCTATTATTGACAGGAAACACATCTCACCAACAAAGATCAAAGGAAACAATATCTTATGGATTTCTGTTTTTGTTGCTATTTTCATTTTTTAAAATGGATTCCCAATGAAACTGGTAGACATGATGCTGGACTGTCTGACATTGTCTGTACTAACAATGACGGGGTACACTTAAATAAGAGACTGACAGAATTATGATTCCTTATGAAGGACTATTATTGTAACAAAATCGGAAAAATCTGACAGGGGTGGGAGTTTGGGGGGAATCCTAGCCTATAAAAAATTGTACCACATAATTCAAAATTCAAAATAAAAATATATTTTAAAAAGTTTTTTTCATATTAAATTCTTCATGGACACATATGCTACATAGTAACACCATTTTCTTCAAGAAGCTCCTTGATTTTCTTCTTCATTTCTTCAGGGACACATTAGTCACTCAGGAGCATGTTATTTAACTTCATGGCATTGTAAGTTTCTTCCTGTGGTTGATGTTCTTTTTTGGCTTCTCATTTAAGGGGATGTATAGTAACTGTGTAGTAGCGATTATCTATCCAGATGTGAAGATGCATTGTAGTATGCATCTCTACTTCCAGATCAAAGATGGAGTCCCAGTGAAACTGTTACATATATCTTGACAAGAGGATGCTGGACTCTCTGCCATTGTCCATGCCCACAATGTTCGGATATATTCAAATAGTGGGGTGGTGAACTTATGACTGTTTACAAAGAGTTGCTGCATTTTAATAATCTTGGAGAAATCAGGGATGAAGGGGGATTAGAGGAGGAGGTAAAGGAAATCCCAGAGCCTATGCAACTATATCATAAAATAATTAAAAAGTGAAAAAAAGATGTAAACCCTGAGTATCATATGAGAACCAAACCTGAAGTCCATGTAACAGGAAAGTTTTATCTTAGAATACTGCTGGTAAGTAACTGAAATATATGTTATTTAAATGAAATGTAAAAGTATTTTAGTTCAATTTGTTCATTTTTCTTCATATTTTCATAAAAATAATGTAATCATAAGGTGAAATTATTATCAAACAGAATCCAAAGCACAAAAATGAGTAGCATACATATGAATGTACATGTATTCATACACACATACATACACGTATTTGTGTTCCCATATGTAGTGGGAAATAGAAACTCATTTAGTGATTCACAGGGAGAGGCAGACAAAATTCTTGAGGCTTCTATGGCTGAAATGTGAGATTAAGAACATATATATAATTTATAGGTAGGAAAGAACTACAGGCCAGACCCTTGATTCCTGCACCAATAATACTATAATTAAATAACAGTTCAGGCACTGGCACTACACATAGCACATAAAGCTGCCACCTACAATACCACCATCCTATATTGGTGTGACTTGTAGCCTGGCTGCTCCATTTCCAATCAAGCTCCCTATTAAGTTCTGGGAAAAGCAGTCACATGGATTTCAAGTATCTGGACCCCCACCACTCACATGGCCAGGTCTAGAAGTTCCTGACTCCTGGTTTCCCCTTGTCTTCAGCTAGGCTTATGCCCAAGCGTTGTGGACATTTGGCAGTAAATCAGTGTTTCGAAGACTTTCTCTCTCTAGTTCGAACACATAAGTAAAATTTTTGGAGCGAACAAAAAACAACTCAGTTGCAAAAATTGTCTTGATGTGTAATAGTTAATCAAATTAAATTTGTTCTTCCTTAATAATAGAGTAAGACAGTATAGTGACACAATATTTGAAAATCAAAGTTCAGCTATCTTCAAAGCTGTGTAGTTTCTACAAAGTCATCAGAGGCTAGAATTAGTCACTTATATCAGTATTTTCTTTACTGTGTTTCTCAAACTACTAGTGGGAATGTGAGATCAATATTCCACGCAATAAAAGGTGATGAAGAAACTGAATAGATCAGAAGCAAAAATAAAAGCATGTCACTCATTGTGGAGGCATTACTTTATAAAATTATTATCTCTGATCTGATATAATATCATATACTTGATTTAAGAATTACTAAGAATATGGGTGGACATTTGGGGCAATAGTTAATATTTCACGTGGGACTCCTGCATCCCACATTGGTTTTCCAGGGTTTGAGTTGCTTCTGATTCAGATTTCTGACTAATGTACATCTTAGAAGTTAGCATGGCTCAAGTGGTTGAGTCCCTGAAAGCCATTTGAGAGACTCCCAGCTGAGTTTCATGCTCCATACCAGGATGTTACAGGCACTGTAGAGTCAACAGGTTCTCTCTGTCACCGTGTCACTTTCTAGCTTTCCAACAAAACAGATATTTTAAAAAAGTATGTATGTGGCCATCCATTTTCAGATTGATGTACATACAGTCGCCCAAATAAAAAGACTGAAGTCACTGGTTATGTAAATACCGCACATAATTTATCGAATACAAAGCATAAAACAAGTGAGAACGCAACCTACAAATCCCTGTTGCAGTAAGTACAGTGATAGGAAAACAAAACATATTTTCATAGAAAATTTCCTTGCTAATTGACAGACATCATTTTCAGAGTCAACTGTGTCACAGTGAAACATTTCAAACAATTTAATTTTATGAGGATAGTTTTACTTAAGGGGACAAGATTTCTTCCCCTTACATTAATGTCCCTATTTCTATTTTTATAGTAATTTCATGATTTAGAATTTTGTGACTCAATTGTAGCTTTCCCCCAGTATCCATCTACTATACCAAAGGAAATTGAAAACAACAACAACAAAAAGTGATGAAACTAATGAACAAACAATACCACTATGATCGCAATCCCCACTATCCTCTCATTGATTTTTTGATAATGATGTTAATGATGAGTTTTGTATTTCTTCAAGCTGACACTGGAAAAGGGAAGAAAGTTTATTTCATATTACCCACAGCTTTAAATAGAAGCTCCTTAGTAACTGATTTTTAAGTAAGTGAATCTGATCAATGTTGAAACAAGAATAAATGGGACCAGTGTTTTTATGCAGAAAGACAATCTGCTTCTGAATATATGTCATATTACCATCCCTTAGTCCACAGCAAATGACTGTTGAAGTTCATGAGTCCCTGCCCCCATGTGGAGACCTGGGAGGAGTTCCTGGCTCCTATCTTTGCCCTGGGTTGGCTTTGGCTATTGTAGCAACTTTGGGAGTGAAACACTGGATGAAAAA